>NC_090023.1:246845005-247208130 GCF_037176765.1 Anolis sagrei
AGTGATCTCTGGATGTAGGTGAACTACAACTCCAAAACCAAAGGACACTGCCCATCAAACCCTTCCAGTATTTTCTGTTGGTTGTGGGAGAACTGTGTGCAAAGTTTGGTTCAATTCAATCGTTGGTGGGGTTCACAATGCTCTTTGATTGTAGGTGAACTATAAATCCCAGCAACTACAACTCCCAAATGACTCTATATATATATATATATATATATATATATATATATATATATATTAGTGAAGGACATACATTGGGTTGTTAGGTGTGTTGTGTCCACATTTGGTGTCAATTCATCCAGTGGTTTTTGAGTTCTGTTAATCCCACAAACGAACATTACATTTTTATTTATATAGATTCAGTGCACGACATATATTGGCATGGGAGGAGGCGCTGAGGACTTTCAAGTACCAGTATTTTGAATTTTACAAATTCAGTGGATCAATATAAGTATTAAACAACTTCTCCCAATAAGCAGCCTAGCTGCTATATTTTGAACCACCTTTTCAAGCTGTCTCCAAACATCAATCTTTGGGTAACACATCAAACAGAATGGGAATGTTGGGCTTCAGCTTTTATTATGCCTTGTTGTTTTAACTATGCCAGCTAGATTGGAGTAGAAGTCAGGCAGTTTACCACCCTGAAAGTTACACAAAACATATACAGTTGGCCCTCTGTAATCAGGTTGTTCCAATGTGCTTTTGATTAATCAGTTCACTAGATAACTTTGGCCCCTCCAGCCATAACTAAATATCTGTCTCCTGCACTTTACCCCCTGTTGTGTCAGCTCCACTGGCTGTCCATCCAGTTCCAAGCACAATTCAAAGTGCTGGTTTTGACCTACAAAACCCTATATGGTTCCGGCCCAGTTTGTCTGTCCGAACGGATCTCCTTTTACGTCCCACCCCGGAGTCTAAGATCTTCCGGGGAGGCCCTGCTCTCGACCCCGCCTCTATCACAAGTGAGGTTGGCAGGGACAAGGAGCAGGGCTTTCTCGGTGGTGGCCCTTCACCTGTGGAATTCACCCCGGAGAAATTAGATCTGCAACATCGCTCCTTTCCTTTAGGAAAAAACTGAAAACATGGATTTGGGACCAGGCATTCGGACAATCAGGCAGATGAAGAAAGAACTTTGACGATGATTAGGAAATGATTAATGGATTAGAACTATGGAACTCTGAAAGACGGAACGCTGAGCACGAGAATAGTTTTTATATGATGTGTTATGATTGTTTTAATTGTGATAACTGTTTTTAACTATGGTTTTGTATATTATGTGTAAAGTGTATAGGCATCGAATTGTGCCTTTTTTGTAAGCCGCCCTGAGTCCTCCCTCGGGGGTTGAGAAGGGCGGGGTAAAAGTACCTGTAATAAATAAATAAATAAATAAATAAAAATTGTCCCTGCCCTATAGTTGTATTGCACTAATTGACTTGGCCCTTTTAGCCCATGCTTAATATCTGGCTCCTGCACTTTTTATCAGTCCTATCCTTGCAACTGTTTTGCACAAGCTCCTGCCTTGCCCTTAACTTAGTATATGGCCACTATGTCAGGCTATTGGTTGTTGTTGATGGTTATCTTTTTATGATGTTTTGCATTTGTAATGTTTACTGTGTTATATTTTAATCTCTGTCTGGACTTGGTCCCCATGTAACCGCCCCGAGTCTCTTCAGAGAGATAGTGGCAGGATACAAAAATGAAGTTGTTGCTGTTGTTATTGAAACACAACAAGATTAGTACACAGCAAACAAGATCACTATGCTGGTTGTTGCATTGGATCACACGTTGGACACTTCCCAAGTGTCTAGGACTGTGTGATGTATAGGTGAATAATGCGTGCAGATCCCAGTAGGTTCGCCTTTTGCAGCTGACAGATGGTAATTTTGCAGGCGCCGATTGTGTTCAAGTGCAGGCCAAGGTCTTTAGGCGCTGCACCCAGTGTGCTGATCACCATTGGGACCACCTTTACTGGCTTGTGCCAGTCTTTGCAGTTCAATCTTTAAATCCTCATATTGTGTCAGCTTTTTTTAATAATAATAATAATCCAACTGTCCATGACTTTGGAATATTCTGCACTTAAAAAAAATAAATCCAAAGAGCACATCTTGATTTTTCTATTTATATAATAAACAACATTTTAGTACACCATTGTATCTGCAGTAATAAGACTTGAGCATCGACAGATTTTAGTATCCATGGAACTAAACCCCAGTATGTACTAGGGAATTTATAGAGAACCCATAAAATACATATTTTAAATTAATTTAAATGCAATTGGGAATAAAACCTATGAAGTTAGGAGGCCTTTGATACTGTCTGATAATGGCAGGGTGTTTTGAAGTGACTGGATAGTTAACGTTTCCACTATTATGAACCACAATAGTATTAGGACGGCAGGCTTGGGACTCTCTGATGCATGTAGCTGTCTTTCCTTTTTTGCTCTCATTGGAAAGTCTACAGCTGCAGATCTGTAATTCACTTGTAATTTAATTGCCGAGCGCCCAACGAGATTACGGGTTTCTGCACTGAGACATTTCAGAGAAAAGGATTTGTGGTGTGTGAAATGGGACAACATCATAATGACCATACCAATTATTCCCAAATTATTTGAGAACCCTGTGGTAGTTAACGGTTTGCCATTTTAACAGAGAGCTTGCAGCTTACATTATGGTAACTGCAGCAGGGGGCAGCAAATGCCTTTTTCAAAGTGGCGATTCTTGCAGTTTCCACTTGCTCTGGGAAATTAAAACTGGAGTCAGCTATGAAACACGGGTGGGAAAAAAGTGTTTTTTAAAAAGTGCTCATTATCTCTAAATAGGTGGAAGAATACTTCTGAAATTGAAAGTGAATTCACTTGGCAAACTTGCTCTATGGCTTCCTCTGTCTTATATGTGACGCTTCATTTAAGTAATTTATCTGTTAACATATTAGGAGCCTCTGTTGGTGCAATGGGTTAAACACTTGTGCCAGGAGGACTGAAGACTGACAGGTTGGAGGTTTGAATCCGGGGAGAGCGCAGATGAGCTCCCTCTGTCAGCTCCAGCTCCCCATGTGGGGACATGAGAGAAGTCTCCCACAAGGATAATAAAACATCAGTACACCACCCGGGCAATGTCCTTGCAGAAAGCCAATTCTCTCACACCAGAAGCAACTTGCAATTTCTCAAGTCGCTCCTGACACACACACACACCAAAGTTAACATATTTATATTCCACCCCATATATTGAAATATCAGGGTGGTGAACAAGTAAAACATTGCCAAATGTAAAACAATAATTGAAGCAGAGTAGAAACCTGTTAAACAAATTGTCTAAAAAGATTACAACTGTTCAAACCTGTATCTACATGTAATTTTAATGAGAAGGGAAACAATATTATATATTCTCTATAATATGTATCTAGAAGAAGCAATTCCAAGGAACACATGTATTTTGTTAAGTGAGATATATCCATATACTGTGTTGTCGAAGGCTTTCATGGCTGGAATCACTGGGTTGCTGTGAGTTTTCCGGGCTGTATGGCCATGTTCCAGAAGCATTCTCTCCTGTCATTTCACCCACATCTATGGCAAGCAACCTCAGAGGTTGTGAGGTCTGTTGGAAACTAGACAAGTGAGGTTTATTTATCTGAAATCCACAAGCATGAGGACAATTTCATCAGAAAGGAGGAAGCCATGAAAATGAATAAAATCTGGCTACCAGTATTTAAAAACGCCAAAATCAGGACTGTAAATAAAGGGGAACACTAAAAAACAGGGGAATTCCTGACATTAAACAATCAGAGCCAGCTAACACCTCCAAACAAATGTTATGTGCGGGTAGGAGAAACTGATTCTGGTGTCAGTTCTGATGAATGTAATAGAACTTCCAGGCAGGAAGCAGCCAGGCTTTGAAGCTGCAAGGCCATTCAATGCTAATCAAGGTAGCCAATTGAAACATTCACACTTGCCTCAAGCAGACAAGAGTTCTTTCTCCCACCCTGGACATTCCATGGATATATAAACCTCACTTGCCTAGTTTCCAAACAGACGTTACAACCTCTGAGGATGCCTGCCAGATTGTGGGCAAAACATCAGGAGAAAATGCTTCTGGACCATGGCCATACAGCCTGGAAAACTTACAGCAGCCCTATGGCATCTTCACTTTGCATCTTCATCTTTGCTTTGTGATATATTGCTTTCTTCATGCATCTTTACATATGTCTCTCTGTTATGAAATAATAACATCTCCCTCTAGTGGTCAATCTCAACAAAAGTTTGTTTTCCCACTTACCACAACTTTTCTGGTGTAAGAACAACTTCAAAGTTGTTTCCAAAGTGTTAACTGGAAATCTCTTCAGGTTTTTTTTTATTTGCATTATAGCATCAATCCCCTTAATATAGACACAAACCACACAACATTCACATTAGATCTTTATTTGCTGCCTGTAAAATTGTGATTTATTTTGGTGTGAAAATGCTTAGGGATAGAAAAATCAGAAACGTACATTTCAAAATGGAAAGAGGAATAATGCTTCAATTTTTTTACATCAAAAAGGCTGAAATCTGATATATATCATAATGTGCACATGTCTACACCCCAAAGCCAAGGGGGGCTCATCATCTTGCTTCCATATATCTGTTGGGCAACAATGGAAAGAATATTATTGCTTGGTTTCCAGTAGTTTTGAGGAATGATCACCCCATTTCCCCAAGAAGGAAGGAAAGAAGGAAGGAAGGAAGATGTTTAGATCTCCCAATTCCTGTTCACCTTTGGTATTATCCAGGATGCCTCATGGATACCCAAGATGGTGGATGCTCAAGTCCCATTATATACAATTTTGTTGTAAGGTAACATTCCTTATTTAAAATGGTGAACAACTCATACGAGGTGATGTAGAGAGGCTGAGGATCTATGAAATGACAAGAGGTAACAGCAGGATATTCCAACATGCCAGTCTGGGATGTTTCCCCACAATATTTTCAAGCCTCAGTTGGTTGAATCCATGGATACAGAGAGCCAGCTGCTCTATGTAATGGTTGCATGGGTGAATGCACTCTCAGTAGCATCAACTCTAAAGCACCGGATCTTATGCATTGAGAGTATATGCATACTGCAGTGTATGAAAAGGCAATGCCATACATTGCAAAGCCAACCCTGCAAGGTAGGAACTGCTAGAGCTACAGAGCCTGGGTCAGGGAAGGCTGAAGGTCTCTCCACCTGTCCTTCTCTTCCTTTTTGGAAACAGATGGTGAATCCTCCCACCAAAAGCCCTCCTCTGCTGTGATCGGCTAGCCTCTCAGACAAGAGGAGGGTTGTTTCTGGACTCCAAGCAGGGAGGGAAGAACAGGCGTGTTTGGCGCATGGCAGCTTGGTGCACATGTGTGAGTGAGGTAGAGTGTGCGAGGTTGGAGGGAGGCTCGCGCCAGCAAGTCCCTTCATGGCATGGGGGTTCTGTGTGGGATGTTTGGCCCAACTTTATTGTTGGTAGGGTTCAGAATGCTCTTCGATTCTAGGCGAACTATAAATCCCAGCAACTACAACTCCCAAATGTCAAGGTCTGTTTTCCCCAAACTCCACCAGTGTTTACATTTGCGCATATTGAGTATTCATGCAAGTTTGGTCCAGGTCCATCATTGTTTGAGTCCACAGTGCTCTCTGGATGTAGGTGAACAACTCCAAAACTCAAGGTCAATGTCCACCAAACTCTCCCAGTATTTGCTGTTGGTCATGGGAACTTCTGTGTGCCAAGTTTGGATCAATTCCATCATTGGTGGAGTTCACAATGCTCTTTGGTTGTAGGTTAACTATAAATCCTGGAACTACAACTCCCAAATGACAAAATCAATCCCCCGCAACTCCACCAGTATTAAAATTTGGGCGTATCGGGTATTTGTGCCGAGTTTGTTCCAGTGAATGAAAATACATCCTGTATATCAGATATTTACACGGTGATTCATAAAAGTAGCAAAATGACAGTTATGAAGCAGCAATGAAAATAATTGTATGGTTGAGGGTCACCATGACATGAGGAACTGTATTCAGGTTTCGCCACTTTAGAAAGGTTGAGAAATACTATTCTATATCTTTAAGGAAGAAAAACCTTAAATTTTGACAGTAGCTAAAAGGCAAGTGCTGGATTCAGTACTAGGGATTATCGCCACAAAACACCAATTTAAGGAGGTGAGTTTATTAACAACGTTTGGAGAAAAGGAGTTAGAAATGGAATAATTCCTTGATAAATATAACAAAGCATGCAAAATAATAAAAGTACTGGTATATTTTAGTTAACTAAGTAGACGTGTTCCTGGACTAGGCTTCTTGGCACCAGAGGCAGAAGTAGTATGAAAAGATTTGAAGGCACCTGATTCTGTCTGATCTTGGAAGGTAAGCAAGAGCCAGTTCTGATTAGTACTTTGACGAGAGACCGCTAATGAATACCAGGTTCTGTAGGCTATATTTCAGAGGTAAGACCACCTCTTGGGTATTATTTGCCTAAGTAAATCCTATGATATTCTTGGGATAGCCATAAGTTGACAGCTGACTTGAAGGCTCATATGCACACAAGTTACTGCACAACAAAAAGCTCAGGTCTACAAGCTATTCGAAACTAACTTTCAAGTTCTCAAAATATTTTTGGAGTGCAACTCTTATTAGCTCTAGCAGGTTTAGCCAATGCTGAGAGATTATGGGAACTAGAGTCAACAAGGTATTCTATATACTTGTGTTAAGACTATATTACTGCCATACTAATTCTTTCCATTTTTTTCTTTTTCAGCACATAATTTATTGCTCAACCCAGTTGTCCCTATTCCAGTTAGACCTCTAAAACCTTTTGTGTCACTTCATAGTTGGAGTTGAATGGCTGCAAAATACCTGAAAAGGCTGTTTTGTGGTTTGTCTCTTGTCGTCGTTATTTTACTGACATGGTATATGGCATTTCCTTCCCACAGTGTGATAAAACACAAAAACTGGATGTATTTCTATGACTATGAGCCTGTCTACAAGCCAAATTTCCCCTTCATATTACGTGAGCGAATAACATGTGAAGCCCACAATCCGTTTCTGGTCATCTTGGTGATTTCAAGACCTACGGAAGTGAAAGCGAGGCAAGCGATTAGGATGACTTGGGGCTCCCAAAAATCCTGGTGGGGGAAAGAAGTTGTGATGCTCTTCTTACTGGGCAGAGGGACAGAGAAGGAGGATCTTGGAGCTTTATCCATACGAGATGAAAGCATTCTTTACGGAGACACCATCCAGCAAGATTTCCTTGACACCTATGAAAATCTTACCTTGAAAACTATCATGGTGTTCAGGTGGGTCACTGAATTTTGTCCGAGTGCTCAGTATATGATGAAGACAGATGCTGATGTTTTCATCAACACAGGCAATTTAGTCAAGTTTCTTCTAAACTCAAACGCTTCAGAAAACTTCATGACTGGCTACCCTCTGGTGGAAAACCATCCCCACCGAGGATTTCATTGGAAAACTTATATTTCTTATACCGACTATCCATTTAGTGTTTATCCTCCATATTGCGGTGGATTTGCTTATATACTTGACACCAAACTAGCTCGCAAGGTTTACGAAATGATGAGCCATGTTAAACCTATTAGGTTGGAAGATGTCTATGTTGGGATTTGTTTGAATATACTTGGGGTGGGTATCTCTATCCCAAATGATGACAAACTCTTCTTTTTGTACAAAATTAAGTTTGATGTTTGTAAGTACAAGCACTTGGTTGCTGTGCACGGCATTTCTCCACAGGAAATGATTACGTTCTGGGAGAAAATAACAGAGACCACCTCAGTTCCTTGCCACTAACTCAGTGTTGTCTTCAACATCTTAACATTTGAAGTTTGGATCTTTTCCTTTAGACCAAAGTGAGATGGAAGTGTTGGACTGCTGGATGGTCTTCCAGACTCTGTATATCAGGCATGGGCAAACTTTCTAACTTGGGGGCCATGGGGCGGGCTGGGAGGGAGTTGGTTGATGGTGGACAGGAGAGTAAAAGTGTATCCATGAAACCCTGTATTGCCTATTCCCAATATAGAATCCTAGAGTTAGAAGAGACCCCCAAGGGCCATCCAGTCCAACCACCTGCACGCAGGAAGGCACAATCAAAGCACTTCCAATAGATAGCCTCTGCGGAAAAGCCTCCAGAGAAGGAGACTCCACCACACTCCGAGGCTGCCTATGCCACTCTCTAGGAAGTTCTTAATCTTTTCAGTTGAATCTCTTTCCCTGCCATTTGAATCCATTGCTCCCTTGTGACCTGGCGAGTTTTCCCCGTTCTTCTCAATGGGACACCCGTTTAAATCTTGAAACATGGTTCTCATGTTCCCTCTCAGCCATCTCTTCTCCCGGTTAAAAATTTCCCAGGAGGAAAGGAGGAGGGAAAAAGAGAAGTAGGAAGAAAGTGTGGAAGAGAAGGATGGAAGGGTGGAAGGGAATGGAGGGAGAAAAGAGAGAAGGAAGGAAAGACAAAAGGGAGGGAAGGAAGGAAGGAGAAAGAGGAAAGGAGGGACGAAAGGGAAAAGGATGAAAGAGTGGAAGGGAAGGAAGGAGGAAAGGAGAAATAGGAGATAAGGAAGGAAGGGAAGTATGGAAGGAAGGAGAAAAGAGAAAGAAGGATAGGATGGTGAGAAAGAGGAGGGCCTGAGAAAAGAGCCCAAAGGACTGCATCTGGCCCCTGAGCCTGGGTTTGCCCATACCTACTATAATACTGCAGAGATGTGTGAGTTAAGGAGAACAATTGCAAGAAAGGCTAGTGTGACCCTCACCTTAGGAATCCAACCAGAATAGACATTCACATTAGAGTTTGCCATTCTGGATGGGCAACTAACTTTTAAACTCAGTCCTTCTATAAATGCTTTTGCACTTTGATTATATGTATATTGCTACCCAGTTTTGGAAACAATGACATCTGTTGTTTAGGGTGTCAATTGGCTGTCTATGCTGTTTTCTACAATTCTCCATTCTGTTTTGTCCTTATTCTCCTCCCTGCCCAGTTAGCATGGATTTCCCCTAACGGAGGCCTCCACCATATTTATGACTTGCCTACTGCAAGTCCAGTGTGGACAAAGAAGGGCCTCAAATATAGATTCACAGGTCTGGACAGGTTTTTATGAGAAGAGGGACAAGCCCCAGACTGGTCAGGGTTTGATCAAAGCCAGGATCTTGAGTCCATAGCTGCCAGTGAATTGGATAATGGCTTGAATCCAGTTTCTACTCCCAACTAGAACAAACGCATTGCATCAGTGCTTGCTTATCTATTTGTCATTGACAATAGGATTTCTTAGATCAACATGAGCCGATCTGTTGGTCTTTGTGACGGACCATATTCTGCCCCACTTGACATTTTCATCTTGTATTTAAGAGTGGCACCATATAAAGTAATCCAGTCTGGAAATGCCTTCCTAACATGTCATAATTGGGGGCAAGTCAGACTTCTTCACTTGCTTTCATATTAACCCGAGTTTATAAAAAACAGGCATGGCCATCCATAGCACCTGCCGAATTCCTAAGCTCCTGGTCAGAGGAATGCAACAATAGGTCATTATTAGTTAATGGCTCAGAGAAGAATACATCAGTAAGTCATTACTAGTGTTAGTTTCCCACAAATTTTTAACTATTTTCCTTATAACAACACTGTTTTTTAGTTGCTTTGTTTTTATATTAGCAATTTTTGATTTGTTAATAATACACAGGTATTGGACAGTATTAAGGGAAACATGTTGCTTTAAAATGTTTTTGAGGTCCTTGGTTTTGTATTGCCTAAGGCTTTGTGGCCAGGAAATCAGAAGACGCTTACTTCTTGGGAGGAGAGCAATGTCCAGTCTCGATAAAATAGTAAAGAGTAGAGACATCAGACTGGCAACAAAGATCCGCCTAGTCAAAGCCATGGTCTTCCCTGTAGTAACCTACGGATGTGAGAGCTGGACCTTAGGGAAGGCTGAGCGAAGGAAGATCGATGCTTTTGAGCTGTGGTGTTGGAGGAAAGTTCTGAGAGTGCCTTGGACTGCGAGAAGATCCAACCAGTCCATCCTCCAGGAAATAAAGCCTGACTGCTCACTGGAGGGAAAGATACTAGAGACAAAGTTGAAGTACTTTGGCCACATCATGAGGAGACAGGAAACCCTAGAGAAGACAATTATGCTGGGGAAAGTGGAAGGCAAAAGGAAGAGGGGCCGACCAAGGGCAAGATGGATGGATGGCATCCTTGAAGTGACTGGACTGACCTTGAGGGAGCTGGGGGTGGTAACGGCCGACAGGGAGCTCTGGCTTGGGCTGGTCCATGAGGTCACGAAGAGTCGGAGACGACTGAACGAATGAACAACAACAAAGGCTTTCATAGCCGGAATCACTGGGTTGTTGTAGGGTTTTTTGGGCTGTATGGCTATGTTGTAGAAGCATTCTCTCCTGACGTTTTGCCTGCATCTATGGCAGGCAAAATGTCAGGAGAGAATGCTTCTAGAACATAGCCATATAGTCCGAAAAATCTACAACAACCCAGTGCTTGGTTTTGTATTTATACTGCGTCTGTTACATTTTAGCCTGATATTCATCTATCGGACTTTAAGCAGGGCCTTTTATATGCTGTACAGTTATTCTAAAATGCCTTTTTTATTTGTTCCTTAAGGGATAGATAGGAAAGTTTACAGAATGCTGGGGTGGTGTTGTAAATACCAAGGATAGCTTTGCTGCTGTTTACTGCTGTGAAAGTATTAACTAACCATTTGTTGCAGTAAACAAAACAAATAATTTAGTGGCTCCTTTGGAGCTCCCGTTGGTGCAATAGGTTAAACCCATGTGCCGGCAGGACTGAAGACCGACAGGTTGGAGGTTCAAATCCGGGAAGAGTGCTGATGAGCTCTCTCTGTCAGCTCCAGCTCCCCATGTGGGGACATGAGAGAAGCCTCCCATAAAGATGGTAAAACATCAAAACATCCAGGTGTCCCCTGGGCAACGTCCTTGCAGATGGCCAATTCTCTCACACCAGAAACAACTTGCAGTTTCTCAAGTTGCTCCTGACACAAAAAAAGTGGCACTTTTAAGTCTTATGAGTTCTGTTTGGAAGAAATAACAGACTGCCTTCTGTGCAAGTTGTTGGCTGTTAAAATGCCTATCTTTGGTATGGGAAATTGGAGGATTGGGAAAGCATATGGAATTATAAATTAAAATACACATACGCTTATGATTTGAAGGGGAATTGGTACAAAATGATGTATCAATGGTATATGACATCCCAAAAATTGGCCAAAATGCTATAAAAATACATAAAATAAATGTTGGAATTGTGAATCCCATGTGGGCACTTTACTACATGTGGTGGACTTCTCAAGAAGCAAAGAAATATTGAACGGAGATACAAGAGAAAATTAAAAAAAATGTGGACATAAAGATAGAGATGAAACCAGGATACTTTTTGTTAGAAATAACTAACTAAATAACATAAATCAAGATAAATTATTCAACTATTTTGTAACGGCTGCTAGAATAGCCTATGCAAGAAACTGGAGAAATACACCTGTAACTGATCAGTGGATTTCCAAATTATGGAAATCATGAATATGGACAGTTTACCTCAGTTATTACAGAAACCTCAAGGCTCACCGAAGTAGGCCACGGACTGGCTATCTCTGAGAGAAAAGATAAGAATGATAATATGAAAGATTTGTCGTACAGGAACGCAGAGTGAAAGAGAAAGTGTCTAATAATAAAGTGAACTAAGGACAATAATTGACCACAATGAAGATTGGAAGTCGACCCCCCCCCCATTTTTCTATCCCCTTCCTCTCCTCTCCCTTTTTTCCTTATTTGATGTATTTCCCTTCTTTTATCCCATTTTGCTATTTTATAATATTGTATTTTTTATTTTAATGAATAAAAATTATCCCTAAAAATGCAATCTGTTATTTTTTTGCTTAAATAAAAACATTATTCCCCTGGTGGTGCAGTGGTTAAACCACTGAGCTGCTGAACTTGCTGATTGAAAATTTGCTGGTTCAAATCCGGGGAGCGGGGTGAGGGGCTCCTGCTGTTAGCCCCAGCTTCTGCCAATCTAGCAGTTCAAAAACATGCAAATGTGAGTAGATCAATAGGTACCACTGTGGCGGGAGG
This sequence comes from Anolis sagrei, assembly GCF_037176765.1. NCBI lineage: Eukaryota > Metazoa > Chordata > Lepidosauria > Squamata > Anolidae > Anolis > Anolis sagrei. The sequence continues at coordinate 246,857,107 of NC_090023.1, forward strand.
GTAACGACACTCCATGCAGTCATACCAGCCACATGACCTTGGAAGTGTCTATGAATAATGACGGCTCTTCAGCTTAGAAATGGAGATGAGCACCAACCCCCAGAGTCGGACACAACTGGACTTAATGTGAGGGGAAAATCTTTACCTTTGCCTTCAAAGCATTACACAAGATTAAAGCTTGATTGTAGAAACTCTTTGCAGGTTTGTCAGTGTTCAGAGTCTATGTAGCATAGCATAGTATAATAAATCTGCAGATGGAGCCTTGTTACTCCTGGACATTTTGTTTGCATTCTTCCTGCTCAGGGGAGTGGTCAAATGTGGTGCAGTTAAGCTTTCCTTTCCTCCATGGACTCAATCACTCCCGTGATTTTTCCCCAGTCCTCAGTCTCACCCATTTATTACACTGGCCGATACATATTTTGGTGCTGCAAATGTTAACCCTGTTTCTGGGTACATTTTCCCTGCCGAGTCCAAAAATGGCACCAGTTTCTCCCATATCAGCATACCATCTGTTAGTCCGCATCTGCTCACCCATAGAAAATAATTATAACCATATCTAGGAAACTAGAGCTGATACAATCTATCCAATGCAATTTTCTGAATCAATGCCCCAAATAACTCCAGGAACAAGCCTAAAAAACAAGAAACCAGGATTTAAAAAATCTTGTCATGATTTACATTTTGTTGTTGTCATAGTACTAAAATTCTGTACCACTTTAACTATAACTGTAAATCAGTGGTTCCCAACCTTTTTTAAAAAAAATCAGGGACCACTTGATCAGCAACCACTTTGGCCAGGGACCACTCTCCAACATTAGTACCAAAAGGGTTATGAATCAGTTTTTGGTCAACTTTAGATTTGGTTTGGGGTGCTAATTATGAAAATTGCATTGGATAGACCACATCAGCTCTTGTTTCTGATACAGAATATATGCCATGGTCATGACAGGGAAGGAGTAGCAGGTGGCACAAAAAGATCAGAAATTAAATAATGAGGAAAAAGTCTTGCGGACCAGATTTTTGTCCTCACGGCCCACTGCTGGTCTGCGGCCCACAGGTTAAATGAAAGGGAGTGGGGAGATAGAAGAAATGCTTTAGTCGGTGTCTTGTAAGTTGCCTTACACACATCTAAGTCACTTTTATCGTAGTGTGCAAAGGCCTATTCACTTGCTTTTCATCCAGAAAGCTTCCAGCCCAGTTGTCGATAGTCCTTCTCACCAGAGGAAGGAGAGGTGATTTGAAACATGAAGATCCAGCTGCTCTGACTCCTATGGGGAAGGAAAAGACAGGTGTACTCCATTTGAGATCTCACCCTCATTTCTTTAACCCTCTCCAAGCTGAGACCAGCTGCCTCCCCTTTCGTTCTCTCTCAATCCCACCTGCGAAGCAATGGCAGCAGAGACCCTTCCCAGGCCTTGACAGCAGCCTGACAGTTTGAGGATCTCAGCTGTTGTCAGGTATTAGCTTTGAAATTATGCATCTTTCCTGGAAGATGTCACTTCGATTGCAGCTGAGGCTTTTGTGCTAGGAGATAACTTTCAACAGATTATTCTTTTCCCCAGCTGTCTAGTTACTTCCCATATTATGCCAAAAACTCCTCCGACCTCCTGGGGATGGGACTCAATGGGAATTAGTGAAAATCTTCTCTACTCGTATTCTGCTCCGCTGCATCAAAGATCTTTCTAGCAGTAGAAGGGATGCAGTATGGACAATAGAACAGGGAAAAAAAACCAGACCAAACTACAGGGTCATCTCAACTACATAGAAAGGACTTCCATTAAGTACAGTAGAGTCTCGCTTATCCAACATAAATGGGCCAGCAGAGCATTGAATAAGCAAAAATGTTGGATAATAAGGAGGATTTAAAGAAAAGCCTATTAAACGTCAACTTGCACATTATGATTTTACAAATTGAGCACCAAAACATCATGTTTTACAACAAATTGACAGAAAAAGCAGTTCAATACACTGTAACGTTATGTAGTAATTACTATATTTATGAATTTAGCACCAAAACATCGCAATGTATTGAAACAGCTGTGGATCTGCGTGGGAGGCAGACTACGTTGGATAATACAGAACGTTGGATGAACAAAGGTTGGATAAGCAAGACTACTGTACCTTGGAATGAACCAGCATGGGGTAGTGACTTGAACATTAGAAGGTCACCATATCTATACAAAAAGTACAGAAGATTCAGACTGCATAAAGGCAGGCATGAGTCCCTATTGCATGATGTGACATCCCATTGGTAGATTGCCTCCATGAGCTCAATTGTTTGTGCAATGGTGCCTTTCTCCTTCCGTGCTAGCATAACACCAACATGTCATTAGATGAAGAGAGTTTCCTCCTCTCCCATTCTCCACACTCTCCCTTGCTATTCCCAAGACAGTGTTTTTTTAACTTTAAGTTTTATTTGTAATGATTAAAAATTAACCTGGTATTGGGAAATTGCTTTAAATATATATATATATTTAAAAGTTATGGAAGAGAAGAAGTACGAGAGAGCAGAGTTACAGGATTATGCAGATGTGTGGCCGTAGGACCAATGATCAGTGAACTGATGTGGAGAAGTGCAATAGTGAGGGATCTCATCCAGTTTGTTGTCAATATCAGTGATTGTGTGACTGCCATGGAACACCAATGCTGGGCTTTCGCACAGCTGATAAATCACCAGCAAAGATAAGATGCACCAACCGAAAGGGTGCCAATTTGAAGCGAGAGCTCCTGACTGTCAGCCCAGCTTACTGTTGACCTAAGCAGTTAGAAAACAGTTTAAGCTGTAAGTAGAAAAATTAGGCACTGCTAAAACAGGCGGGGGGGGGGGAGGTAATTCACAACACAACCTCCAAGGCGCCAAAAAGCTGGATGTCAACATAACATACCTCCTTTCTGTTCTGTCTGTCTCTGCCCTGTGCCCTGTCTATCCAAAAACAGCACTAAATGTTTGCCATGTATGTGTACTCTGATCCCCCCTGAGGCCCCTTGGGGAGACAGGGTGGAATATAAATAAAGTGTTGCTGTTCTTGTTGTTCTTGTTGTTGTTGTTGTTGTGTCCTCTGAAGGGATGCCATTCAATTTCAAATGGAGAAACATAACTGACTTAGTTTTGCTAACGTTTTTCCTAATCAGCTCATGGCCATGGGATGGTGTGTGTGTTAACACAACTTTTTTTTTGTCTACATAGACTCTTCCTCAAATAATGACTCCAACACCGCTACTCCCTCACCCATTGCATGATGTATGTATTGTGTGCCTTTTGATTAGCCAACACAAGATTCCTGTATAGGATGGGGCAGGCATTTATTAGAAAACTACATACTATTTTACAAGGCATCTTAGCATTCATACACAAAAAAGGCGCAAACACAACATAAGTATTTAAATATGCTTCTTTTGAAGCCTTTATTTTTATTTTAACATACAACCAAGGCCTTTTTTTGCTCAGTAGTTTACACTTCCTGTAGACATTAACACAGAATCTGTTGTTGCGTGAAACATACATTTATCACATATCTAAAAAAAGTAACCTATCTCTAATGCACATAATGAAGACACCATTGTTACCTACATCTAGGAGTGACTGTGCACTGTCACCTTTAGTTTATACTACACCAAATGTTAATTGTATTTACATTTCATTTGACCACATTTCAAATTGTCTCTTAGAGACAGATGTAAAATAAGTACAAAAGAAACCCTCTGCGAATGCCAAGAACAAGGTTTCACCAGTTTCTTTTTTTCTGCATTATGGCCAAATTGCAGGATTTTGGTAGGATTCAATTATGACGTTCAGATTTCAGCATGCAGTTGTAGGTGTCACACAACTGGAATCATTTCAAATTCACTGAAAAAATGGACAATTTATTCTGGAATCTTGGACCACATGTCTGTATTTTAGGGTCCATTCCAAGGATAGCATTAGCTTCTGGGTGATGTCTGAAAAACTCAAGAGGCGCATTACACACCTTTGTTTTAAAATATTACCGTAATTCTGGGTTGAATAGGAAACAGCTCTAGTGGCTCTTTTGGACGTGTCTTATCTCATCGCCTGCATTAAAAGGGAGTGAGATACCTATTGATTGGTTTTATCTACAGTAGAACAAAACAACCTTGTTTTTGTTGCTTCACCCCAGAGAAAAGCTCTTCCAATATAGGAGGGGTAAGGGATTTGTGGTTCTTTAGATGTCTCTGGACTGCAACTCTCATGAGCCCTTGCTACCATAGCTAGTAGAGCAGTGTTTCTCAACTTGGGGTTCAGGATTGCTTTGGGGGGGTCGCAAGGGGGTGCCAGAGGGGTCGCCAAAGACCATGAGAAAACACAATATTTTTTGTTGGTCATGGGGGTTCTGTGTGGGAAGTTTGGCTCAATTCTATCACTGGTGAGGTTCAGAATGCTCTTTGACTGTAGGTGAACTATAAATCCCAGCAACTATAACTCCCAAATGTCAAGGTTGATTTCCCTCAAACTACACCAGCATTCACACTTAGGCATATTGAGTATTTGTGCCAAGTTTGGTTCAGATCCATCATTGTTTGAGTCCACAGTGCTCTCTGGATGTAGATGAACTACAACTCCAAAATTCAAGGTCAATGCCCCCCAAACCCTTCCAGTATTTTCTGTCAGTCATGGGAGTTCTGTGTGCCAAGTTTGGTTCAAGTCGATCGTTGGTGGAGTTCTAAATGCTCTTTTATTGTAGGTGAACTATAAATCCCAGCAACTACAACTCTCAAATGACAAAATCAACCCCAACCCCACCAGTTTTCAAATTTGGGTGTATTGGGTATTTGTGCCAAATTTGTTCCAGTGAATGAAAATACATCCTGCATATCAGATATTTACATTGCGATTCATAACAGTTATGAAGTAGCAACAAAAATAATTTTATGCTTGGGGGTCATCACAACATGAGGAACTGTCTTAAGGGGCCGTGGCATTAGGAAGGTTGAGAACCACTGTAGTAGGGGATTATGGGGATTATAGTGGAACAGATAGAGGCTAATAGTATCAATTTCTGCATTGTGTTATCAGAAAAAAGAAGCACTGGTGGTCGGTTATAGCTAAATTTCTGATCTTGCAGCAAAGGCATGGGCGCTCTCCTATCAAAATTATTATTATCTCTTCTGATTTGCCCAATGACTCTTGAATAACTGCCTGCACAAGGGCCAATACTTTTCGAATCTTGGGTAGGCTGCATTTTCTGTTCCGGTAGAGTGAATAGGGATTGTTGCTGTAATCTTCAAGTAGTAATTAATTTTAAATTGCAACCCCGCTAGGTGTTATGTGGTTGAACCTTGGCTAGCCCAGAACTATTAACTGTGCTAACTGTGGATAAAAGTAGAAAATCTCACTGGAAACCTTAATTTAGTTATAATTTCTGTTGTTCCTATGAAAAACTACAGGGATGTTGGCGGAAGCTCTCACCGCTTTTAAACAATACTCTGCAATTAGAGGCAGAAACTCTTCTAAGACATTATTTAAGACTGGCACATTTGTGGCTGAGAAAATTACCATGTGGCCACAACATTAAAGAGGAGAAAATGCTCCAAGAAAGGCAGCTCTTCCCAGCCAGGAGACACTTTTAATGAAGTGTTTGGTTCTGGAAGAGAGAACAGATTGGACCAATGCCTATGAATTTAATCTGCCTACTCAAAGTGCAATTAAAGTGATAGCATTGTTTTACTGAAGATTAAAAACTAGTTATGCATTTGGGCCAAGACCCTACATCAGGCAAGGGCAAACTTCAGCTCTCCAGGCATTTTGGACTTCAACTCCCATAATTCCTAACAGCCTCAGGCCCTTTCCTTTACCCCCCCCCCCTCAGCTGCTTAAGCCACCCAGTGAAAAGCCTTCGACAAAACTTATCTCAGTTGTGCCTTCTTTGAGTCTTGACTGACAATGGACTTCCGATAGCAGAATGTTATGGCACAGAGGAAGACCAAGCATCAATTACAATTCTGTATCCATGGGGATACATTTCTAACTATAGAAATGACTTCTGCTAGAAATTAACACAGAGTTGCATTAAAGTACCTAGAAAATTCCTAGATATTTTGGCAGAGGTGGGTAGTAGGTGAAATCCTGGGTATCTGTATCACAGATGCAGGGCTAGTACCTCATTCTGTGATTGCTAGAATGTCTTCCTAAAAACGGAAAGAATGCACTCTCAGAGATTATTACAAATGAGCTTGTTTTCCATAAATGAAAGAACAAAAAATATTAACAACATCATTAATGCTCCCTGACAAGTCCAAATATGAACTCTGCCAAGGTAGATTTTTTTCCGTACGTGACCAAAAAGAGAATTTTAATTCTAAGGATGCTTTTCAGAGGAATAATTCAACTTGCAGGTCCATTACAAACCAGTAACAATTAAAATATAAGTCCACATCCTTGAAGTATTTAAGAAAAATGGCTATGCCATGCTGATAGATAGGAATCAATGTGACTGAAGAACATTGGTCTTTCTAAATGCTTTTTCAGAATGTGCTGCAAATGTATAACCTGCACTTTCTGTTAAAGTTTTAGTAATGTTACCCTAATGGCTTTAGAGCAGGCACGAGCAAACTTGGGCCCTCCAGGTGTTTTGGACTTCAACTCCCACAATTCCTAACAGCCTCAGGCCCTTTCCTTTTCCACCAAGTCCAAAACACCTGGAGGGCCCAAGTTTGCCCGTGCCTGCTTTAGAGGTTTCTATTGAATAAAAATACAGATTGACAAGTCATTCCTATAATCCAGAGGAACTGTTGTTTAGGAAATGTTGTGCACAATGTCTTCTGCACAATGTTCCAACCAATGCAAGGCTGCACTACAATTAGGTGGAGGCAATTGGTTCAGCTGGCAAATGCTGGGGAACAACAACGGCCCACTTTCGCTCTTGAGCCTTCCTGCCCCATTACCCCTTCCACTGAGCCAGAGATGTACACCATGAACTAGTCTGCTTCTTGTGGACATGCAAGGGGCAACATTGTCTAATGTTAGCACTGAAGTTAAACTCAATGAGTTTCTGTAAATGGAAAGTTGGACTGGACATGTCACAATTCTGTCCTTTGCTCCAGGTAGCAAAGTGTCTTCAGACATCCTTGGCATAAAGACATGCACATTCAGAAGGAGTGAACCTTTTGCATATCCAGTCAGCTCTACTGCAGAAAGACGTTGCACAATCCCTATAAGCTATCATTACAATTCCTGTGAGAATCAAAGGTATACATTCATACCAATCACCAAGAATCATTATTCTCCTGACGTTGAATGTAGAGAGATAGATTTCCCACCACAATGCAGAAAAGTTACACAAAGTATAGTAGAGTTTATAGATTTCCTATGAATCTTCACATGGTTGCTTTTACTTTTTTAATAATAGAAATTGATTTTACACACATTTATAAGGCAATCTACCACATCATGATAACATTTTCTCAGGTTGCATGCAGCCACAGAGCTAAAACATGTCATCTTCCCCTTTAGCATACGTTTGGATTGTTAACGCCAGGTAAAGATTGGCCACAGATCGGTATTTGAAGCAGTTAAGTTGAAATGGATATGCAGTGGTTTGTGTTAAATACAGATTGAATGTTACGTCTGAACTGTTAACCCCTATCAAGGACTGGGCACAAATCGGGACCTAAAAGCATACACTGATCTTACAAACCATGGTTTGCATTATAATTAGTGGGATGTGTTACATCTTCACTGGATCAATTACATCATTACCATGTTTAAGGCAATCACCTTGCTTTCCCGGTTTTAATGCTAGCAAGGTACTGAATGGATTTTACTAGGACCAAGCCTCCTGCACGAGGGCACCCTGGTGGCGCAGCGGGTTAAACCGCTGAGCTGCTGAACTTGCTGACCGAAACATTGACAGTTTGAATCCGGGGAGCTCAGTGAGCTCCCGCTATTAAGCCCAGCTTCTGCCAACATAGCAGTTCGAAAACATGCAATGTGAATAGATCAATAGGTACCACTTCTGCAGGAAGGTAATGGCACTCCATGCAGTCATGCTGGCCACATGACCTAGGAGGTGTCTATGGACAACACCAGCACTTCAGCTTAGTAATGGAGGTGAGCATCACCCCCCAGAGTTGGACACGACTAGACTTAATGTCAGGGGAAACCTTTATCTTTACCTTTTATCATCCTGCAAGCAATTGTTTTACTGTACATAAATCATAAATACTCATGTAGTAGTTGACCCCATGTATATATCAAGGACAGGGCCAAAATTGTGAGAGGGAAATGTGTCAGAGCTGCTCAGTGCCAACCACGTTTGACCACTATTGCCATTTTCCTGCCCAGTTATTCAGAAATACCAGAAATGGCATTGTGGCAGAGAGAATTGAGGCAGATGGTGCTGTTTTTAAGTTCTCACAGAAGAGACACGATACTTGCCTTTGGCCACTTTACTCAAAGATGCTTCCTATGTTGATAACAGTAAAGGTACAGTGCCTACCTAGACCTGTGGGTAAGTCCAGTCTTTTTTGGGTGGAGGGGAGGGGGGGGGGTCAATCTTTTAACTAATATTTCCAGACTTTCCAAACAGTCATTTAACATTTAGTTCTAAAGGGCTAAAAGAGAACTAGAAACAGACTGGAGAGAGACACCAGCTAGTCACAACAGTGAACTCATTACATGTGTATTAGATATGTGTTGCATAGACTATATCAGTAAAGCTAGCATTGGCAAACTTTGGACTGAAAGCACCACTTAGTTGTTTGGCAGTATTCCCTTTGAACTCAATGGGTTGAATTCAGCATGAATAATACAGAGCTGTGCTCTGATAAGAGGCTTTTCTTGGCTCCTGTCTTCCTCCCCTGTTTCCAACTCCTTCTGCCCCATAAAACTGAGTGACTTGAGAAACTGCAAGTTGCTTCTGGTGTGAGAGGATTAGCAAGGACGTTGCCCAGGGGACGTCTGGATGTTTTACCATCCTGTGGGATGCTTCTCTCATGTCCCTGCATGAGAAGCTGGAGCTGACAGATGGGAGCTCACCCTGGTCCCCAGATCTGAACCACCAACCTTTCAGTCAGCAGTTCTGCTGGCACAAGGATTTAACCCATTGCAGCACTGGGGGCTCCATCCTTTTAAATGGGGAACAGGATGAGTCATGATCTAGGGCTGGCCTGGGATGCTGGGGAAATTCAGAGAAGCTAACATCTACAAGAGATTTTTCTGCTTCTGAATCAAAGCCAAGCATTAAAGTAAATCTGTTTCTTTTATTTTTTACTAGTACCAGTTTTTTTAAATAAAAGTCCTAAATTTAAGTGCATGACAAATTATGGATTTCAAACATTTATCTGTATACGATAGGATAGAATGAACCTCTAATGCCCTCACATAGTCATGCAAGTCATATTTCTACAGGAATATTACACAGTTCTCGAAGTCAATAAACTTCTTTCACAAAGCCATGCTGTGTTTTTGTTTGTTTGTTTTTAATTTCTGATGTAAGAGTGTTTTCTACAAGATTAAAATTGTAAATGTCTATAAATATGCATATTAAGCTATTAATTCAGAATGAGGTCTTGTACTGAGTGCAACACTTTTTCTTTAGCTGGCTGGGCAAACATGGCCTCTTTAAACACTTGACTGATTTTAACCTGTATTTGGTAATTGTTTGCATCCTATTTCCTCTTAACAATGGATTTCCCCATCTTACATACTGAAATTGGCTTACAACAAAATGTAGATGAAGAAATACACCTACGGATCCCTTCTGCTTAGTACAAGGCCTTATTTTTTTGCAGTGAATATTTTCCACAGCATATTATTTGAGAACACAGAAATGCTGGACCACTCTAACAACTACAATGTCAGACTACACAGAGAAACCACTGAAATCCACAAGCATGTGGACAATTTCAACAGAAAGGAAGAAACCATAAAATGAATAGAATCTGGCTATCAGTATTAAAAAAACCTCTAAAACCATAACAGTAAATAAAGAACAACACTCAAAAACAGGGGAAGTCCAGACAAGAAACAAACAGTGCCAGCTAATCACCTTCCAACAAAGGATTCCCCCAGGCAGTAAGAAGCCAGAACTTGAAAACTGCTAGTGCTTCTCAACCTTGGGTCCCCAGATGTTTTTGGCCTATAACTCCCAGAAATCCCAGCCAGTTTACCAGCTGTTAGGATTTCTGGGAATTGTAGGCTAAAAACATCTGGGGACCCCAGGTTGAGAACCACTGTAGGCCATTAAATGCTAATCAAGGTGGCCAATTGCTACATTCACACCTACCTCAAACAGACAAGACTTCTTTCTCCCACCATGGCCATTCCATAGATATATAAACCCCATTTTCCTAGTTTCCAACAGACCTCACAACCTCTGAGGATGCCTGCCATAGATTCAGGTGAAACATCAGGAGAGAATGCTTCTGGAATATGACCATACAGCCGGGAAAGCTCACAAGAATCCAGTGATTCCGGCCATGAAAGCCTTCGGCAATACAATATTTTCCTTCTTTTCCTATGCTGTAATATATTATCTTCTAAGATATATATTTTTTAAAAAGAGTGATAGCTATTATTTGGTGAAGGTCTCATATATCTTACAAGAGTCAAAATAGGGGTGGGAAATATTCCTTTTTCTAAGAGTTTCTGTCTCCAAAGAAGGAACCTCCACCACACTCCAGGGCAGAGAGTTCCACTGCTAAACAGCTCTCAAAGTTAGAAAGTTCTTCCTCATGTTCAGGAGGAGTCTCATTTCCTTTAGTTTGAAGTATTGTTCTGCGTCTTAGTATACACAGGGCAGCAGAAAACAAGCCTTTGTACTTCATCTAAATGCAAACTTGGGACCAAAAACAAACAAACAACCAATAAACCCAAAGGGAGACTTTTCAAAACTCTTCTGCATTTAGCATGAGAGCAAAGGTCTGGCCATGCTGCCTATTAACTTTACAGCTAGGAAAAAGCTGAAACAGAGATGGTGCAGATGTAAGCCAATGTTAGGAGATGATTGTTTAAGATTTGCAAACTGAGTTAGGAACTATTGATAAAATCTCTCATGCACAAGGGAAGGACACACCAAAGGCATTGCAATGGCAGAACAAGTAATTATTGAAAAAAGAAGAGGAAAGGGGAAGATTTTAAAAGCTCTCAAGCATGTAACATGATGGCTCTTCATCGTTTACCTACTGTCCTTTTGGCAAAAGCATCTTAATTTTACTACTGTAGAGAATGAGATTCAGCTCAAAAGTAAAGCAGGGATAGGAAAGTAATTGAACGGGGATTCAAGTGTTGATCTCACTCCTATAGAAATTTGAGACTGACTTTTCAATGACCTTTTCTAAAACTGATTATTATGGTGATTTGTTCACTGTTACAAAAACTATTTCCTTTCCTTTGACAATGTAATGGCTATGGACAGCGTTTTCTTTCTAAACGATATACTAAATAACGGCAGTTAAATCTTATATGAAGATGTAAATCAGTGAGTTTTCCAGTTATGTTGCTGTGAATCAAACTGAACTATATCTTTCTTGCTCTACTCCAGTACATTATTATTCCAAATAATTATACTTTTATTTTTAACTCTGCCAAAAATACAGAATTACTGGATTGTATATTCACCTGCTCTCAAACTGAAATAGGGACCTGCATTCTAAATTGGGGAGCTAAGTTTGATCAATGGTCTGAAGCACCAGACACCAATGATGAACTAAAAGAAAACCTTCTTTGATTGAGGCACATTTCCTAAGGGGTAATCTGGGAGGGAAAGTGCTCATCTGCATATCTTCCCTCTTTCTGTTACACTTTATCTCCTTCCTTCCTTCCTTCCTTCCTTCCTTCCTTCCTTCCTTCCTTCCTTCCTTCCTTCCTTCCTTCCTTCTCCTTTCTGCCTAAGAGGTTGCCAAGGAAGGGAGAGATCTGACCTTTTAGAACAGAGTTTCTCAAACTGTGCTCCTCCAGATGTTTTGGACTTCAGATCCCATAATTCCTAACAGCTGGTAAGATGGCTGGGATTTCTAGAACACCTGGAGGAGCACAGTTTGAGAAACACTGTTCCAGAGGAACTCTGAACTCTACCAATTCAACCCAAAGGTCATAACATAGGACATTTGGTCCACAGGTTGCCCTCCATAGTATATATTGTCTATTCAGTATACATGGAGGTAACCTGGAGGCATCAAGCTGGCAAACTCCAAAATCCATACCAGCTACTGTTAGATCTCCACAGAACTTCTCTTGGTGTTGTCCCTTGCTTTCTTGGAGCACCCAAGCAATGACAACAGCAGGGAGGATGGGAAAGTGGGGAATCTCCATTCACCTTCTTCTGTGCTTATTGGCAGTGGAAACACTGAGGAAATAGGCAGGGATCATAGTGGCAAGGAGGTGGGCTCAATCATGGAGAGCACCTTCTGAGAACGTTTTGTCCTCACCCCCAAATCTGCATTTGGCACTGATTTTGGACTGGCTACTCCCAGTATCCTATTCTATAATTGTGGTTCTCAACCTGTGGATCACCAGACGTTTTTGTTGTGGTTCAGCCAACTGATGAAGATGAGGGGTTTGGGGGTGGGGTTCTGTGGGTGTTCAGACAGAGGCGGTCTTAAAGAAAGATGGTTCTCCAGCAGAAAGAACAGAGAGGGTTTTGGAGCAAGATGCTGTGGCTGAGTCAAAGTGTGAGAGTTAAACTGATTTGGAAGCCAACAGGCAGGGAGGAGAGGATAACATGAGCTCATCCAAGGAAGCAGCTGGTTTAGAAAGAGATATCAGGCTGCTTCTGAGGGGGCAGAAATCTGGTGCAAGAAAAGCCATGGGAAAGAGAGGCAGAAGCAAGCCTCTCAAGGTCAAAGTAATGTGTTCATGTTTTGCAGCCCTTAAATTAGGGAGAGAGCTGCTAGGATTTTAGATCAAGCAACGTCACCACTGGAGTGAGAAACTCCTGTCTTGTCCCTGGTTCATGCTTTACCTTAAGGCCCAAGATTCCTAGTCATGTTTTGCTTCTGGCTTTATGGATTTAGCTATGGATTCATGCTCTTGTTTTGTTCCTTGTTTCCTGAATTAATGTTCATGTTTTAACTCTTCTTTTTTTGATTTGCCTATTGCCTTTGGGACTTGCTTTGTTTATTAACATTTGGGTTTTTACCCTATTATTTGCTTAAGGTGCCTTTGGCCCTTTCTTATATAAGTTTATTATCACGTCTGGCTTCCTGGTGAGTGCTGTGAGCAAGGGGAACTCCTGCTGAGGTGCAACAGTTTTGGCCTTCAACTCTGGTTAAGCTGGTAAACTGGCTGAGATTCTGCGAGTTGTAAGTTAAAACAACTGGGGACTCACAGGTTGAGAACCACTACTATAAGTATTTAAGTCTGTGATACCTTTACTACCTGAAGTTTGCATGCCTGAGGTAATACATTTCCTGTAAAGGAAATGGCAAAATCAGCACAACGTTGACCTCTCAGCATTGCCCAAGCAACAACTGGGAATGTATCTGCTACTAGCAATGTAAGACAAGTCTGCACATTTAAGAATGCTTATATTCTAGATATCCCAGTTATGAAGCACCAAAGTTTCTGAAACCTACAGAAATTCAAAACGGCAGCATTTTGTTCTCTTTATTTGTAAAATGTAATGTAACATTTTAATTCTGTAATGTAACTCCTTAGTTATAATTAGAAACTTGTTGCATTAGATTATATTTTCCATTGCTAAAAATGTTGGATCTTTTAATTAAATCTTTCAATTAAAAGCAGCTATTCTATATTAATATATGAAGGTAGCAAAATAAGGAAAAGCAGGTGGGGGCATAATGTTTGTATTTACTCATCCAATGACCTGGAACTTCAAGGTTAATTTGTTTGAGAGCGTACAAAATTTAATTCAGCAGCAGAGATGGAAAAAGGCAAACAGTAAGAGCTCGGAAAGCTGCAATAGTAACTAACACAACCTTTGGCTATCTTAATCCATCTCTGTGATACTTTCAAACACTTCGTGTGTTCAGACAAAGGCCAGGACATTTTCTTTGGCTGCCTTGAGGGATGTAAATTATCTATTCAGGAGATCCTGTATATATCTGCAGAGAATGGAAACAGATGAGGGCATTTCCCATAGCTTTAAGCCCAGTGCTATCCCATCAGAACTGAATGGCTACGTCCCAGTATCTGATGGGTTGATTATGCCATTTACTTCTAATGGAAGGGAAACATCTCCTTCTGGAGTGTTTTCCTCTGTTTTACCTCTACAGAGAAGATAATGAACAGATCTTACAAGGAAAGGGTTTTGGATTATAGCTCACATACATGGGCTGTGTTTCCATATTGAGGTCTATGCTGCATAAATGTATGCATATTCAGCTGTGTAGCAAAGGGAGTGTGGAAACTTCCTAGTGAATTGTGAGATGCATTTTGGGGTCTCTTAATGCATATTTGCAGTCCCTTCATGGTGTCCCAATGCTCATGGGGCACTATTAACATCCATTGGTAATCTATAGTTTTTATCTTGATGGGCATCAGGAGCACCTGATGACCAGTGATGACCATTGTGCATCAGTCTCAATGTACAATGGTCATTTCACTGGCTCAATTATGTCATGGTGGAACCTTGTTTGTTGTTCATTTGTTCAGTCGTTTCCGACTCTTTGTGACCTCATGGACCAGCTCACGCCAGAGCTCCTTGTCGGCCGTCACCTCCCCCAGCTCCTTCAGTCAAGCCAGTCACTTCAAGGATGCCATCCATCCATCTTGCCCTTGGTTGACCCCTCTTCCTTTTTCCTTCCATTTTCCCCAGCATAATGGTCTTCTCTAAGCTTTCCTTTCTTCTCATTATGTGGCCAAAGTACTTCAACTTTGCCTCTAATATCCTTTCCTCCAGTGAGCAGTCGGGCTTTATTTCCTGAAATATGGACTGGTTGGATCTTCTCACAGTCCATGGCACTCTCAGAACTTTCCTCCAGCACCACAGTTGAACCGTGGTGCTGCTGGACCCTTTCTGAATTCAAATGTGAAAATGCCCAGTTCTGTTTCCCTGTAGACACAAATCCCACACTGAATTCCAACCTATGACCCAGCATCCTACATGCCTGGGGCTTATTTATTTCTCCCTCTTGCTCATTTTTTAGGAAGGCTGTATTTCATAGGTGATCATCAAGAACATCTATCCACCACTATTTTACTCACAGAACTATACAACCAGCTCTGCACATGCACATGGTCATGGCCAATAGTCCTGGCTTCAGACAAGAGTTCATCAGCTTCCAAGCAATTTAAGACAGTATCTTAGGATCACATCATTTCTGAGTGGAGATCCTGGTAAAGGGAAACAGTATTTTTTTTTCTTGTGCTATGACAAACATGTTGATATTTGGACAGTCATAATTGTTCCAGGTTACCATGGCACATGACTGGAACATTTGTCTATTACTTTAATTGTGAAGGAGAACTTGGTAACATTCCCTTTTCCCAGTATAACTCCAATAATTCCCACTGGCCATGCTAGCAGCAGGATTCTGGCTTCCTGATAACCCAAAAGCAACTTTTCCTAACTTCGCTAAGAAATTGCCAGATGATGAGCACTATGGAGGATTAAGCAACCCGGTCACACCTAAATTATCAATCAATACTGGAATTGGAAAAGTCAATTTTCTACATCAAAGCATACAATATTCATAGCTTTGAAAGTACAACAATATGCCACCAATCTCTTTCATCCCCGAAACTAGACTTTGATTTTTTACATCATTAAATACCTATCAGAATAATTTTCCCTTGCCGGTCTTTTGGTTGTTGATGATGACGAACTCAGCTGCAATTCTACTGAAAAGCTACTCCTATATTTTTTGAAAACGAAATTGCAATTTCTCATTTTAGCCTACTAGCTTCATCAAGATCCTTGTCTCCTATTTGAACACATTGGTAATGGATAATGCTAAACTTGGTGTTAAAATCTCACTCAACATCCCCAAGAACTTTACATTTTGCCCTTAGCAACAGTCTCTGATCTATGCAAGCTGCACAGTTGTGTCCAATCCCAGTACCCATCATATCTAGAAGCAAGAGTTAATGAATGTGCCATTTTCCAATGAGCAAAGATCCCCAAAGCTGTCTTCTGGTGGGATAAAAAAGGCAGAGTATCATTAAGGGCATGCACACCGAAGGTATAATCACGCAGCTATGGAAAAGCTCAAAAAGCTTGTCCCTTATTGTGCAGCAAAAAAGGACATTTTGCCTATGGAAAAAAGATAGAGGGATTTTTTTGTTGTGTCCAACCAACCCCGCTTCTTCATTCTTCTATGACAACACAGGTCAGCAATCTACTTGCTACCTGCCTTCCTATTTCTGCAGAAAGCAGTAGTTTCAAGGAGACCGCCTACTAGAATGGAGAGCGTAAAATCAGTGAAAGGCCCATCTCGTTCCCATTGAATGCAGACAAGTCACAAGTTGTTTCTGTCTTGCCTTTTTAAGCTTGTAGATGATGACTACGAAATTGCAGCTATTTGAAAGAGCCGAAGCAGGCGTCATTAGCTTCTAAACTGAATCCCTCAGAAAGAGCCAGATAAATAAAAAGGAAGCGGTATTGAGTGTGTTTGCTGCGCAGCACTCTTTTTTAAAATCAAAAAGAATGTTTTTTTCCGTGTTTTCTTTTTGGATGTACAGTCTTAAATACTAATATACTTGTTAGAGCTGTCTACTGTGTTGAAGTGTAAAGGTCTGATGAAGAGGTTCACCAGAGAGAGGCAGATTTCTTTTTTTATTGGTCTTCTGTTTTACTGCCACCCTTGAACTTCACCACCATGACTGTTATGTTGTCAGGGCATCCTCTGTAAAAAGACTGTAGGACTATACTTTTGGCTCCAAAGTGTGGCTCATCCAAGCGTTCCTTGATGAATCGTACAGCCTCCTCGTTGCTAAAGGCATCCCATAGCCCATCAGAAGCCAAGATCATGAATTCTGGCTGGAGCTTGTCCAGGTCGAAGGTCAGGATGTCTGGGTCAGGAATGACGACATTCAGGTTCTTCAGGGGATAATCTCCAAGGGAGCGGGACATGGCCAGGATCCCCTGAACACGCCAGGAGCCATTAAAGCTGATGAAGCCACCTGGAGAGGAGAGAAACAAAATAGTAAGAACACCTTCTGTTAAAATTACTTCTGTATGACATTCATTTTCAGAAGATCCCAAGCCTCTGTAAAACAATAACTGGAGGCACATTATATTTTTCATTTCTTTCTGAAGTCTTTTTTCAACCAGATAACACTAATCTTCACATTTTTGCATTTTATTTCCAGGAGGAAAAAAACAACAACAACCATGTTCCCATAATGAATTTTTGTGCCTGTTGCTAAGACACAAACAAGGAAAAACGCACAGGGAAGTTGATCTTCTTCGTGTTTGGAGAGCTACCCTATTGTTAGCATAACACATTGCATTAGTTAACAAAAACTTTCAGCAAAAATCGGAGTTCTTATGTAGCCTACTTTAAAGTCAGAAGCAGACCTTATTCATGGTGTGAGGATGTGACCAAAAATTAAATTACCAAATAAAGTTCTCCCTTGCTCTAATATGTAGGGATGTTCAACCAATCATTATGCTATCCTATTTAGGTCTATCCTCTTTGGTTCAAATTAATTACCACAATCATATATGGGATAATATAATATACAGGATGATCCCTGTATATATGGGGGATATGTTTCTAGACTTCATGTGGATATGCAAAACCACGGATAAAAGCGAACCCTAACGAAATGAAGCCAGGATTTCTGGCTCAAGAATACCATAGATGACCTCATCAAATTCCCCTAAATCAGCATCCTACTGTGCTGCCACCCTGTCTTGGGGATGAAGCCCCACGTTGGCCATCACAATGTTGTGTGACTACCGGCAGAGGCCCTGCCCCCAACAGAGGTGGAAGCGATGCTAGATGCTTCCTGACATCCATGTGCCAGAAATGATCTGTGCTGTGCACAAATCCTCTGCAGAATGGTGACATTTCCCATGTGTGATGGGGAGAGCGTTGCCAAGAGGGAGTTGCACATGGGGCGATAGATTTGCCCTGCTGCCCCTCTCTTTTTGCTGTGAAACCAGGCGAAGCAGGACGCTTCGTCTGCCCTTTGTGATAAAGCTCAGGGTCATGCTGGAGGATCTAAAATGCAGAAGAGGGAATATGTTGTCAAAAATTGATAAATAAAACTGCTGATATTTGATCCATGGATATGAGGGTCATACCATAAGAGGTCCACATGTGAACCAATGTTAGGCTGAGCCATATACTACCCTCTGGCTTACTGCACTGCCTCTGAAGCCTCCCCACTGCATGGCCATTCTGTGCTTCACGTGGAGCAAGTAGATAGCAGAAACATCTGTCAACATCCCTAGAACCAGATGCAAAATTATTACAAGCAGTGTTAAGTCTTCTGGAGAACTAGGATGATTCTCAGTGCTGATACCATCATCTTACATCTAGCTACAAAGTCGTGGCCATGTGCTTCTTCTGCCCTGTTTCCCACAAAATACAGAATGGCTGTGCTGGGGCTTCAGAGGTTGGTCAGTAAATGTAGGTGGGGACTTTGGGCAGAGACAGGGAATTCCAACCCTGCAGCACACAACAAAGGATAGATGTATATGTAATCCCAGCCAGAGGCTGATATTATCAGATAACACACGTATTGACCCAATGGCATGAGTATAGACTCCTATATGTTACTTGAGGGAATTCAGGGAGGATAACTTGGCATGGGAGAAACCAAGGCATTCTTGGTATGATCCCCTCACAAGCATTACGTTCCACCCCAAGCTCACAATCCTATCCACATTTCCTCTGCAGTTAAATGTGCATAGGCTTAGACTGTAAAAAGAAGAAGCAGCATTTGAAGGAGAGAAAAAAAAAACCAAACATTTCGAATGGCACGAAGGATTAAGAGAACCAGAGTAAATGGATTGTGAAGATGATCCCCCTTGGAGTTATTTCCGTCCCAGATCTACTGGTAAATCCATTTTACATTATGCATCCTGAAATCCTAGAGTTGTATGAAATACAGGAAACATCTAAACACTGATATAAGGAATTGGGTTGTGTTACTATCCATGCCAATACCATTCAAAAGGCTGACAGACAGATTCCTGGAGGCAAGTACCCTCTTGTATTTTTTTTCTTCAGCTCTCCAATTGGATATGACAAATTGCTAAAAGCACAAGAAAACTCAGTCTTCATTGCTGCAGTTTGCCGTGCAGGGAATGTTCTCGTCTGTGCTCAGGCAATTTGCCCTCGAACTCTCATCAAACCCTCTTTCTCCCTTTGGGGCAATTCAGGAAGAGGTTCACGCTCATTTACAAAGATTTATGAAGGAGACGGGACATCAGGCACACTAAAGACCCGAGCCTCACTCCAGGGCAGGAAGAAAAGAAAAATATACACAAACAAAAGTTTATCCTTCCTCCCATGAAAGAGGCCTCAGTTGAGCTGTAACGGTAATGATCCAGAAAAGTCTTGTGAAAATAATCATCCCAAGCTACTGAGTTTAGAGAAGAAAATGGAAGAAAGGGGAAAAAGTTCTGGGTCCAAATAACAATACCTCCATTAAAGCCAAGGACAATGGCATCTCAGACAGTAGTAGTGGTGTGTGGGGCAGAGAATATAGGAAATGTTACAACCCACCCCCAGCAAATTGACATCACCCCCAATCTCCATTCAGAAGGATTTCATCATTGTTTAAAGCAGTAGTCCAGGAACAAGAAGCAGAAAGTATCCCCAATGCCTCTCTCATGATGACATTCAGCCCTGGTACCCACAACCACATCGGTATCCCAACCTCTGCCTGTCTCCTCCCTGCATGAAAGGAGAGGAGAAAAGGAAGAACATTGAAACAGCACCTACAAGCCAAGAAATTGAGGTTGGGGCAATGAGAAACTTAGTTATTCTGAATACTCACTAGAACAGTGGTTCCCAACCTTTTTTAGAACAGGGACCATTGGTACTAAAAGGGTTACAAATCAGTTTTTGGTCAACTTGAGATTCAGTTTGGTTATCTGGGGTGCTTATTCAGAAAACTGCATTGGATAGACCACAACAGCTCTAGTTTCTGATACAGAACATATGCCACCCATTAGTTGCCATCTGCTTGCCCACAGAAAACCATATTTAATAATCTAGAGCTGATGTGGTAGTAGTAATCTTTTGCAGGTAGTCAACCTCTCCCCTTTTGACATCCCCATTGCCTAGGCAATGCAAGAGAGTTTTGTGAGACCAGTTGCTTTAGTTGCCACTTGGTTTCGAGGCAACGGTGTAGTAATGGTGAGGTCATGGACCATATTTTCCTTCTTGCGTACTGGTGGTCCATAGATCACAGGTTGGGAACCACAGCACTAGAATAAAAAGTGTGATAGGGAAAATGTTTGTTCAAAGTGCTGTGCAGTGGCTTGAGCACTGGACTATGGAGAGTACAGTTTGCTTCCAATTCAGCCATGGAAACCCAGAGGGAGTCTCTCTCACTCTCAGAGGAAAAGCAAAGTCCCTCTAAGCAAACCTTTCCAAGAAAACCTCATGATAAGTTGGCCTTAGGATTGCCATAAGTCAGAAGCAACTTGAAGGCAAAAGAACAACAACAGATTGGCTCCTCATCATTCATACTTCCCTCTCTCATAGCATCACACCATCATTTTCCTCATTTCCCCTTCATTCTCTTTTCAGCGACTCAGTAGAAAGGGGAAGATTGGGGAGGGCAACTTTTGATAGCCTTAAAGAGTTAGTGATCAAAGGGTCTTTGGCTTCCCAGAATGCCCTAACTCAATTTATTTTTATTCATTTACAATATTTACACCCCACCCTTCTCAATCCCGAAGGGGACTCAAGGTGGCTTTACACACAGGCAACTATTCAATGCCTTAAAACATACAATTAAAATAAGCATTTAAATTAAGATTAAAATTAATACACATTAAAAAAGTAAAAAACTTACAACCATTATTAAAACGATGCCATACACAATCGTAATATAGGGCCATTCTAATAGTCATTGCATATATTCCATATCCTTCTATTTCACTACTCTGAAGGCTTGATCTTAAAGCCACATTTTTGCTCTCTTTCCAAAGGCCAGGAGAGAGGGGGTTGTTCTGATATCACTGGGGAGGGGCCACCACTGAGAAGGCCCTGTCTCTCGTCCCCACCAGTATAGCCAGCGAAGGAGGCAGGATTGAGAGCAGGGTCTTAATCTCTGAGGAGATGCATTTGGACAGGTAAGCTGGTACAGCACCTTGAATTGTGCTTGGTAGCAGACTGGCAGCCAGTAGAGCTGACATAACAAGGGGGTTGTGTGCTCTGTGTATACCACTCCAGTGAGCAATCTGGCAGCTGCCTGTTGGACCATTTGAAGCTTCCGAACAGTTTTTAAAGGCAACTCCACATAAAGTGTGTTGCAGTAGTGTATTCTGGATGTAACCAGAGTGTGGACTATCATGGCTAAGTCTGACTTCCCAATGTACGGGCGCAACTTTGTGAAAGCTGCCTGAACACCGCCGAACCTGGGGTTCCAGGCTCAGCTATGAGTCCAGGAGAACTCCCAAGCTGCAAACCCCACCCAACATAGGCTGTAAACCTGTATCCTGTTCAGCCTTGCAACTGACCAGGGGTGCTCTGTCTTGTCTGGATCCAATTTGTTTGCTTTCATCCACATATAACTCTACCTATAGAGATGTGGATTACCAACTGCTCCATTGGTGCAACTGCTCTGGACCCTTTCACACCATAAATTCATAGCACTATGAATCCACTTCCCCTGGCATGGCTTCATCCTGTTGAGCCCTGAGATTTGCAGTTTGGTGAGGCACTAGACTGCGCTCTAATTGAGAATTCTAAACACCCTCCCTAAACTACAAATCCCAGGACAAATCTATGAACTTCGTTTTAATATTGGAAAGTAGAAAAGCTTGGTCTGAAATCATATTAATTCCATAGATAATTTAATCGCACATCAATACAGTCTTATATGCTTTTCTATATGACCTTCCAAGAATTTTTAACTTTATTTTAATTGTTGTAAGACACTTTGAGTTCCAGCATTTGGGGGGGGGGGGGGGAAGAGAAGGCACAATACAAGTGAATATACAACAACAATACAAACGCAGAGGTCCTCTTATTCTAACAGCGTACCCTCTTATGTTTTCTACTATTTTTCATATTCCTTAAATTGATGGAAATTGGGATCCTAGAGAGAAAAGAAAGTAGGTCTTTGAAACCTGAAATCTCCCTGTGGCTTCAGAGTCTACCTCCACAAGCTGGAGGAACTTTCTAGCCAAATTGTTTACTGCTATGAATTGTCTAAAATTTGATAAAGAGGGCTTGAGGTTTTTGAATTTTATTTCGGTCTCCTTTCTTTCACATCATAATTTGAGCACTGCATGCATATGGCCTAAACTGAAAGATCTGCAAAGAAAACAGCATACACAGTACTTGCTTCTTTGTGTAATGCTTCCCCAGAAATTTCATGCAGTTCCTCAGCATATACACAGAGCCTAACTGTACGGGGGCGGTTGTGGTGGTTTTGCTTGGATTGTAGCAACTCTGAAATATTTGTTAACATACTTGAACCCTGTTGTTCTCTCAAAATGACAGGTGGCTAACAGTTCAAAGTACAAACTAAACAGAAGAAAAAAAGCCTGAAGAATTTTTAAATCAAATAAACAATAGGAAGCAGAGTGGAAAAACAGTAAAAGTGATTTAAAAAAATCCTCAGCAGAAGAAACTCCAATAACTAAGCCATGGATGGGCAATCTATGGCTCTAACAATATTATTGAATATTGCAGCAGCCCTCCTCATGGACTATACTGGCTAAGGCTGATGGAAGCTGCAGTCCAACCACATCTCACAAATTACACACCAGTTTTAAACTCTTTCTGGATCTAAAGGATTATGGAAGAGATAGATCTTCACGAGAAACCATAAATAAAGCTGCTGTGAGGGTTAGGAAGCGTTTCGACAAATTGTTCATAGGGTTGTTGTAGGTTTTTCCGGGCTATATGGCCATGTTCTGGAGGCAATTTTTCTCCTGATGTTTCGCCTGCATCTATGGCAAGCATCCTCAGAGGTAGCGAGGTTTGTTGGAAGTAGGAAAAATGGGTTTATATATCTGTGGAATGACCAGGGTGAGACAAAGGACTTTTGTCTGCTGGGGCTAGGTGTGAATGTTTCAGCTGATCACCTTGATTAGCATTCAATGGCTTGGAAGTGCCTGGGGGGAATTTTTTGTTGAGAGTAATTTTATGTGCCTGTTTGTTTCCCCTCTGTTGTTTTGCTGTTGTAATTTTTGAGTTTTTTTTAATACTGGTAGCCAGATTTTGTTAATTTTCATGGTTTCTTCCTTTCTGTTGAAATTGTCCACACGCTTGTGGATTTCAATGGCTTCTCTGTGTAGTCTGACATGGTGGTTGTGAGGATGCTTGCCATAGATGCAGGCAAAACGTCAGGAGAAAAATTGCCTCCAGAACATGGCCATATAGCCCGGAAAAACCTACAACAACCCAGTGATTCCAGCCATGAAAGCCTTCGACAATAAATTGTTCATAGTCCTCGTCAAAGCCAAGCAAAGAGTAAAAAACTTTTGCGGCTGCTACCTTTGATGCTGCATTAGCAGTTTGTGGGGGTTTTCTGTTCAACAATTGATCCAACTTGACGCTATTCTGGTTGAGATGAAATTGGGAACATACACACACCCTATGTGAAGAACAAAGAGTCTTGGCAGAGTCTTTCCTTTACCAAGCTGAGCTGGTTAGGCTTGTTGCCTTGGCTCATAAAAAGTACAGTATGGCTTTGTTTTCATTTGTGTGTAAATCACAAGAGAAAGGCAAGATATAAGTAAAATAAAACAAATAAGTAGGAAAACGCCTAGCTCTTAAAATCTTTTTATGAACCTCTGTGTACTGAACTACATACAAGAGTCCCTGCTACTTACTGCACATATAAGGAATCTTCTCAGGGAATGGGAAGATTCTCAAGCAATCCAATAGGAAGATTAATTGAATTTACACATTAATGCTAACTGACCACTGTAAAATATGAAAGAGTTGAACCACCTCACTAAGTCAGGATTTGTATCTTTGGGGATCCTTTTACATTCTGTCCAACTCCTATAACTGTATAAATACGCTTTATATGAGCAGCCTTAATATCACTTGGTACTGTATCCAAAACAATTTATTATATCCACAAAAGTGTCCAATAATATGACAACTAATTAGTCTTTAAAGTTCTGTACCATTTCTTTTTTTTCCCTTTCTCTCTCTTTGGAGATTTTGTTCAGTGTGACTGTTTAAAAAACTACTACTTTCTTTCCTGGGTTTCTCAATCAACAACAAAGAAAGAACTTGTAGTGGCAAAAATTCAAGAGTGGGAGAAAGTGGAAGAGATTTGGCCAGCCCTATTATGGAATGCAAGGGGAGAACTAAGATGGAACTTCCACCTCTGAGTAAAAGGGATGCAGTCCCTAGTTGAAGTCTTTATTGTATTATGAATACAACAAAGGACAAAAACAAATACATCAACCCACGATATAAATATATGGGACGAACCATGAGCAACATAATCATTGGCTAGTTGCCTTGGAAGAAATGTGAGGCAAAAATAAATGAATGAATGAAATAAATTCTATATTGTGTCTGACCTGATTATTATTTGTATTCCAACAACAGTAGACCATGGAATCAATTGTTTAATGGTGAGTAGATGCTTAAGTCTAAGAGATCCAGTGTGATGAGCACTGGACTATGATCTGATACTCTATCTTGTTGATGAGAAACTTCCCACTGGACTGGAAATCTTCTATCAAACAGATGGCAAGCTATTCAACCTCATCAGGCTGAAAGCCAAAACCAAGGACACAACATCTTTTATAGGACTCCAATATGCCAGTGATAATGTAATCTGTGCGCATTCAGAGAAAGACCTACAAGCTACTCTAAACACCTTCTCAGAAGCATACGAGAATTTCGGCTTTTCACTGAACATCGAGAAAACCAAAGTGTTCTTCCAGCAGTCAACAGCCAATTCCTCTGAAATGCCAGAAATACAGCTTAATGGTGTAACATTAGAAAATGTTGACCATTTCCGCTACCTTGGCCGCAACCTTTCCAAAAAAGTCAACATTGACACTGAAAAAGCAATTTAAAGATGGGCTTATAGTTAACCTTAAAAACTGTTGTATAGACACCAAGAACTGGGAAGCCCTGATCCTTGAGCATTCTAACTGGAGCTCAGCTGTGACTAGCAATGCTGTGGAATTTGAAGAGGCATGAATGGAGGGTGAAAGGGAGAAACATACCAAGAGGAAGGTGTATCAAGCCAACGCTGACCAGGACTACCTTCCACCTGGAAACTGATACCTTCAATGTGGAAGAACATCTGGGTCAAGAATACAGCTCTACAGTCATCTAGGTATCCACCGCCAAGACACTACACTTGGAAGGCCATCATACTCGGACAATGAGGGATCACCTAAATAAGTATTACTCTGGAGACTTCAGGTTTGGCCACGGAAACCCACTGGTTGACTTTAAGCCAGTCACACACTCAGCCCCAGAAAATCTTGTGATAGGTTCGCCATACATCTGAAACAACTTGAAGGAACACGGAGAAGCTTAAGTCTACACTAGCTGGGGCTACCAACAGTATCTCTATTCTTCCTTCTTTTGATGCCATTCTTATTTCCTCAGTTGTCTTCAAGGTCATAGAATATGATTTCTTAAGCCTACACAAACAGCATCACCATGCTGTTCAGTGTCACTTCTTCTCTACAATGTGTTGATTAAATATCAAGATGCCTCAAATGTCAGGAACAGATGGTTAAGAAAACTATCATGTCTGGATGGACTACAGGCAAAACAGGCTGTAGCACACAACAATAAACATTTTAAGCATAGCATCCACCTCCAACCAAATGAGGGAATACTCATGGCCTCCTCCTTCCCCGTTTCCTTTACTCTTTATTGCAGGAAAAGAGATTCCTTGCTAGACTCACTCTTCTTTTCCATGCCTCCATGGCTTGTCCTTATGCAAAAAAGTGGCTTATGTAAAATATAATGCATAAATCTTCACATAAAGTGCTGCCTGTGGTTGGATGTGGAGAGTTTCCTTTAAACATTCCTCGTGTTATTTGCCTTTTAGAAGACTCCTGAAACATCCTCATTATGAAACTCAAAATTGTGAATTTCAACCTCCTGCTGAAAAGGAAGTATTTTTCAAGTTTTTCAGTATTTGGAAGGGAATGGCTGCATGTTGTTAGAAAAGCTGAAGTCAAAGGAACTGGAAGGTCTGACATGAATAAACTTTACTTCTATCAGGAGCCTGGCAGCTTGCTGCTCTGCAACTCAGCAGGCCTTTATACTCCACAGGGAGTGTGTACAGGGCAACCATCTACACAGATCTCCAACTAGAGATGTATTTATATAGACGTCTATTCCTCCGCATTGGAATGTCCCCAGAAGGCATCTGTAGCACTTTGCAAGTAAAGAAAAACAAGGTGGAGGAAAAGGCAACCAAATGTTATTGCAGCAACATTTCCCTGGAGGATCAATTGGAGGTGTTTGATCTTTACTTTAGAAAACAAAAATGTGGATATAACTTTAGAGCTTTAAACAAATATAAGAAAGGGATGAGTGGAGGGAGTCTTTCCTCCTCAAACTAGACCATTGAGTGACTAAAATGAACATGCTTTCATTGGATTTCAGAATTGGTTTTGGACAATTTTTTAGTTAATTCACAGAATTTATTTCTACTACAGGATGTGATAGGGGAAGCAGTCTATCGGGCTTACAAAAGGCAAAGAGGATCTGTAACAAACATGCCTTGTGTGTCATGTGTCTGTTCTGGGCTCTAGCTTGTCCATAGCAGAACCTTATATTCAATGCCAGTTTTTTTCTATTCTCTCCCAAACCAGCAATCAGTTAGTATTCTAAGGCCAATGGACATGCTTAGTCCTGTTGGGTGGTAATTAATGCCCATTTTATAAGGGCATTGTAAAGTGGTAGTAGGCAAAGTGTCTACTACCTGAAGCCATAAGTGGTCCTAAGGCTGGCTTTCATAGCCCTAGACTCCTCCAGATGCAAGAAAAGGAGCTTGACCTATCAGATGTCCAGTAGCTGAATTGAAGCAGCACATCTGTAGTAAACAGTGCAATAAAATTTGAGTTGTGGTAGAATGATACAGAATGACACCCTGCTCACAGCTACATCTGCAATACTGGGAGGACTGTAGACCGACAGGTCGGAGGTTCGAAACCGGGGAGAGCGTGGATGAGCTCCCTCTGTCAGCTCCAGCTCCCCTTGTGGGGACATGAGAGAAGCCTCCTACAAGTACGGTAAAACATCAAAACATCTGGGCATCCCCTGGGCAATGTCCTTGCAGACAGCAAATTCTCTCACACTAGAAGCGACTTGCAGTTTCTCAAGTTGCTCCTGACATGAAAAAAAGGCTTTCAAAGATAAACGTTTTTAAGATCAATTCAGGGGGTGCTGTGGTTTTTAATTCTGAATTGGTTTTAATTGTTTATAATTGGGAATTTTTAAATACTGTTTATATTTAATCCTGTTTCAATGTTTGTATATATGTATATTTTAAATGGTTATGCTGATGCTTTTATGTTATGCTTTTAAGGAGGCAGGGTATAAAAATAAAGTTCCTATTATAACTTTATTTAACTTTATTTGGCTGCATTGAGGCAACGCTCCAGTGTTGTTTCTCCCTCCTCCCATGTTAGGAAAGTAAAGAGAATCCACAAGAAAAAGGAGAAGCAGATTGAAGCAGACCCAGGGAGGCATGAAACTTAGCATGCACCTCCTGATGCCAGCTCCTAACTCTTTTAAAGCAATTTGAAAAACAAAAACAATCCCTTACAATAAAGTACATGAAACGTATTGGCAAGGGAGAGGAAAAAAACACCTAAAGCTACATTTCCAGCCAGCAGGAGTGCTTGCTGCTGATTATTTAGTGGGGATTTTGGAATATTTATCTCTTTAATGAGGTCTCCTCTTCTGGATTACAATTATCAGGTTCCAATGTTAATTGCTAATAGGTGCTCTGCTGTTAAGGACTACTTATTCTTTTAAGGGAAGTGCCCCTGCATTTTCCCCCTCTCCCACCGAGAATTACTGACTGCTCTGAGTGTACTGCATGATTACAGGCCACAAAACACCATTAGAAAGTAGTGCTAGTCATTTATATATTCTGAATCTATCTTTCAGATGCTGTTTCTTTCTATAAAGTTTCCATCTTGTATGCACCGTTTGCAAAAATATATACTTTGGAGTCAATCAAGGGGATTTTTCATGTTACAGTAGTGGGGAGGGGGGGGGAGGGGCGGGGAGGGAGGCATGCCATGAAAGTGGAAAAACCATGAAATAATAAAAAAACTTTAAATATTCCCTGGAAATCTAACTAGACCTACAAATGCCCAGAGAAGTATTTTATCTAGGAATCTCTAGTTCCTCTAGTACAGAGGTGTCAAACACATTTTCATGAAGCTTTATGATTGCCATCAAATGGCCATTGAATCTATGCAGAAGGAATCAGGGGATTTCTTTTTTCGTGTCAGAAGCAACTTGAGAAACACCAAGTTGCTTCTGGTGTGAGAGAATTGGCAGTCTGCAAGGACATTGTCCAGGGCATGCCTGGATGTTTTGATGTTTTACCATCCTTGTGGGAGGCATCTCCCATATCTCCACATGGAGAGCTGGAGCTGACAGAGGGAGCTCATCCACACTTTCTCCAGATTCGAACCTCCGACCTGTTGATTAACCCATTGTGCCACTGGGGATTCAGGGGATGCATCAAGGGATGAAGAGGACCAGCTACAATTTTTTAACATAGCAATCAGTGCACTTTAATTTTCACCCAAGTTGGGTCCCCAGATTCCACCTCAAGTTCCATGGTTCCATCTTATGGAGACTTGGGATTTGCAATACAGGTGTTAATCCTTCTTAGAACATCGGTACCCCGCTAAGCTATAAATCCCAATTTTTGTAGGATACAGCCATGATAGTTAATGTGGAACACTGTGGTTTTGGAGTGTGAAGGTGCCTCAGGACTCTCAGTAGGAGTGGGCAACTGCCATAAGATTGCAAGCCGCTTTCCAGTTTTGCCCAATTCAAGCTTGCCAAGTATTTAAAATATTTAAAATACATAAAAATGTGCAATGCACCAAAAAAAAGATTGTTAATTTTTTTCTGAAATTAATTATAAATGAATTTTCATTAAATATTATTAAACTCATTAAAAATTCCCCCAGTCATCACTAACAAATAAAATCCCACATGATACATGATTAATTAATGTTAAATTTATATTTATATATAACTGAACTGCAGATGTACTTAAATTTACTTTAATTAATGTATTAACTATTCATGTTGAACTAAAGTGACTGTGATACTGATTATCCCACTGAATATACAAGTTGAGCATCCCTTTTCTAGTGTCTAGATCCAGGGAAGTCATGCTACCCCTCTATTCTGCCTTGTCAGACCACACCTGGAATACTGTGTCCAATTCTGGGCACCACAATTGAAGGGAGATGTTGACAAGCTGGAATATGTCCAGAGGAGGGCAACTAAAATGATCAAGGGTCTGGAGAACAAGCCCTATGAGAAGCGGCTTAAAGAGCCAAGCATGTTTAGTCTGTAGAAGAGAAGGCTGAGAGGAGACATGATAAGAGCCATGTATAAATATGTGAGGGGAAGTCATAGGGAGGAGGGAGTAAGCTTGTTTTCCGCTGGAGACTAGGATGCAGAACAATGGCTTCAAACTACAGGAAAGGAGATTCCACCTGAACATTAGGAAGAACTTCCTGACTATAAGAGCTGTTCAGCAGTGGAACTCTTTGCCCTGGAGTGTGGTGGAGGCTCCTTCTTTGGAGGCTTTTAAACAGAGGCTGAATGGCCATTTTTTGGAGGTGCTTTGAATGCAATTTTCCTGCTTCTTGGCAGGAGGCTGGACTGGATGGCCCATGAAGTCTCTTCCAACTCTAGGATTCTAGGATTCTGTCTGAAATTCTGAGATCCAAAATACTCCAAAACCCAAAACTGTCTACATGGGTGGCTGAGAAAGGGACACCTTTGCTTTCTGATGGTTCAATGTACACAATCTTAGTTTCATGCATACAATTACTAAAAATATTGTGTATAAAATTATCTTCAGCTACGTGTATATGATACATATGTTTCGTAAATGACTTTTGTGTTTAGATTTGGATCCCATCTCCAGAAAATATCTTTATATATCTATAGATAGAAGTAAATGTTAAAAAATCTGAAAAAAATCCAAAATATGGAACACTTCTGGTCTAAGTCATTTTGGATAAGGAATGATCGACTTGTACTGTATTTAGTAGTGGTTTGGTGCATTTAGCAATGGTTTACTGATGGAATTCATCCGCAAACCACAGTGTTGATGTATTTACAACAACAAGGCAGTTTGAGAGGATGAAAAAAAGAGTCTTGAGTATGTGAACCTGTACTTTGCCTCTCTCCTGTACTAGTGTTTAGGGATCTCCATACTGGTAGTGAATGTGTTGGTGATGGGAGGAGAACCGTAACGGAGCTGGCTTGCTGTGGCCAAGACGAAACATTCATAATTCTCCTTTCCTTTCACTGACCATGATGAGCAGAAATTTATTACTTGAGTGTTGGGCCTGGCTTATATTCAGGGTCTGTTTGGTCATATATTAGGAGAAAGTTCTGCAGATTCACAACCTTCCTGACACACAGTCAAAACAACTTGTTTGGCTTGTAGATCTGGGCGGCCAGAAACAGCATCCTTCCTCTGCTACGCTATTGAAAGACAACGATAATGCTGTCCTACTAGTAGGCTCTTTGCTGGTTCCTGAATCTTACTGTGCTTAAGCCATGTTCTTGGAAATTGCAGGTTAGTTCCCTAATGTAACTTATATAAACTGTTTTATTGTCTTGGATTTACCTTTTCAAGTAGGTGCTGCTATTAATATCAAGAGGCTATATATTGATATATTACATGATGGCTGTCACCATTGAAATATTTAGCTGGTAGACTGCAGGTTAGGGACAGCAGAAATTGGAGAAGATTTTTCAAAGTACAACTTCCAGAATCCACAGCTAGCATAACTGGTACCATTCCCAAAGGTCTAGGTTATCTCTGTGGTGATTCCGTGGAATTAAGATGATTACTTTGGGTAGAAAATCCCCTTGAGGAAAGTTGCTTCCTTCAGCAAGCTAATATAGAAACCTGGCCAGAATAAAATTAACAGCTAGGAAGAGTAAATTGAAGCACCCACAGTGCATCTGATAGAAAAGTATAATCAAAATTAATTTTGGAAAGATGAATGTATTTTTCCCCCAAAATTAATTTTGATTGTACTTTTCGTATTGCGCTTTGGGCAGTCTTGGATTTTCTAGGCTGTTCACACTAAACTTTAAGACACTGAGAAACCATCAAGTATCTGGGTTGTTGTAGGTTTTTCGGGCTGTATGGCCATGTTCTTGAAGCATTCTCTCCTGGTGTTTCACCTGCATCTATGGCAGGCATCCTCAGAGGTCAGACCTCACAACCTCTGAAGATGTCTGCCATAGATGCCATGGAAACCAGAGTTTGTAGCCCTGATTGCATGTGGAAACCCACTACGGGACCTTCCACACTGCCATACAATCCAGAATATCAAGGTAGAAAATCCCACAATCTCTGCTTTGAATTGGGTTAAATGAGCCCAAACTGACTATATTCAGCTGTGTGGAAGGGGTCTAGGTGACCTTGGGCAAGTCACCCTCTCCTGGCCTCAGAGGAAGGTAAAGACAAGCTTGACATAGATGTGGGCAAAATGTCAGGAGAGAATGCTTCTGGAACATGGCCATACAGCCCAAAAAACCTACAACAATCCAGTGATTCTGGCCTTGAAAGCCTCTGACAATACATCAAGTATCTTCTGTTTCTCATATTCCACCACTCCCTAAGGCTCCCCTTCCCTCTCCATGATCTCTCCTACTCCTGTTGTGGGAATTGAAGTCCAAAACACCAGGAAGACAGAAGTTTGCCCATGCCTGTAGAATTTAATGCTGTTTGACACCTCTTTAGGTGCCGTGGTCGAATGCTATGGAGTCATGGGAGTTGTAGGACCCTTCCACACAGCCCTATATTCCAGAATATCAAGGCAGAAAATCCCACAATATCTGCTTTGTACTGGGTTATCTGAGTCCACACTGCCATATATTCCAGTTCAAAGCAGATAATGTGGGATTTTCTGCCTTGATATTCTGGGATGTTGGGCTGTGTGGAAGGGCCTGTAGTTGTACAAGGTCTTTGCTAAAGAGTGCTGGCAACTCACCAAACTACTCATCCCAGGAATCCATAGAATGAAGTTAGATCTGCCGTCTCCCTCCTGGCCTTCCGGAAGAAGCTTAAATCCTGGTTATGGGATCAGGCGTTCACAGAATAGTTTGTTTACTGGGAAAGACAAGATTTATTGGACCGGACTTGGACTTCTTTGGATGATGATTTTAATTCTGATTATTTTAATCTGGTGAGTGGGTTCTATATATAAATTTAGAATCACTTTAATTCTGTGGATGTATTTATTATGTATTTTATATTATGTTTGGCATTGAATTGTTGCCTGTATTGTCAAAGGCTTTCATGGCCGGAATCACTGGGTTGTTGTAGGTTTTTTGGACTATATGGCCATGTTCTAGAAGCATTCATGGCTGGAATCACTGGGTTGTTGGAGGTTTTTCAGGCTATATGGCCATGTTCTAGAAGCATTCTCTCCTGACGTTTCGCCTGCATCTATGGCAGGCATCCTGAGAGTTTATGAGGTTGCCTGTTTG
Organism: Anolis sagrei; assembly: GCF_037176765.1. Lineage (NCBI taxonomy): Eukaryota > Metazoa > Chordata > Lepidosauria > Squamata > Anolidae > Anolis > Anolis sagrei. The sequence continues at coordinate 246,889,882 of NC_090023.1, forward strand.
GAAGCTGTTCTGAGTCCTTCCGCGGAGGTTGAAAAGGACAGGGTATAAATGTTTTAAATTAATAAATAAACAGAGCCATGGCAGTTAAAGTCGAGTCAAACTACATTAAATTCTACAGCAGGGGTCCTCAAACTAAGGCCCGAGGGCCAGATACGGCCCTCCAAGGTCATTTACCCAGCTCTCGCTCAGGGTCAACCTAAGTCTGAAACAACTTGAAAGCACACAACAACAACAACAACCCTATCCCATCAGTCAAAAGCAGGCCCACGCTTCCCATTGAAATACTAATATATTTATATTTGTTTAAAATGTTCTTCATTTTAATTATTGTATTTTTAAAGTGTTTTTTGTACTACAAATAAGATATGTGCATTGTGCATAGGAATTCATTCATGCTTTTTCAAATTATAATCCGGCCCTCCAACAGTTTGAGGGACTGTGACCTGGCCCTCTGTTTAAAATGTTTGAGGACCCCTGTTCTACAGTATAGAACAGGCATGGGCAAACTTCGGCCCTCCAGGTGTTTTGCACTCCAACTCCCACAATTCAAACACCCGGAGGATTGAAGTTTGGCCATACCTGGTATAGATGAACCCCGAGAAATACTTTAATTCCCATGGCTCCATTTATGGAACATTGGGATTTGTAGTTTGGCAAGGGGTATTTAAAATTCCCATATGGAGAACTGTAGTATCTTACCAAATTACAATCCTCGTAATTCCACTGGGTTTTGCCAAGGTAGCTAAAGTGGTATCAAAGAGCTAAAACACGGCAGTACAAAATTGGTGCGAGATTTTAAAAGATCTGAAGTCGACTTTGCCTAAAGCAGGGTTTCTCAACCTTCCTAATGCCGCGACCCCTTAACACAGTTCATCATGTTGTGGTGACCCCCAACCACAAAATTATTTTCGTTGCTACTTCATGATTTTGCTACTGTTATGAATCGCAATGTAAATATCCGATATGCAGGATGTATTTTCATTCATTGGACTAGATTTGGGGAAAATAGACCTTGTCATTTGGGAGTTGTAGTTGCTGGGATGTATAGTTCACCTACCATCAAAGAACATTCTGAACTCCACCAACTTGGCACACAGAACTCCCATGACCAACAGAAAATACTGGAAGGATTTGGTGGGCATTGACCTTGAATTTGGGAGTTGTAGTTCACCTACATCCAAAAAGCACTGTGGACTCAAACAATGATGGATCTGGACCAAACTTGGCATGAATACTCAGTATGCCTAAAGACAAACACTGGTGAGTTTAGGGACAATAGACCTTGACATTTGGGAGTTATAGTTGCTGGGATTTATAGTTCACCTACAATCAAAGAGCATTCTGAACCCTGCCAGCTATAGAATTGGGCCAAACTTCCTACACAGAACCCCCACGACCAACAGACAATATTATTTATTTATTTACAGCTTTTATATTCCACCCTTCTCACCCCACAGGGGACTCAGGGCAGATTACAGTGTACACATATATGGCAAACATTCAATGCCAATTTTGACATACAACATATACAGACAGACAGAGGCTATTTAACTTTTTTTCTGGCCGCCAGGGGAGCTGTCGCTTTCATCGTCCATCTGCGACACTGCATTCCCTGCATGCTTTTGCTGAAGTCTTTATGGTCTCATAAATTAGTTAATTTAGCCACCCCACACTTTAAGGTGGTACCTTATTTTCCTACTTGACAGATGCAACTGTCTTTTGGGTTGCAAAGGTCGACAACGGGCTACACAATTGGTTGGAAACCCACTCCAACCCGGGCTGGCTTCGAACTCATGACATTTTGGTCAGAGTGATCTTAATGCAGCTGACACTCAGCCAGCTGTGCCACAATCCTGGTGCTGTGTTTTCTGATAGTCTTTGGTGACCCCTCTGACACCCTCTCGTGACCCCCCCAGGGGGGTCACGATCCCCACGTTGAGAAACGCTGGCCTAAAGAGAAATGGCTTTTTCACATATAAAGAAAATAACACTTAAGATCAGTTGCTACCGTTTTCTGTCAGACCACCTACAGAAGAACGTATCCAACTTTATAAGCTTACCGGCTCTTTTAATCCGCTTCCTCTCCTTCAGCTGATAGGGCTTGTGATCGTGTGACAAAGGGATCGCGTTCCCATCCTTATCGCACAAGACGCCCCTCGAATCCCCAACGTTGGCCACCGTGAGCTCCTTATCTGACAGCAAGGCAATCAGACATGTCGTACCTGAAGGGGGAACAGAAGTGGACGGGAGAGGAGGGGAAAAGAAGAGACCATCAGCACAATGGAGCGGAAGTCACTGCCTCTCGCCGCATCCTTGTCTCCCCACCTGCGTTATCAGCATTCAGCAGCCACTGGGAGCGTCAATATCTGACCAAAACATCTAGCACGCCGATGACAGCCTATTTAATGGTGCTGATCAAAACTGACAGTCAGTTTCTTCCCTCTGCAATAAGTTTCTTTTAGTAGATTTGATTTTTGGGTTGGCATTACAAGGGTCAGCCCTTCAGCACAACACTTCTCACCTGGCTTGTCATAGAGGTATAATTTTAAATGACTGCAATGCAGAAAGTCTGTCAGGAGAAAGATTCAGAACACAGCCCTACATAAAGATAACTCTGATGGGAGACGGATGCTCTTATGTATAGAATATATACGTTATTTGATCTTTCTTCCTCTCTCTCTTTCGCTCTCTGTCTCGCACACAAATACTACACCTTTCAGTGTGTTGTAAATGACAGAAGAAATGGGTTCTACATTACAGAAAGCAGAAAGGGAAATATATTCCCAGTGATAATCTGACAGCTGTCTTCTCCCACTGGGCAAGGAGAGTAATAAGACAGAAAATTCCTATTGGCATATCAGTCTGCACAGAGCCTTCCCTGACTGACAGCAACTTGCATTTACAAAATGTAGGAACAAACTATATCTGAGTCGGAGGTGACCTACTTGACCCCTGTCAAAGGGAGTACCATCAGGAAAGGCAGTTTCCGTGCATCTGACCATGTTAAGACTCATTATTACTCAGGAAAGGTAGGTGGCACATCCTCTAAACACAAGAAACTGCCTTAACACATATTGATTTATTAGCTATATTTATAGCTCACCTCTCCTTCAATTAAATCAGGATGGTACCCGTGGACCTCTTCCTCCCTATTTCATCCTTGCAATAGCCTTGAGCGGTAGGTTGGACTAAGGCTGGCTCTACACTATAGAATCAATGCTGTTTGACACCACTTTAACCACCATGGCTCAATGCTATAGAAACCTGAGATCTGTAGTTTGGTGAGGCAGTGAAAGTGAAAGTTTTGCAAAACTACCACACCCTTGATTCCATAGCATTGAGTCATATCATTAATTCTACAATATAGTTGCTCTCTGAGAAGACTACAAGTGACCCAAGGTCATCTAGTGAGTCCCAACATAATGTTTTATTATTATTATAGGAGCCTCCAGTAGCGCAATGGGTTAAACCCTTGTGGTGGCAGGACAGCTGATAAGTCAGCGGTTTGAATCCGGATCTGGGGAGAGCAGGTTGAGCTCCCTCTGTCAGCTCCAGCTTCCCATGCAGGGAAATGAGAAAAGCCTTCCACAAGGATGGTAAGACATCAAACATCTGGGTGTCCCCTAGGGTGTTCCCCTTGCAGACAGTCAATTATCTCACACCAGAAGCAAGTTGCTCTCGACACAAAAAAATTATTATTATTAATTTCTTTTATCTCTCTTAAAATGAGACTCAAAGCATCAAACAGTAAAAGCAATACAACAATAAAACAATACACTATTAGTTCATACTGATTCTGAGTTTTTATATGGTACATACTTAAACAATCTAACTCAATTCTTTACAGATTCAGATAAAATATGAATTCTGAGTTTTTGATTTCCCTTCCAAATATGGCACCAAAATGTTTCAAGGAAATATGATATGGGCAACACGGTACAGTGGGCCCTTGGTATCTGCTTGCATTTGGTTCAAGACCCTTTGTGGATCCCAGAATTATGATTGCTAAAGTCCCATGATGTACAATGGTGTCGTAAAATGGCATTTCTATTAAAAAGGGCAAAGTCAAGCCACGGATAGCCTAATCCATGGATGCTGGAGGGGTAAATGTACTCATAGAATAACATATCTCAATGCCTTCCTTTCTGACTGGCTCTTATAATACTTTGTTTCTAATTATCAACGTGAGCAATTCACATTTTGTTATGCACAAAAATGTAACTTCATTCTTAATCCATCTCGGTTTGAATTGCCGAAATATTAATGGAACAGAGTCAGACTCACAAATCTTCTACACTTGACCTATAAAGTGACTAATTATGACTTTCAGTGGCATCAGTAATACTGATCGTAGCAGTTAGGCAAAGCATTTCCTTTCGTTCTCTCGCTGTAGACTTTCAAGACTGGAAATGCCATGCAGTGAATCTTCTGTATGCAAAGCGTGCCATCTGAACACAGAAACCCTGCCCCTCCAGACTGAGGATGCAAAGGCACCAAGGAATTAAGGGAGCGACCTTGAAGAAAAGGAGGGCTTGAGGACACAGCATTAAGTGATTGAGAGATCTCCCAAGAAACATTTGCCCATCTGTTTTAAATCCTCATCTCTTTTATATTTCTAGGAAGGTTGGGGTCGGTGTCTCCTTACTGTCTTTCTGTTGGCAGGTGAAACCTTTCTATTCAGCTAAGCTTTTGGAACATGGCAATGAATTCCTGATAGGCTTGTTTCTTTTGACATTTCAGCCAAGCCTACACTGATAAGAAATTTTGAAGAATTATACTATTTATTATTAGAATTAGGTGCCTTTCCACATCTGGAGTGCAGAAAAACATCAATCTATATAAATGAAAATGTAATGTTCGTTTGTTGGATTAACATAACTCAAAAACCACTGGACGAATTGACACCAAATTTGGAAACAAGACACCTAACAACCTAATGTATGTCCTTCACTAAAAAAAATTGATTTTGTCATTTGGGAGTTGTAGTTGCTGGGATTTATTGTTCAACTACAATCAAAGAGCATTCTGAACCCCACCAATGATGGAATTGAACCAAACTTGGCACACAGAAAATACTGGAAGGGTGTCCTTTGGTTTTGGAGTTGTCGTTCACCTACATCCGGAGATCACTGTGGACTCAAACAATGATGGATCTGGACCAAACTCTACACGAATACTCAATATGCCCAAATGTGAACACTGGTGGAGTTTGGGGAAAATAGAATCTTGATATTTGGGAGTTGTAGTTGCTGGGATTTATAGTTCACCTACAATCACAGAGCATTCTCAACTCCACCAACGATAGAATTGGGCCAAACCTCCCACACAGTACACCATGTGGACCACAGCAACGCGTGGCAGGGGATGGCTAGTCTATATAAATAGAAATATAACGTAACTCAAAAACCACTGGATGAATTGACACCAAATTTGGACACAAGACACCTATCAGGCTAAAGAGTGACCATCACTCATAAAAACACTGGAAAACACAGCAGAAGGGACTTAAAAAGCCAAAAAACAAAAATTACATTACAACACATGCGCAAATCCACATATATATGCGCAAACACACATATATACACATAGGTAAAAGTAAACATTTTCCCCTGACATCAAGTCCAATCATGTCCAACTCCGGGGGTTAGTGCTCATTTCCATATGTGTATATACACATATGCACAAATATAGACACACACATATACACACACAAAACACATATACATAGACTGGGCCACAGCAACGCATGGCGGGGGACAGCTAGTCAGAAATAAAGGCAAAAGAGTACCTTAACATCGAGACTTAGCAGTTCTCCCGTCCCTATTTTGCTTCACAGTAAATGTAAGTGTAATGCCCTAAAACAATGGTTCCCAACCTTTTTTTTAAACCAGGGACAACTATGGCCAGGGACCACTTGACCAGGGAACTCTTGACCAGGGGCCACTTTGACAAGGAATCACTTCGCCAGGGACTACTTGAACAGGGAGTACTTTGACCGGGGGACCACACTCCGACATTAGTACCAAAAGGGTTACAAATCAGTTTTTGGTCAACTTTAGATTTGGTTTTGTTATCTGTGGTGCTGATTCAGAAATTTGCATTAGATAGACCACATCAGCTGTAGTTTCTGATACAGAACATATCCCATCCAGTAGTTGCCATCTGCTTGCCCATAGAAACCATATTTAATAATCTAGAGCTGATGTGGTAGTAGTAATCTTTCATGGGTAGTCATCCTATCCCCTCCCGTCATCCTCGTTGCCTTGGCACCATAGGAGGGTTTCACGAGACCGGTCGCTCTCATTGCCACATGGTTTTGAGGCTGCGGACCTTATTTTCATTCTTGCAGACCATAGGTTGGAAACCACTGTCCTAAAAGAACCAGATCCCATCTGTCTGTTCTTAGAGGTTAAGCAAGGTCAACACTGTTAGTACTCAGATGGTAGATTGCAAACAAATACCAAGTGATAATAGGCTATATTTCAGAGGAAGAGACTTGCAAAACCATCTCTAAGGATTCTTACCTAAAATAAATCCTATGAAATTCGTGGAGTCACTTGAACTTTTAAAAAAGACATTACAAGTGTACCCTTGGTTTGCTTCTGATACGATAAATAAATACTTAAATGTAAATTGCATAATCTAAATTGGAAACCTAGCCTAGGTTTTAACTCCTTCTCCCTGTTATCACTGTGTTGAAGATGAAACTGTGCATATTGTGCATTCACTCTGATCTGGCAGCACAATGTTTGTGAGGAAGGTTAAATCCTTGTGTTTAAAGCTAACATCTGGATCTGATGCCTGCACCTTCCCTGGACTAGAGTAAAAGAGAAAAGAAAAAAAGAGAGAGGCAAAGCTGCTTGCTACAACTTTAATGCCAATTCTGGCCCTAAGCAGCGATTAAGTATTTCCAAGGAACACACCTGACATTTAACTTGACTTATTCGAGGACTGCTGAAATTAATTTATTTCCACACCATCACAATTCATGTTCCAGTTTATCATTTAACGGTAAATAAAATTAATTTCATGCTTGCTTTCTTTTCCTTTTATGTGGGCCAGAGGAGTGCAAGGTGAATTTTCACCTCCGTTAGTTAATTTACATCTGATTATTCATAAGACTGAGACATCTGTCTTTGCATATAATGGAGACTTGGAAGGAGAAAAAAAATATTAGCCGTGCTGGAAAAGGTTACGAAAAACACTTGTTAATATATGCATGAAAAGGAGAGAAATATAAAGGAGTAACAGGAACACACAGAGAATTGCAAATCCTGATCTTAAAAACAGAGGTGCTACACTCCAAGCCCGTAACATGGAAGCAGTGGTATCACAGCAGGCATAACAAAAGAATGTGTGTAGTGCTATTAGAATAGGGGTAACGCCTATTCTAAATCTTCATTTGCTGGTGCATTAAATCCACAGTCTGAGCTATAAAGCTGAGAGGCGCTTTCAAGCGACAGAGTGAAATCTTCTGGATTCAGTAGCTTTAGTCAGGGTTTCATGCCTTCCAATTATATGTCAAGGGGCGGTACTTTGTTTACGTCCCTGTCCTTCCCAGCTCTGCCTTTGCAAAGAGACTGTGGGACTGTGGCACAGCTGTCTGAGTGTCAGCTGCATTAAGATCACTTCTGACCACAAGGTCATGAGTTCGAAGCCAGCCCGGGTCAGAGTGAGCTTCCGACCAATTGTGTAGCTTGTTGTCGACCTTTGCAACCCGAAAGACAGTTGCATCTGTCAAGTAGGAAAATTAGGTATTACCTATGGGTGGGGAGGCTAATTTAACAAAATTCACGAGGCCATAAAAAAGACTCCAGCACTTCAGCAAAAGCATGCGGGGAATGCGGAAGTACTTAATCAGCGTGGCAGATGGACGATGAAAGTGACAGCTCCCCTGGCGGCCAGAAAAAGTTAAATAGCCTCTGACTGTTTGTCTATATCTGTTGTGTGTCTTTGGCATTGAATGTTTGCCATATATGTGTACACTGTAATCCGCTCTGAGTTCCCTGCAGGGTGAGAAGGGCGGAATATAAATACTGTAAAAGAAATAATAATAATAAAGAGACAGCAAGGTGTAGTGGGTTGAGTGTTGGACTGGGATTCTGCGAGACCAGAGTTCAAATTCCCACTCAGTTAGAGAAACCCACAGGATGAACATGGGTCAGTCATGCTCTCTCACAGTGTGTCTGCACTGTAGAATTAATGTGTCATGTCTTAATGCTATGGAATCCTGGGATTTGTAGTTTGGTGAGGGACAAACACTCTTTAGCAGAGAAAGCTCAAGATCTCATAGTGTGGTCAAATTGCATTACTTCCATACTACTACTCTGAGAAAGGCAATGGGAAACCCTCTCTGAACAAGTCTTGTCAGGAAAACCCCAGGACAGGTCCACCTCAAGGTCATTATAGTTGGAAATGGGAAGAGAAGAAAAACACACAAACTCAGCTGTGCATGTAGGCTCTCTTCTCTGCATGATTTGTTGTCCAGCACAAATAGGGTTTTTAATTGTGTAAGTGGCCAAGTGCCTAGCCTTCCCATTCAGCTGTTCTTCTGTCCAATATGCAAATATCATGGGCTAGTCCAGGAATGACCCTGCTTCTCCTTCCATACATAGCTATTTTTGTCAAAGACATAAAGGAATCTTCTTCTTGTTGTTGTTGATTCATTCAGTCACTTCTGTCTCTTCGTGACCTCATGGACCAACCTACGCCAGAGCTCCCTGTTGGCCATCCCCACCCCCAGCTCCTTCAAGGTCAAGCCAGTCACTTCAAGAATAACATCCATCCATCTTGTTCTTGGTTGGCCCCTCTTCCCTTTTCCTTCCATTTTCCCCAGCATCATTGTCTTCTCCAGGCTATCCTGTCTTTTCATTATTTGGCCAAAGTACTTCATCTTTGTCTCTAATACCCTTCCCTCCAGTGAGCAGTCGGGCATTATTTCCTGGAATATGGACTTGTTTGATCTCATTGAGGTCCAAGGCACTCTCAGAATTTTCCTCCAACACCACAGTTCAAAAGCATCTATCTTCCTTCGCTCAGCCTTCCTTATGGTCCAGCTCTCACATCCATAGGTTATTACAAGAAATACCATTGCTTTAATTATGTCTATCTTCATTGCCAGTGTGATGTCTCTGGTATCACCTCTGAAAGTAACTTGGAAAAATAAAATCTGTACCACAAACGACTTCATCAAGTATTCTCCCATTTATGCTGTGTCTTATTTTCAAAGAAAGCTTGAGGAAGGGGTTGATGTTGATGATATCCTAGCAAATTCAGTGACAGCAATGCTCTAAGGGCATAAAAATAGCTGGGGGACACAAGCACCTCATGGGAAGGACACGTACAGTGTTCACTCCTGTATATGTCTATCACTTAGTAACCTCCATTGAACTCAATGGAACTAAGAGATACTCATACATACACATACCTTATTCTCAAGTAAATTCATATAGGGATGTATTCATAGTTTAACTCTTTTAAATGGCAAAATTATCAGCGACTTTCTCCTATCGATTTCAGTGCTACCTTTTCTTATCTATAGCAAAAACTACTTATTAGATAATAATAATAATAATAATAATAATAATAATAATGACAAGCTAATTATAAATAACTAAAGTGCTGGAGTGTTTCCAGTAAAGACTTTCATTTTGCCTTTGACATCACCCCAAAAACAGATTTTTAGGAGGAATCTAGACTCCATCATCTTCCATTTGTAAATTCTCCCCATTTTCTGCCAGTTCTACCAAGAACAACATACTTGAAATTAGACCAAGTATCTTGACCCATTTTTTTGGTTCACATTTACTTCTGATGCAGAATGTGTTTTGTATTTTTCCTAACTACTGTGCTCCAAAAACTGGGAAGACACACCAGCAGGAGGGTAATTTTCATTTTGATTCATGAAGCCTCATGGTCGATACTTTGCTGCAGAGTTGACTAACAAAACTGCAGGGTTTGCATTATGCCCCTGACCTCACGTGGCAGCCTTCCACCACAGGAGAAAGAAAACCTATTTCACTTTGTTTTCTTCTCTGCTTTCACTCGCTTAACCTTGTATAATGCAAGGAAACAAAACAACACTGTTCTTCTCAGTTGCCTCCAAATCTAATGTAACTGCATGGTGGAAAATTCTAAACATAAAGGGTCCAAAATTGCATACAGGTTTTGTTGTATCAGTCCCCAGATAGCTTGCCGAACAGCAACCTGTGGTGCTGTTTGAAAAGGAAAGAAGCCACTGGGAAATTTCAAACCTACATTATGCTAACTTGAAAAGAAAGAATGGTTTTCCCTGTGTAGGCCAGGAGCCAAAAATAGAAAATGAAAGACACATTCAAGACCATGTCAGTGGTCTCTTGATTTTGGGCAGATTTACAAAAGATTCCTTCCTGTCCCCAAAGGTTCCTTATGGTGCCTCCCTTTCTTATTTTCTTTCTGGCATGGCTTAGAGAAAGAAACATCGTTCACGTCGGCTCGCTATTTGGCAATTGCTAGACAACCCAATGACTTGTAGGATCAGTGTTTGGAAGAAATATGGTCTCAGCATGTGACATGGAGAACTACATTCATGTTTGATAAGTCAGAGAAAAGCATGCAAGTATTTGAAGATGCCACATAAGTCAGCAGAAGCTGTTGCTTGGTGTGGGGCAACAGAGACAGGACCCAATAGTCAACAGAGGTAGAGCCAAAGACATGTGCTTTCCTTTCCACTCTCAGGTAAATCAGCCTTTAAATAACTGTTTTGTCTATTCTGATAAACAAAAACAGCAAAAGCAACAAGGATAAGGTGTTCGAAATAGCACACATGGTTTTACGCTAACATAAAATATGTGTTACCTCCATCATCCCCAAATGGCCATTCCAATCTTCCAGTTAGGGCACTTCCAGGCAACATGAAAATGTGGGTTTTTAATGAGGGGTAAAAAATCCTGACAGACCCGTCAGTCCCAGGTTTGGGTCCCCCACCATCTTCACAGGCTTCCTTTGTATCGGAACAAGATGGATGGGAAGCAGGGAACATCCAGTGGAAGGGTTTTTAAATACAGTGCTGGACTGTGGATGTGCACATTCTAGTATCTTAATATATACACAGATTCGCATGTGTGCATATGAGTTTCAATGCATAACAGAGGGATTTTTTTAAAAAAAACTTCTGCCAGATTTCTCTCTTTCCCCCAATTATTTATTCAAGCTCTGTTTAATATTATAAAGTTTAAAATAAAGAGTTTCAGAGAGATCTAACTGCTCTCCATTCATGCTTCGTTTAAATCAACTGTGTGTCCGTTTCACAGTCCAATCAGCTAACCAGCTCATTTCAGGCTCCAGTGCAAGTGCACTGGAGCAGTCTCCACAGGGAGAGTTTTCTCGAGTGCAGGGATATACAGTGGTGCAAATATGTGCATTTTCTGGCCAGAATCAAGATATAAGTGGATCTTTTAATTCATACTTTTCATCTATTGCAGTGAATCAGCGCAGATTTACCAGTAGTGTCATTTAGCCACCCTCCTTTTAACCCGGTAAATGACATGTTTTAGGTGCTGTGTAGAAGGGCCCTTAGATAGACCACTCTATGAATTTGACCCCCCAGAGTTTTCATCCTTGTGAAGAGGAAAAGAAAGGGGGGGGGGGGGGAGGGACAGAGCTAACCCATTATCAAATCCACTCTCCTGCAAGCTGTGTTCAGAAGTCCATACATATGAATAAAATGGACTACTCGAAAGAATATGGGTAACGACAAATGGAGAAATGAATAAAAATAATACTGTGCTAGGAGGTTACAGCAGGCCACCGAATCAAGAGGAGAGAGTGAATGATGCTTTCCAGAGACAAATCTCAGTAATCAACAAGATGCATGAACTGGTGGTTATGGGAGGGACCTCAATTATCCTGGGAGACTAACTTTGCTAACAACGGGCTCTCCAACAAATTGCAGATAACTTCCCCTTTCAAAAGGGAAACAGGTCTAATAGTGTTGTTAGGGGGAGGGGGGCAGATTTCAATTGAACACTAGAAGAAACTTCTTGATAATAAGAGTGGCTCACCAACTGCCTTAAGAGGAGGTGGGTCTCCTCTGGATGTCTTCAAAAAGACCTACCTACTGGGGATGCTTTAGCTGGAGATCCTCCAATGAGCAGTGGGTTGAACTAATGGACCATGAAGCCACTTCCAACATTATTCTACACGTTCTCACTGCTTCTTATCACTCCCATTTCTAACTTCAGTTCACTTAAGACTCTCTGAACATATGCAAACAACATGTTTGTGTGTTCAGTACTGTGTTGTTTTAAAAAATCTTATAAATTTTGAGAAGCTCTGCGGTCAAAGTGAAGGAGGCCAAAGCTGAGATAATCAATAAAGTAGCACAGTTTGCTTTCTATTCCATCACTCAACTCTGGTAGAATTACTGTGATTAAATGGAATCCTTCAATCTGTAGAGAACTACACTGCTGGACCTCCCAAAGAAATAATAAATTTGCTTTATAAAGAAAAAAAAACTGACATCCTAAAAGCTGTATTCTGTTGTTATGGCAACTAATGCTCCCTAAATTACTATGATCAAGAAAATGCCACTGGCCTTAAATTACATGGAGGTTTCTTCTAGTTCGGGCTCTATTTTCTATGCTGTCGCTCTGAACTGTCTTTTAATTAGCAAGAGCATACAGAGGAGGAAGAAGGGCAAAGGAGAAGGAGGAGGAGGAAGCAAAGACGGGTATTATATTGTCAGTCAAAACAAAATGCAAAAGCAAGGGGTGATACCACGGCTGAACTCTATAAAAAGCTGGTATCAAATAATGGCATGCATTTTGGAATTTCAGCCCTGCCTATTTGGTACCTGAGGTTCATAAATAAAAAGTGAATCAGTCCTGAATCCTGGGATGATTGTCAATGTGTACGCAGAGTCAAAACATGCTGGTATGTCATAGGAGCTCTTTAAGTTTTAACGTTCCATCTTCTAATCTCAGTACAAACTCCTTTGGCTTTTTCCAAAATATTAATTCATAATAAATGACACTAAACTATGGTGTAGTATTAACCCTGATAATATTAACAATATGGTTCATTAACACTAAACTCCAGTTTAGTAACTGGTTTAGTGTTAGGAACAAGCCTTGCTTAAATGTTTTTCTTCTCAGCTGGAAGAAGGAGACTGCAGGCTAAAACATCTTTGGTCCAAACATGGAGAACTTTTGATTACGTTTTTTTTTAAAAAAACCTCATTTTGTATATTACCATCTAGCATTAAATATGCGACACATATATAAATGGAGAAAATACTCAATCACTGGTAGCTTATGGCTCAAGTAGGGACAAAACTAAATAATATTGGGATAAGTACTAGCCATTGGTCATGGGCCCAGTATTTGCGTCATCCGTTTATTTCGTGTTTCATTTGGATGGTACGAAATGGTACACCACTCTGGTACAGAAATATCAGTGAAACGAAAGGAAAGTGGAAACGGTAACCATTTGGTCACCTGATTTTCATCCCATTGGTGGCAATGGGCAGGCTTCCCACGCTCCCCTTCCCCTCAGCTTTAGGGCTAGAGGGGCTCACCATTTCACCTATCCTCATGCTCTCGCCACCATTCATTTGAGTTGTTAGGTTGGTGGAATAAATCCTTGTCTCTGTATCCGGATAGGCAAAATGCAGTCTGTGGCTCACTGATGCTGTTTTTGCAGCCCTTGGCTCTTCTTCAGATTGCATTATCTTTTTAGATGAGTAGCAAGCCCCCCCCCCCCCCCCCCCGTACTTTTCAGCACACAGTAACTTGGAAAGAAACTCTGTTTAAAAGTGTGTGTGTGGTCTGCAGACCCAAAGTGCCCGCAACTGCCAGGGTTTGGGACCCGCCTACCTTCGTGACCGTATCTCGCTCCACGTACTAACCCGGGCCCTTCGTTCTTCAGGGGAGGTTCTCTTTTCACCCCTACCAATCTCACAAGCTCGTCTTGTGGGCACAAGGGAGAGAGCCTTCTCTTCTGTGGCCCCCTGACTTTGGAACTCTTTACCTAGGGAGATTAGGAAAGCTCCTTCACTGGAAACATTTAAAAAGAACCTCAAAACCTGGCTTTTCTGCTGCGCCTTTGGCGAGTAGGTGCTCAGCATGATTTTTTTATACCCCCTCAATGTTTTTGGCTAATGGAGTTCGTGCCCTTCAAACAGGATGCTCTGTCCCACAACTCTGTGTGTTTTATGAGTTCCATTTAAACTTCCTGCTCCTATTTTATCTCATCATAGTCTGTTAATTGTTTTTATTCGGAATATGTGGCCCGCCCATTGTCATCTCTACTGTGAATGTGTCTATTGGTATTTTATTTCAATTTTATTATTACTGTTAATATTTTACTATTATTTTAATGTCATTTTGATAATTTTGTTGTTGTCTGATGTATATGCTTTGATTTTATTGCTGTATTATGTTGTCCAGGTTTGGCCCCATGTAAGCCGCACCGAGTCCCCATTGGGGCGATGGTGGCAGGGTAGAAATAAAGTTTATTATTATTATTTCTTATTGCCGCCGAGCACCTAGTAAAAGGTGCTCTCCAGTCTGCATGGCACTTGGCACTCAGCTGCAAGCCCTGGCTGTCATGGGGGCTTTGGGCCTGCAGGCTACACACACACTCTCTTAAAGAGAGTCACGGGCGCATATGGGAGTTTTGATGTAAAACATCTGAAGGAAACATGTCAAGTCAAGAAAAGCCATTTAAGTAGGAGAAGGAGGAACAAAAGCAAATTCTTGTTTTTGTAGAACTCATACCCTGAGAAGGTAGGTGTACAAAAAGTGTCAAAACCCAAATGTGTATAGAAGAGGAAGATCTCTGTTCTCCTGTGGCATTTAAAAAAAACAACCTGGGCTCATTTGTTTTGAGATTTGCTTTAAAAACCAACTAACCAACTCCCAGCTTTCTGCTCACATGCCCTTTATTGCCTTTTTTCATTTGTAGGATGCCTGCAGGCTATGAAAGATAGCATGATAATTACTTTTATTCCACCAGTTGTGAAATCTGAATATTAATTACAACTGTTAACATCGATAGCATTATTTCCAGCTACACCGCTGCTTCATATGCTTTCACTATCACCTGTATATCCAAACACCCATGGTGATATTGCATAATTCATTTCTCCTCCTTCTCATCTGACTACCCAACAACATTGCAAATTGGAAGGGAAAAATAATAATAAATCAATATATTTTTGCAGCCACTGCAGGAAGGGAGAACTGCTTGACTTTGTAATTTTGTTTCGTTGAAGGTATTATTGCAGATATTTAATATTTGCAGTGGAAATCATCCAACGACACTAATCAAGCTTGACATGTTTGGCTCAGAGGTGATCAAAACGACCAGATTGGAAGCTTTGGCACAGCATCCTGGGCCTACCCCAATGGATTTGCCATAGGTCACAGTGGAACTCCATAAGGCAAAGAAAGAGACAAGTCAATTATATGGCAGCCAAGACAGAAAGGAATCAGCCTGCAATGTTAAATTAAAGATTAGGAAAAGGCCATTAAAGATCAAAGGATGGAGGAGGACCGCTGTGTGGGCTCATGGTGCCTGTTGGCATTGCAAAAGTCATTCTAACGGATGGTCTAACAAAGACTCATTTGCAGGAAGAGTGCCTACGGCAAGCTCTAGGAAACAATAGTAACTCCGTGGCCTTTTTAGCCATAGACAAATACAGGAATGTTGTGGCCAGTCAGTTGCTCCTGAGAAGTCCACGAGGATTTGGAAGTGATTAATTGCTCTCCAACTAATGTGTGTATTTGGAATGGTGTTATGCTACTGATTCTGTGTGTGTCCAAATGTTGTGAATGAGTTTTTCGATTAAAAAACAACCCATGTGCATGTAAAATGCCCATTTTACAATCACGGAAGGCAGCTTTGAACAGGAAATGCATATAAAATGTGTGTAAAGCTTTAACCCCATCAAAACTGCAATTATAGTTAGCCCTGAATTTTGTATCCACAGATTCAACCATCCAAGATTTGAAACAATAAAGAAATCCCAAAAGTAAACCTTGTTATTGCCATGTTATATGTGTACACCATTTTGCTGCGCCACTTTATATAATAGGAGTTGAGGATCCATGGATTTTAGTATTTCTGGGTGATCTTAGAATCAAACCCCAATGAATATCAAAAGCCTTCTGTAATGTCATAACAGGATGGGACAGACTTATTAACCACAAAGTGTAAAACGGATGAAGAGTCAAAATGTCCTGATCTATTCATCCCCAGCCTGCACATACAAGGAATGTGTCTAATGGCAAACCATTGAATTAGAAAGAAGTTCAGAAATCATTCAATGACCAAAAAAAGAACACCAACGTCTAGAGTAGGCAATTGGGTGATCTCCAATAGTTTGGATGAAAACTCCCACTATCTTTGACCTTCTGAATGGGGCTGATGGAAATTGTACCTTCAAACATTTGGAAGCATCCATCTTTTGCTGGGCACCTGTTCCTTTCTTGTTTCACATTACAGTGATTGCCGTTTAATATTTTACACAAAACTCCTCTGCATCTTCTTCCCTTTTGCCACATTTTTGGTCCCTGGGTTGTTTTAGACCCAAATGACTTTATGCATATAAATACAATTGGAAGTAAATTGGGGTTACCTAACTGAAGAGGTAAAACAGATGCTTACCTGAACAACAGTAAGTATATTGAAGCAAGGAAACAGTACATTTGTCTTCCCCGCAAGCAGCAAATGAACCAGGGTAAATTCCTACAGAAATACAATACTGACAACCTTCTTTAAGAGACACCATGAAGAGTTCCTGCCTATGATGAAAGACGAAAACTTCCAGGAGCCAGGAGCTGATGGGAGATTCAGGGGACAGGAACGAAAGGGTATGAATCTCCCGCTGGCAACAGATCTGGTCTAAGACTGGAAAGTTTTTTAGCTTCAATTCCAGTCACCAAACACCTAATGAGGAGTGTGTGTGTGTGTGTGTGTGTGTGTGTGTGTTTGGGGCTGTCATGGGTTGGATTCCTGATAAAGCACCCTCTTACTTCTTTATGCAACACCCTGAATCTCACCAGTTCTGCTGCTGCATGAATATTGCAGAAGTACCTTCACTTCAAATAAGCTGACATTTTCTTATCATATAAATATCATGTATTTTAACTGAACTTTAACAGTCTTTGCTGACAGGTGATCTAAAGGACAGTACCAGGACAAAAGCAATAAAATGACTAAAGCTGATCTGTCAACAGTTTTTAAGATTGCTTTAAAAAAGGTAATCAAGAAAAAACAGCACATGTGCCTAGCATAAAAATCCTTGTTTGGATGGGTTAATATTGTTTTTGATCTAGCCCATGTTGCGGCAGCTCCCCTGGCTGCCGGTCTGCTTCTGGGTTAAACACAAAGTGCTGGTCATTGCCTTTAAAGCCCTAAATGACTCGGGTCCAAGTATTTGACCGATCACATCTCCTTTTACAAATCAGTCCGGGCACTGCAGTCATCGGAGGAGGTCCTGCTCTTGGTCCCATCTCCATCCCAAGCACGGCTGGTGGAAACAGGAGAAAGGGCCTTCTCCGTGGTCGCCCCCCACCTCTGGAACTCCCTCTCTAAAGAAATAAAGCTGCCCCCCTCCCTCCTCTCCTTTAAAAAACAACTGAAGACCTACTTTTGCTCACTAGCATATGGAGAGGAGGAGGATTAGATAGTTGAGAGATCATTGCTGGGCCTCTGGTTGAGAATTGTTTGTATTTGGGATTCCTGGTCCAAAGCAGCCCAATGACTTCATTTAACTACATAACCAACCCACACTGTTTAGTGAACCCTTGCTGGCTGTTGTATACTAATGAAGATGTTTTGTTTAGATTTATGTTATTATAGAATTTTGTCTATGTGTAGCTTAATTTATTGATGTCAGGTTTAATTTATCGATGTTAGGTTTTAAATTTGATGTTAGGTTTTAATGCTACTTTATATGTGGGGTTTCCCTGGGATTTTATGTTAGTCTCATGTGATTTATGTAGGCATTGAATGTTTCCCATTGTTATGTTGGAATCTGCCCTGAGTCCTCTTGGGGAGATAGGGTGGAATACAAATAAAGTATTATTATTATTATTATTATTATTATTATTAGAAACACAACAAGATTAGTACACAGCAAACAAGATCATGATGCTGGCTGTTGTAATGGATCATACGTCGGACACTTCCCAAGTGTCTAGGACTGTGTAATGTATCAGCGAATAATGCGTGCAGATACCAGTATGTTGGCCTTTTGCAGCTGTCAGATGGTAATTTTGTCAGCGCCAATTGTGTTTAAGTGCAGACCAAGGTCTTTAGGCACTGCATCCAGTGTGCCGATCACCACTGGGACCACCTTTACTGGCTTGTGCCAGAGTCTTTGCAGTTCAATCTTTAAATCCTCATATCGTGCCAGCTTTTCCAGTTGTTTCTCTTCAATCCTGTTGTTTGAAACATCGACGATCCATACTTGGATGATGATGATTTTTAAGGCCATTTTCAGGCTGCAAGAGTTATGTGGATGCATGGCTTTATGAAAGGTCACAGCCAATTTTGGATTTCCACTGCAAGTGAACAAGGAACACAGGCAATCCAGATCCTCCAATCTTGATTTGGATTTGTAATGGATTTAAATTGGTCCAGCCTGAATTGGATCTAGGTCTGGATCTCAAAAGCAGGCTCTGAACTCATTCAGGAACCTCATGCTGGTAATGATTAAAGACTGCAGAAGAAAAGACTCGCTGGCCGGCACAGCACAGAAGATGTTTGTGCAATCATGAAAGCAAAAGCAATCCAGGTAAAAAAGCCGCTCAAGATAGATTAGGGAGAGGGATACAGAAATAAAAAGCATGGCTACATCAGCTCAAATAATGCAGTAATCTCGGAGTGAGGAACACATACACAGCTGCTTGCATGTCATGACTGCTTATTGATTAACATCTAACAGGGGAATAGCATAGCTGCAGAAAAAAATGTTTAGGATTTTGACATACTTGTCTATACATATACGCACATGAGGAGATATTTTGGAGATGAAATCCAAGTCTAAACATAAAATCAATTTATGTTTGTATACACCTTACATACATAGCTAGAAGGTAATTTTAAACTTTTCTCCACAAAACAAAATTCGTGTAAGTATCAGAAGGCAAAGGTGTCCTTATCCCAGCCACGCATGTGGACAATTCTGGACTTTGGGGTATTTCAGGTTGCACCACTTGAGAAGCTTCCACAGCTTCATGATCTTATTCTGTCACAGAAGTGGAAACAGTAGGCCTTCCCGCAACCCTTTCTGTGGATTTAACCAGAGGAGATGAGATTGAAGAAAACGGGGAAGACCACAGATCAGAAGATAGGCGAGGAAATATTGCAAACCCGTGGCTACGTCAAGTTGAGATTTGTTTCTGATGATTAAACTGACCTATAAAGTTGTTAGTTGAACACGGTTATATTACATTAATATTAATTTCTTGTACTAATGGCTGGATACAAATATGATACAAAACTAAGAGAGGGACAAAGATAAGAGGAGTATTTGCAGCAGTCATGACAACATACTTCTGATTATAACATAATAGGAAATCTAACAGTGTTTCTCAACCTGAGGGTCGGGACCCCTGGGGGTGTTAGGTGGGTTGCCAAAGACCATAAGAAAACACAGTATTTTCTGTTGGTCATGGGAGTTCTGTGTGTGAGGTTTGGTACAATTCTATTGTTGGTAGGGTTCAGAATGCTCTTTGACTGTAGGTGAACTATAAATCCCAGCAATGACAATTCCCAAATGTCAAGGTCTATTTCCCCCAAACTCCAGTGTTCATGTTTGGGCGTATTGAGTATTCGTGCCAAATTTGGTCCAGGTCCATCATTGAGTCCATAGTGCTCTCTGGATACAGGTGAACTACAACTCCAAAACTTAAGGTCAATGCCTACCAAACCCTTCCAGTACTTTGTTGGTCATGGGAGTTCTATGTGCCAAGCTTGGTTCAATTCCATCATTGGTGGAGTTCAGAATGCTCTTTGATTATAGGCGAACTATAAATCCCGGCAACTACAACTCCCAAATGGCAAAATTAATTCTTCACAACTCCACCAGTATTAAAATTTGGGCATATCAGGTATTTGTGCCAAAATTGGTCCAGTGAATGAAAATACATCCTGCTTATCAGATATTTACATTACTATTCATAACCATAGTAAAATTACAGTTATGAAGGAGCAACGAAAATAATGTTATGGTTGGGTATCACCACAGCATGAGGAACTGTATTAGGGGGCCGCAGCATTAAAAAGTTGAGAACCACTGATCTCAAATGTCCAAGTTGATTTTGATAATCTAGCTTTATTTGTAAAATACAAGAAAAAATGACCAGAAGGCATGCTATTTTTAAAATTTGTTTCACTCCAAGTTCCATGCAAAATGTACCAATTGTAGTAATTACCTGGAAATGCCCTAAATGTATCGATCCATCCTAAACTTGTACAAAAATATTTGGGCATTCATCTAATCTTAAACATCAGGCTTTTTAAAAGCTGATTCATAAATATGCATTGTAGAACAAATATTACAATCATCCAATGTGTTTGTTTGCAAAGTACCCAAAACAATTGACAGATTGCTTTCAAAACCCTTTTAGACCTTTGTTTTGGTGCTATTGGATAATAAAGCAAGTTTAGTGACTGTGATCCCATGACTGCACAACATAAAGGCAAACACAAATTATAAATGTATAATAAATCACAACAACTGACTGAAATTACTCCAGGATAAATGAAAATGTGTGGTTCACATTTAGAAGAAGTGATATTACCAGTACTAAAATAATAAATACTAATAAATCTGTCTCCCAACCCCCCTCTATCCTCTTACACTGCTGTGAATAATTGCATGATCTTTAGATCAGTGAAGCCTGCAAATATTAGGTCTTGTTTAATTATGGTGTGAACTGAAGCTTGAACACCAGTGTATGTGTAAGAGAGAGTATGAACTTAAAGGGGAAAAAACAGGAAAAAAAAGAGTTTATGTTAAGTCTACTTCAATAAGTAAGCACTGTATCTTGTATTTCTCACTGTATGTTGAATGGGGGGGGGGGGGTTAATGGATTTGCATTCTTTAAAGGTCAAGAACTGTACAAGCCAGGTTTGTACAAAAGAGACAGGCTCCACTTGCTCCAGAAGGAAACCAGATGGCTGCTTCATAGGAAAGAAAGCATTATAAATCTTGGGATGAAACCTTAAAAGAAGCAGAGACTATCTGACTGAGAAGAAGGTGACAATGTTTCCCACCACTGATATGAGGACATCGTGAAAACAGGCCATGACGATATGTTAAAACATGACAGCTGGTCAAAAAGGTCTAAGGGTCATAGCGAAAAATGCATAAACCAGAGAATGGGTAGAAGGATGCAATATACAAGTGTTTTCTGTGCTGATGTTAGAAATTTACAAGAAAAAATGGAGAGTTGAAATGCTTATCTTTAAGGAAGAACACTGATATAGTGGACATAATGAAAAGCCGGGAGAATGGACAAGGACAGTGATATATCTTCATTTCTGGGTACAATCTCTGTAGTAATGACCAGGAAGGGCTGAAGGTTGTGTTCCTCTGTTCTGCCAAAGAATGCATAACGTCAAACAAGCTATCAATCTTGTAAGACGCCATAGAATCATTATGCACGACAATGCCAGGCATCAAAAGCAATTGGACATGCAATCATCCTTTCCCTCAACATGGTCAAGGTGATTTTGAAATGGAAAATGAAATCAAGAGGGCATCTGAAGCAGTCATGTAGTAATAGGTGATTTCAATTATATCCCGCTCGGACTGGGTATCTGTGTCTGAACTGATATACTTTAGGAATGGCTTCTTACAGACTGAGACAAACAGCTGTGAGAAGAGATGATATTTCCAGAGCTTACTGACATACAAACAAATCACTGGACCCAGATGATATCCATATGAGAGTACTTAATGAAGTCAAATATGAAATTGCTGATCTTGTAAAAATACTGTGTTACATATTATTAGATTGCCCTCTGTCCCACAGGAAGGGATTAATCCATATTACTTGGGGGGACCAGGACAGCGGTGGCCAGGGGAGCCTTCACACAATTAAAACTTGTGTGCCAGCTGCGCTCATATCGTGAGAAGTCTGTCCTGGTCTTGGTGGCCCACACCCTTGTTACATTGAGAATAGATTACTGCAACGTGCTCTATGTGGGGTTGCCTTTGAAGACTGTTCAGAAACTTCAAGTAGTCCAACGGGCGGTAGCCAGATTTCTCACCGAAGTGGGGTAGTGGGAGCACACAACTCCCATTTTACGTCATTTCCTCTGGCTGCCAGTCTGCTACCAAGCACAATTAAAGTGCTGGCTTTAATCTATAAAACCCTAAACAGTTTCAACCCAACTTACTTGTCCGAACATATCACCCTCTGTGAACCATCACGGAGATTAAGATCTTCTGGGGAGGCCCTGCTCTTGGTCCCACCTCCATCGTAAGTGCGGTTGGCGAGGACGAGAGACGAGGCCTTCCCGGTGGCTCCTCGGCTCTGGAACTCCCTTCCCCAGTGAGATTTGATCAATGCCCTCCCTTCTGATTTTTAGAAAGAGAACAAAGATGTGGTTATGTGATCAAGCTTTTGGCTTGTAAAATAATGCAGTACAAAGAATAATTAAGGAACATGTGCAATGACAATCGGAATGGCTATGGTGCAAGATTTCTTGGATCATGTGAATTTAATATTTATACTAGGAAGTTTAAGATTACTGCAGACACAGATTGCAGACAGGAAATCAGAAAATGTTTACTTCTTGGGAGGATAGCAATGACCAATCTCGATAAGAGTAGAGACATCACAATGGTAACGAAGATCCACATAGTTAAAGCAATGGTATTCCTTGTAATAACCTATGGATGTGAGAGCTGGACCATAAGGAAGACTAAGCGAAGGAAAATAAATGCTTTTGAACTGTGGTGTTGGAGGAAAATTCTGAGAATGCCTTGGACCACAAGAAGAACCAACCAGTCCATATTCCAGGAATTATAGCCTGACTGCTCATTGGAAGGAAGGATATTAGAGGCAAAGATGAAGTACTTTGGCTACATCATGAGAAGACAGGAAAGATTAGAGAAGACAATTATGCTGGGGAAAATGTTAGGAAAAAGGAAGATGACCCGACCCAGGGCAAGATGGATGGATGGTATACTTGAAGTGACTGGCTTGACTCTTAAGGAATTGGGGGTGGTGATGGCCGCCAGGGAGCTCTGGTGTGGGCTGGTCCATGAGGTCACGAAGAGTCGGAAGCAACTAAACAAATAAACAACAACAACTAGGAAGTTTTCAGTGCTTTGTCTTAATGTTTAAACTTTATGATTTATGTTTAATGGTTTTAATAATTTTCAGTCATAGTTATATGTAGCAATTAGTTATTATGATTTTTTTTGTTTTACTGTATGTTGGCATTGAATTTTTGCCATTAGTATGTTGTAAACTGCCTTGAGTTGCCCCGGGGCGAGAAAGGCGGCAAATAAATAAATAAATAAAGGTTTCCATAACTCCTGTCTCACTCGTCTGTTACAGTCCTTTGTGTGTGTCAATGAGAAGTGGATGGGGAGATCTGGCAGACCTTGTTTACATGGACTTTGATTGAATCTTTCAGGAAATATTACAAAGTGAATTGAGCAATGGGAGAAAAAGTTCTTCTCAAGGACAGTAATTACTCAAAGAACATGAAAGGAAGTAATAAATAATTCATAATTCTTACAATTATAAAGACAGTGGGTTACTCCAAGAATCTGTACTGGAACTAGTACTTTTTAACTTGTTCATAAATCTGGACTTAAGGATGAGTCATGAAGTGGCTAGGCTTGAACAAAATGAACAAAAACTGGCTGCCAGTATTTAAAAAAACCCTCTAAAATTGTAACAAATAAAGAACAAAACACAAACACAGGGGTAGCCCAGACAAGAAACAATCAGGAAAAGCTAATCACCTCTCAACAAAGGATTCTCCCAGGCAGGAACAAGCCTAACCTAAAAACTGTCAAGCCATCAAACGCTAATCAAGGTGGCCAATTGAAACTTTCACATCTAGTTCCAACAGACAAGAGTTCTTTCTCCCACCCAGGACATTCCACAGATATATAAATCCAATTTCCTAATTTCCAAGAGACCTCACAACCTCTGAGTATGCTTGCCATAGATGCAGGTAAAACGCCAGGAGAGAATGCTTCTAGAACATGGCCACACAGCCCGAAAAACGTACAGCAACACAGTGGCTAGGTTTGGTCGTGACACCAAATTGTTTAGGGTAGTTAAAACAAAGGAGATTATGAAGGGCATCAAAAGTATACCACTAAATTGGGGATGATGAGCAAAAGTCTAACTTCACATATGCACTGATATTATCTGAGCTGGTGATGACAGCTGAAGAAACATGTATCTTCGCTGTGTTGACTATCTAGTTGAAAATGTGACCCATTTGCTTCTATAAAAAAGGAAAATTATATGTCTGGCATTAGAAAAGGAACTGAAATTACAACTCTAATCCCCTTGCACAAATCGATAGTGTTACTTAATCTCCAATGCTGCACCCCAAATAAAATACTGGAAAAGATGCAGAAAACGTCAAGCAAAGTAATCAAGGGAGTGAGAAAAAAAATCCCTTGAAAGGTTACCTTAGAAAAAGGTAATGGAGTAGGAAGAGATAAAAATTCATTGCATGCAATTATGTAGAGACAGGAAAATCTTTCACAGCATGAGGACCCAGAATCTTCCACTGAAGCTGAAGGATAGAAGTTAAGGGACAGGTAAAAGGAAATATTTTTCCACTCAACGACAAGGCATAGATAAATGAATTACAAAAAAAGTGCATGTACATTGCCCACACTCCTTTTCTTTTAACAACACCCAGAGGAAGCCATACTGGCATTTTCTGACTCAGATATGTTAGGCTTTTGAGAAATAAACACTTCTTTTTACACATCAGAGACTCTGTTTCTCTTTGACTACAAGATTCATTGGATGTTTCCAGCAATTTCTACTTTCAGTTCCTGGAAATGCTAAGTCAGAATAACCATAATGATCATTAAAAGGACAATTGTTTTCTTTCAAGACTCAACGATTTTTACAAAATGCAGTCAGAAAAGCAAGGAAACGTGTGACTTGTCTACACGTGCGTATTTTTGTGGCAATTGTTTGAATATTTTCTTTCTTTCATACATCTGATATATTTCCCATTCACCTTCTTCTATTGTGACTCTAGGAATGTTTTTTGATTTACAAGATTTATGTGCTGGCAACAGGGACGTCAATAGCTTAAACCCATACTTTTGGTCAAGAAAATATGGAAGAATCCCCCCTGCTACACCAAGATAAGTACAAAAGAACCACTGGTAACTGACAAATCTTTGGGTGACATACGTTTTATGCATCAAAGCATGGAAAGTAAATCGCTGAAAAATGGAACTATTTTTGACCAGACTCTCCATCTTCTAGATAGTTCAGCGGACCGCTCTGTGAATACAATGCCACTCTGCTTAGAAATGGATAGCAAATACAGCACCATACTTCACACCAGACAAAAGCAGTGTGATTAATTACATTTTCATTTTTTTTAAAAAAAGAAAGACAGATAATACAAGTCAAGAGAGAGAATATCCAGAGGGACTGGTGTTGTTTTGCACTGCTCCTACTACAGAGAAAATCTCAGCTTACACTCACTGTTTAGTGGACTAACTGGTGGGTTATTTAGCTGGATCTGAATGGTCTTTTATTCATGGAGAATTCTTAGGTGTGTGGTTACTGATCCTAGACAAGGGCCATTAGATCCCCACCTGTTCATCTTGAAACAACAGCCAAGCTCCTACCTTGTGAGATGTAGGTCTGGATCTCTATATGTAAGTGGTTCTCAACCTGTGGGTCCCCAGATGCTTTGATCTTCAACTCCCAGAAATCCTAACAGTTGGTAAAGTGGTTGGGATTTCTGGGAGTTGTAGGCCAAAACACCTGGGGACCCACAAGTTGAGAACCACTGCTATATGTGTTTCCATAGCTAACAACATACATTTTAAGAAGAAACATACATTTTAAGCAGTGCAGCCCTCATCCAACACAGTCCCATGTTCTCAGAGAAGGTGGAGGTGATGTGTCCAGCTCATTTCTTGTAGCTGGAAATGCTGGGTGTGTTGTCGTGTGTCCAGTTATATGCATCCCCACCCATCCCCTTGTTGTCCCATCAAAACAGAGTACTCAAATTCTTAAAAGCTAGGGCTGTTTGGGTGGGGATACTTGGTTGTTGCATGGATGGCAGAAAATTCCAGCCCACACAGTAACTGTAAAAGTGAATTGCAATGCTGTAAATCCGACCTATGACATCGTAATTCATGAACAGGATGCTGGACAACATGCCAACTGCTGCATTAAGTAGATGAAGATCTTCTCCCTGAAGAAATGTCTTGATGTACATGCCATACTATAAAACATCCTGTCCCCAATCTCAATCCAGCAATTTGTGCCTTTCCTTCTGATTTTTTCTGGCCGCATATTTTTTCCATTTCTACTCTGTTCGTGCTACCATAGTTGGCTAGATGAAGAAATTTGATTCTAGCTAGAAAATGAACTGGGAGAAGAACTGAGCAATAAGGAAGTTAATTGACAAACAGTTTCAACATTTCACAACAACAGTTAGAAGATGGCAGACAGCCATCTAGGTGTGGCCATTATATACATGCTGTTTCCCCTTAGGTACATCCTCCCTGTGGTAATCCGTACATTGCTTAAATTACTTCAATTAAAATGGTTTTAGATTCATTGATCGCAAAATTGGCTGCAGGTAATATAGCAATTAGAAGTATTTTTACAAGTGCCATTCCGATATAGAAAGTGCCTTGAAGCTCAGAACAATTAGCAGTTGATTGTTAAAATAAACCAGGTCTCAAAAAACTTAAAAGTTCCTTAGTTTATTACTGAGCTGATTAGTAATGATTATTTAAACTATCGTATAAAATTACCTTCAAGCTATGTGCATAAAGTGTATATGACACTTAAATGAATTTCGTGTTTACACTTGGATTCTATCTCCAAGCTATCTCTTCATGTACTTATATGCAAATAGAGGTATTTCAAAATCCTAAATACATAAATAAATCCAAACCCACAAATACTCCTGGTTCTAAGCATTTTAGAAAAAGGATACTTAAGCTGTACTAAGTTTATTACTAAGTTTTTCCCCTCTGGACCATTTCAAGCAGAAGGCACATCTTTTTAAAAGCAGAAAGTGAATAGGAAATGACTTCTGTTCATTTCCTCTGCTGGACATTTCCTAAGTGCTCCAGGGAAACTCTACAATAGGCTTCCGGTGGACGTTGTTCATTCAACAAAGGTCACTATTATTGCAATTCTTTCTGAAAGTGGTAGGTATGGGAATGTATTCCCTGTGGATATGGGGCCGTATTTTTGTGAAAAATCCAGAGCTGAATAGTGCCTGAACAAGGCAAGTTGAGTCAACACTTAAAGCTGATTCATACAGTCAGAATATACTATATTATTCTACAGTATTTTCCCTCCATTTCTTACTATGGGAACTTGTTCCAAGGTGGCTAGATAAATACTTCAAGTTGGCATTTCTTTGACTTCTGTTCACTTTTTCATCCAGAAACAGGTTTGGATCTAAACCACATACAGCTAACCATGCAATAAAAATAGCCTAAAAGCAGCAATAAAATAACCACATACACCAGAGGTGAGCAAAGTGTGGCTCATGGGCTTGGGGTCTACAGGTAACCCCAAGTGTGAACATAGTTGTGCTCTAAATGTCCCCAAAGAAAGATACTTTCTTTCTAGATGGATCTACTAAGTGATTTTATAATGCACAATTGTTACAAAGTTAGTGAAAAGTAGTTGTGCAGTTAAGCTTTTGCTTGTAATGATAATTCATGAAGGCAGAAATACTGTTATGATACCATAAATGCTGACTTTTCTATTATAGTGATGTTAATGCCAAAGAATTTCAAAGGCTAATGACTGGATAGCATAAAACATACTTAATTCATGACTTTACATTCACTTGGTCCTTCTTGCAAAAGAGAACAAGGTCTGGACCCCATTTAGTATTAATAATATGGTGACACATGCCCATTTGAACTACTGTTAACACACACTGCATAGGTTTGACTTTGAAAAGCATTCGGAAACTGCAATAGAGGAAAAATAGAATTTTTTAAGAACTTCCTTGGATAGTGATCTATTTCCAGGTTGAAGTCAAACTTTGGCTTAAGACCTATAAAGAACTATGGAGCATGGGTTCAGTATATCTGAATGACTATTTTCCCATATTAAGCACCATAAGGTTTGTGATATTTGGGCAAGGGTTTTTCTCAGTTCCATCACCCCTGAGACATTCTTTGATGAAAGTGTGAGAAGAAAGTCTTCTTAGTAAAATTGTGGCAACCACATGAAGTCCATTGAGCAATGAAGGGTCAGAGGTGGTTTTGACTATTTCTTCCTCTGAAATATATCCTACTGCACCTGGGATTCATTGGTGGTCTGCCTACCTATCCGACCGCATCTCTGCCTATGAACCCACCAGGACTTTGAGATCTTCCGGGGAGACCCTGCTCTCGATCCCACCTGCTTCTCAAGCTCGGCTGGCAGGGACGAGAGATAGGGCCTTCTCGGTGGTGGCTCCTCGGCTGTGGAATGCCCTTCCTACGGACATTAGACTAGCACCATCTCTAATGGTATTCCGCAAAAAAGTGAAGACCTGGCTGTTTGAGCAGGTGTTCCAATAATTAGTGCAATGATTGGTTAATGAACACTGGAATGGAACAATGGATGACGAATCTGGAACACGTTTTTGATGACGAGACGACAGTGAATGGGTATTGTAGTAACTGTTTATTAATTGTGTAATGTGTAACTGTTTCTATACTGTAGCACTGAATTTTTGCTGTTCATATTTGTTGTGAACCGCTGTGAGTCGCCTTCGGGCTGAGAACAGCGGTATATAAGTAAGGTAAATAAATAAATAATAAATAAATAAATAAACTAACTAAGATCAAATTAAGAAATGTGGCACAATTAGGATATTAAAGTCTTATGCTGATTGCTGTAGATCAGTGGTTCTCAAGCTTTTTTTGACCAGGGACCACTTTGACTAGGACCATTCTCCAATAGTAGCACCAAAAGGGCTACGAATCAGTTTTTGGTCAACTTTAGATTCCATTTGGTTATTTTGGGTGCTAATTCAGAAAATTGCATTGGATAGACCACATCAGCTCTAGTTTCTGATATAGAAGATATGCCATCCAGTAGTCGCCATCTGCCCACCCACAGAAAACCATATTTTATAAGCCTCGGCACCATAAGAGAGTTTCGTGAAACCAGTCTCTCATTGCAATGGTGTTGTAATGGTGAGGCCGTGGACCATACTTTAGTTCTTGTGGACCACTGGTGGTCCATGGACCAAAGGTTGGGAACCACTGCATATTTAAATGGTGTGTGTGTGTATTGTACTTTCACCCTTTTCCTGTAAAATTTTTTAATCATTTGAAGCCATTTTAAATCAGTGCTCTATTTTAATATGATTGTTCACATTATTGTTTGGAATTGTTTTTCAACATTATAAATGATAATAATTTACCTGTATTTGGTTTTAGCTTTCCATGAACCGGAAGAAAGGGCGGAAGGGTACTAAATACATAGATACACATCCATCAACATTAAAGAAAGCAGAAAATGCAAGTACTAAATGATAATAGTAATCTTTTATCTAATTGGTACAAACTCCTATTCAATACAATTTTTTTATTTGGAAAATAGCAAATATCACGATGAAATGCCATGAAAAGCACAAATGCTTCAAGAAGTATGAGTGACAAGTGGATACATATTTATCATATTTTTCAAAACCCGACTGTTCCCTGACAGACGTCAACACTTCAGCTAAACTTTTGATATCCTATGGTTTGTTTGTTTATTTATTTCTATTCATTTTATTTGGTTATATGATCCTTTAAAAACTTATTTGAGGAACAATATTGGAATTCTGATCCAACACCTATTCAAATGCTCTGCTTCAGTATATAATTTATTATTGTATTTTCTTTTTTGAAGAATGCAAATTACAGTACTATAGAAAACTGAATATGGCAATAAACAATTCTGCACAATCTTTTGGGTAGTTTTGAGCCAAAGTCAAAACTCATATTGCTTTTCAAAACCCAGAAAGCAAAGATAAAGTGGGATTAAGGTTTCCGAACACTCACTTCATAGTGATTCTCCATTTCCACTCTTAAACCTGTTATTGAAAGCGCTACTAATGAGGAATGTCTAAGAGCAATTTAGGCTGCAATCTTATCCCATTTAGCAAGGAGTAAATCTTTTAAAACCCAATGGGACTTACTTCTGATTTCTAATGCACAGAACTGCACGCTTGGTTTTTCTCTCTCCTTTTCGCCCTATTTTGGAATCTAAATATTCTTAAAGCTGTATCGCCAGGACTGTACCTGTCAAATACGACATATCTGTTTGCTGTCAGATTATTTATTCATTACCTTTGCCAATTTCAAATTATACATCCTGATGTTGCATTCCTAACTCATAAAAACCAGACGTGGAATTAGTATGGTAATAGTTATAACTTTCTTTTGCAAAGGGGGGAAAATCCATTATTCAAATTCCACAGATTATGATTGGGAAGATGTTTTTGACCAGAAATACACCCTTAAATCCCACTGAACATCAAGTCACTGACGGATATGCTTGGGTTCATTCTTATGCATGCACGTGAACAACGGCTTCCCATTTACTTTTAGAATGGCAGAATGTGCCAGATTCACCTTCCCATTGCAATATAATTGCCCAGGAAAATATTTGTATATGAAGGATGGAACTTCAAAAATGTACTGTTATAATGACAAGTCCCAGACCCCTCCAGCTTCTGGTTGTGATGGTTGGGGATTCTGTGATTCTGCATCCACAGAAGTAATACTTCCAATAGATTTAGCATTTACAGTGATTAAAATGTAACATGTTCCTGATCTACGGTGTTAATATGTATTTTCCCTGCATTTAAGCCTAAAGAAAAGACGTCCTTCTTAACAGACAAACTTGACCTGTGCTTCAGAGCATGGATGGTGGAAAGCCAACTTCTGTTTTGTGCCAGTTTCATATATGCTGTTTCTACATTCATCTTGCAAAGAGTATGTCTCTGGGCAGCTAAACCAATAAATCCCAAATGGATGGCCCCCTATGAGGGTCTGCCTCCAGGGGCAAATGAAGAATGGCAACTTGGAAGCCCCTGAACGGTCTCAGAATTAGAGTAGGTAGATCAAAAGATAACCTGGCAAAATGGCACTACCTAGAACAGTGGTTCTCAACCTGTGCGTCCCCAGATGTTTTGGCCTTTAACTCACAGAAATCCTAACAGCTGGTAAACTAGCTGGGATTTCTGGGAGTTGTAGGCCAAAACACCTGAGGACCCATAGGTTGAGAACCACTGACATAGAAGAATTCTCCATCTTGTGTGACTGTGGAGCAGAACAAACAACTCTGCATCTGTATGCTTGCCCACAATGTCCTGCTTCATGCACAGAAGAAGAATTGTTTAAAGCTACAGACAGTATGGTTGCTGTTGCCCATTTTTGGTCTACAATTATTTAACCGCTTATGTTCCCCCTATTTTTATCAGTTTTATAATTATTTATGCAATGCTTTTGACACAAAATAAATATTGCAAACACCCCCTTTTATTCTAGATAAAACCATGTTTATTTAAACTTTAAGTGTTTTCTCTAAAAAGGCACATTGTAAAACTGGAATCAAGAATTATGCTGGAAAAAAATTGAAAAAAAATGGGAGCCAACAGACACTTATGAGAGGACTTCCACAACAGTTCGGTAAAAGGGTTCAATTCAAGTCAGTTCATGTCAGAATGGGCAAAATCTGAATTGCTTATTCAGGAATTTCTGCATTAAAATGAGTAAATCAATGGTGTTAGTGTTAATGGTTTTTTGCTATTACATCACTAAAGATGGGTAATACAATATTAAAGGCTGATGTCAGCAGATCTACACCCATTTAAGCAGTTGTTCATTAAAAGACAGAATGCATATTTCTTGGTAAGTTTTGCACCTTAACACCTCCCCACAACATTATGAAGCATAATATATATAATAACAACTATGTGTGGTTTTGCCACAACTGGACAAAGTTATAGCAACCTGAGCTTGATGTTGTAATAAATAAATAAATGATGTTGAAGGAGAATGAAAAAGGGAAAAAAGGCCATGAGTGAGGTGGAGGTTCCTTCTTTGGAGGCTTTTAAACAGAGGCTGGACGGCCATCTGTCAAGGGTGCTTTGAATGCAATTGTCCTGCTTCTTGGCAGGGGGTTGGACTGGATGGCCTACGAGGTGTCTTCCAATTCAATGATTCTATGACAGAGAAGAAGGCAACAAAGTGAGTCTGGGAGGGTTATCAAACATTTTAAAAAATGGCTTGAGATGGTGTTCACCCACAGAATTCCTCCCATAACTCTGTCTTACTCCTCTACATACCTCCACATTTTATATTAGTGGGAAGGGGGATTCTGTGGGTTGTAATCCAACACAACTAGATGGCATCAGCTTAGAGAAAGTTGAGGTTCCATTTACACTGCCATATAATGCAGTCTGAAAGTACATTATATGTTCAGTGCAGAGTCATATAATGCAGTTCCATGGAGTTAAACTGCATTATATGAGTCTACTGACCATATAATACAGTTCCAAACAGCATTATATGGCAATGTAGATGGGGCCTGATATAGGATGTCTGCCACCATTTGCCTGTGGAACGTCATAGAAACTCTCACATTTATCTTGTTTGTAGGATGTGTGATAAAGAGTATTTAGAGGAGACAGGATAAACTGCAAGTAATACCTTATGAAATAAATTCCCATATGTTATTACTATCATTACTGGAAAAAGATCCAAAACAAAACAGAGAAATAATCACAGATTTAGGACAGCTTGAATTTGGACAGCCTAAAAAAACCCCTAAGAAAATGTAAACCCCCAAAAAACCTTCTAAGGAATTTCAACAGGCAGCCAGCCATGGAATAATTCCAAAACTTTGAAGGGAGGATTGGCTGAGTTTATTGTTATCCGTTGGAATTTCCATTATCTCTGTGTATCCAGACAAAAAGCAGAAGTTCGAACCCTCAATGCCAAGAGCATCTAGAGATTAGTATCTTTGCTGCTTTGAAGAATCCAGCAAAATAATGACCTGCACGAAGAAAACGCCTATGTTCTTGGCAAAATTGATAAATGCCTAAGGCAAAACAGGAGGAGACTTGAGTTAATCTGAACACTGATAGGAAAGAAGGTGCCAAGTCTTGTGTTGCAATATTGAGCTACTGAGTATCAGGGCGCTTTTCCTCTTGCAATACTCAGCAGCTCCATATCCTTTCAACATAACTTCTATCTACCAATTCATCATATTTCCATAACAATTAACTGTATTATTATAACATTGTGGCATTTGCTTATGACAATATAAAAAAACGTTGAACTGCCAGGAGAGTTAAAAGACTGCTAACTAAGACGAGTAAAAGAATGAAGAGAAGAGAGAGATATTAATATTTTAAAATATGAAGAAAATATCTACACTTGGTATAGTATTGTTCACACAATACTATACATATTCCAAGAAATCGATTTCTAATTGTCGAATGCTTTCATGGCTGGAATCACAGGGTTGTTGTAGGTTTTTCGGGCTATATGGCCATGTTCTAGAAGCATCCTCTCCTGACGTTTCGTCTGAATGTATGGCAAGCATTCTCAGAGGTTGTGACCTCACAACCTGAGGATGCTTGCCATAGATGCAGGCGAAACGTCAGGAGAGAATGCTTCTAGAACATGGCCATATAGCCCGAAACACCTACAACAATCTAATTTCTAATTTTTTCTACTTTGAAGAACAAATGTGGCTGTTGGCCTGTAACACATTTCCACGAGGGAATTACAAAAAAGTTCAACAAAATCCAAACTCTACAAAATGGCCATACTAAAAAGGACAAAATATATCATGCCAGCTTCTGAAGCTCCACTGGCTTCTTTACCAGGCAAAGTACGTTTACATATCATACAGGAGGATTTAGGCAACTGCAAGAGTATCTACATTGTTGAATTGATGACGCTTGACACCACTTTAACTGCTATGGCTCAATGCTATGGAATCATGGAATCTGTAGTTTGGGGAAGCACCAGCATTTTTCACCAGAGAAGTCTAAAGACCTAGTGAAACTATAACTCCCATGATTCCATAGCATTAAGCCACAGCAGTTAAAATTAGGATGCTAACACATTATAAAGTGGAGGTATCTGCTTTGCTGTCTAGGGAAGCCAAGGATTTCTCTAGCTGAGAATCCCAAAGTTTATGCCCTAAACTAGATTTCCCAGAATTTTGCAGGAGCAAATTGAGTGATTGGGAGACGAAACTCTCCATTCTTTAATGACAATGTGATCTCGTCAGTGGTGTCAAACTGCATTAGTTTCACAGTGTAGATCAGTGTTTCTCAACCTGGGGGTCGGGACCCCTGGAGGGGTCATGAGGGGGTGTCAGAGGGCTCACCAAAGACCATCAGAAAACACAGTATTTTCTGTTGGTCATGGAGGTTCTGTGTGGGAAGTTTGGCCCAATTTAATCGTTAGTAGGGTACAGAATGCTCTTTGATTGTAGGTGAACTATAAATCCCAGCAACTACAACTCCCAAATGTCAAGGTCTACTTCCTCCAAACTCCACTAGTTTTTACATTTGGGCATATTGAGAATTTGTGCCAAGTTGGGTCCAGATCCATCATTGTTTGAGTCCACTGTGCTCTCTGGATATAGGTGAACTACAACTCCCAAAACTCAAGGTCAACGCCCACCAAACCCTTCCAGTATTTTCTGTTGGTCATGGGAGTTCTGTCTGCCAAGCTTGGTTCAATTCCATCATTGGTGGAGTTCAGAATGCGCTTTTATTGTAGGTGAACTATAAATCCCAACAACTACAACTCCCACAGGATAAAATCAATACCCTCCCCCAATCCCACCAGTATTCAAATTTAGGTGTATTGGGTATTTGTGCCAAATTTGGTCCAGTGTATGAAAATACAGCCTGCATATCAGATATTTACATTACTATTCATAACAGCAGCAAAATGACAGTTATGAAGTAGCAACAAAACTAATTTTATGGTTGGGGGTCACCATAACATGAGGAAGTGTATTAAGGGGTCGTGGCATTAGGAAGGTTGAGAACCACTGGCGTAGATGCAACTCATGTTAGTGTCACCTTTTTGTATCAGATGTTGCAATTCAGTTGGTTTGGAGTTATCTCCCCTGCCTGGCCATTTGGGGACTCAGACAGACCAGTAAAATTTAAACCCCATAAAGTGCCATGTAATTTCTCCATCCTGCAGCCTGTGATATATATTAAGCTTGCTCTAAGAGGAGGGAAGGCTGTAAAGGAGGTTGATCTAAGTGGTGCCACATTTTACGGGGTGGGTTTGTGTCCCCTGGTGACATGAGGGTTAGCTATATATGGCTGTTATAAGTAACCTCTTTTGCTTTCTGGGCTTTGCAGCTCTTTTCCTTTCTCTGCACTTCAAACCAATCTCTTGCTGAATGGGATTCCCCCCCCCCCCCTTTAGTCTGCAATGAGCAATCTGGTTCCTATTTCTTCGTATATCCCCCACCCCAACCCCATGTCTCTTAGCACCTAGATGGAAGTTAGACTTTCATGTACTGAACGCAAAGATCAGAACAGGGCTTTGTAAACATATTTGTCTGAAGGCAGTTACTAAGCTTCTGTCAGCAAGAATCCTGATAAGGTTAGATTTTCATTCAAGGGAGCTGTGTTTTTGAGCTAAACATGATTACAGAGCCTTCCATGATCAATCTTGGGTATATCTATACCCCAGGTTGGCCCCTACTTGAACTGCCATGGCTCAATGTTATAGAAGCATGGCTGTTGTAGTTTTACAAGGCTTTCAGCATTCTCTGCTGAAGTGCTGATATCTCCAAACTACAGTTCCCAAGATTTCATAGTATTGAGCTACGGCAGTTAAAGTGGAGTCAAATGGCATTAATTCAACAGTGTAGATGCATCCCTGAGATCATGGATGTTGGAGGTAGGACTTACATGCCTATCCCCAGTTTTAGCTCAAAGGAGGTCAGGCAAAACTTGGATAGGGTACCTGTCTCTTTTCTTCACAGACATCTAGAGCAAAGGTGTGCAACTGTGGAACGTTAGAGTACATTAGGGACCTTATCACATTGGAATATACTCAATTTATATCAGCATGCATCCCGTATTTTTTTTTTGACTGGATGCATACTGTATTCAGATGGGATGCATACTAACCCCATCACATCCGATTCTAACGTTTTGAAAATATTGCACTTTGGCTCATCACACCATGGAAGGCTGGATCCTCCCAATCTGTTTGAATGCCTCTCTACATAACTTTTTTGGAGCCTCCAGTGACACAATAGGTTAAACACTAGTGCCGGCTCTACTGGTCAACCAAAGGTTTAGCGGTTCGAATCTGGGGTAAGCATTCATCAGTTGAGCTTTAGCTTCCCATGTGGGAACATGAAAGAAGCCTCCCATAGGATGGTAAAACATCAAACATCTGGGCACCCCCTAGGCAATGTCCTTGTAGATGGCCAATTCTCTCTCTCACACACAAAAATTATCACTTCAATATTTTGCAGTGATGTAGCCTGGAAGTCTTGAACTATCACTCTTGTGAGATTTTAGCTGACAGAATACACACTGATTTTACAATCACACAGAAGAACAGTGCCTCAGAACCATATTAAACCAAATAAACACAATTAGGACCCTGTGTACAATCACTCTGAGGACACTCTGAGACCTGAGGACATTTCTGTTTTGTTTTTGAGAGGCCCTGGGTTATTTATTTAAGCAACAGTAAGTACCTTGAAAGTCAAATCCTGTTTAGAAACAGGTCTCTCCTGAGACTAAACAACAAAACTGGTTCTGGGACTACTCCAAACCTAAAAAAATGTTGGGCGCAGTATACTCTATAGTTTGCC
Organism: Anolis sagrei; assembly: GCF_037176765.1. Lineage (NCBI taxonomy): Eukaryota > Metazoa > Chordata > Lepidosauria > Squamata > Anolidae > Anolis > Anolis sagrei. Next base: position 246,926,955 of record NC_090023.1, read on the forward strand.
CAAGAGTTTTTATTTTATTTATTTAGATGTCTATTTATTTAATTTATATCCTGTTTCTTTCCTGATACAAAACACAAGAGAGGTTACCGTATAGATTAAAACTAAATATAACAAAAACAATGTATAGTATAAAATGTCTATTAACTTTTAATTTACTTAATTAAATTGAATTAGCAACCACAGAAAACCACTAATTTAATGGCATTTTAGAAAAAATTGAAAACATCATAATGATGTAGGCATGGCAAATTCCATTAAAGGACCTTCTGATATGCAACCAATCAACAGCTGGAATGCCATAAAAACAAAACACTTTTTTTGCCCATGGAAAGAGTGCAGAACAGGAAGTAGCCTAACTTTTCTGATTATATTCTAGGTCAATTGGTTGATGATTTGATGGCTGCTTTTATATTCTGTTATAATGTTGTTGCTTTATTCTGTTTCATGCTGTTGTTTGTGTATTTTAGTGTGTTATATTTTAACTATGTTGATTGGGCTCATCCCGAGTCCCTTTAGGGAGATGGAGATGCGGTACAAAAACAAGTTATTAAAAATTATTATTTTTATGGCAGGGAATTCTACAGGTAGAATTCATCTTCATATGTTTGATAGCTGAGTGTGGATTTTCAGCACCCAGAAGAGAAAGTTCACGGGTCAAAGTACATGGGTAAGGTCTGGATACATGACTTGATTTATTTACCTTAAGGTCTGAGCTGTTTCAAATTATCTCTAATTTTTTCACTAATAGCTTGATTTATGGATGTATACTTACTACAATGACTTTCAGATGTATGCATGGGATTACAGCCAAGGTATTAAAACAATCAAACAATGTTCAACTTATCAGTCCCAGGGTATTTGTGTTTTGGCCGGTCTCCAACTATTCCCCACTCTTTGGGGCCTTCTCAGCACAACTAGGTATAAATGAATCTGACATTTTCACTTTCTTGCACTTCAGCAACAGTTGATCAGTAAGTTGCTAAATACACTCCAAGTTTTATCTGAACTTTAGCCACCCATTTTTCCAAACAGAGTCTCACCAAGATCAGCTATAGTTGAAGGGAAACAGATGCGCATACTTCACAAACCAAGAGAATCGGGTTATAGACTTGTGCAGACACATCGCCTTTCCTGGCTTCCACTGCTCATCCATTTTAAGCAAGGTCCCAGCTGGTAAGTTCTTGAATCAACTCAAGGGATTTAATTAGCAGATCCATCACAAGCCGTGTAAATAATGGCTAGTTTGTGAATGTGGCAGACATCTCTTGATCGCTAAGTGAGCACCAGCATTAACAGGACCCATCTGCTAGAAAATCCCCTTCAGGACTGGATATCGTATTTGACAAATTGTTTCAACTACAGCCATAATATCCCCAGGCTCTGGCAATCAGGTTTTATGAAGGACTAACACACATCAGTAGCGAAGCCATACATCAGATAAGCAGCTAATTTCATCAGGGAGGCCATAAATAACTGTCCACTCTCCCCGGCCTAAGGGCGCTTCAATATAAAGATTGCTTACATTAAGTCCTTAACAACAAAGGAGAGGCAGCCTATTAGTGTGCTCATGGAAGGGGTTCACCTAAGATAGGCTTCATAAGAAGTTATTTATTGAGCTCCCAATGTGGCCCCTTATAAAAAGCAATGGAAAACAAATAAGAACACACAGTTCAGGTTTCTAAAAATACCACCATGAGTGGAAATGCCCTATGAAACCGATCATAGTTGATGTTTACATGGGTACTTTTGTCCAAGTTTTGAGGTTGGCTCTATGCGAGACCACAACCTTCGTGTTCAAAGACTGCTTTTCACACTTCTAACATTGCTCTTTGGTCTTACTTCCCTTCAAGATAGATGCCTCTCCTGTGGCTCATCACTGTACATAAATTAGCTAAGAGATGGTATACTTAACCATGCCATCCATATGCTAAATTGAGTCCCAAAAGGCATACAATGTTTAGTGAGAGCTGCTCTGTAGCTGTTGGATTCCTGTTAGAAAGGCATGAACATTTGCTAGAAATTACTTTTTGGGTGGGTATCTAGCTTCACATTCGTGGAGTTTATCATTATTTCTTTTCTCTCTGAACTCATCATTTTGGCCTCAGGCAGTCATTTCAGTAACTGAATTGGCAGTTTAGTATTTTATGTTTTAATTGGAATGCTCTCTCTCTCCATACATATATATATATACTACTATAATCACCAACAGGTGAGGCTGGCCACATTTGTTGGTGCTTCCTGAGAAAACTTTTATTGTATATTCATCCTGCCTAAACAATGCATAAACTAATATTAAGTGCAAAGAGAAACAGTAGCTGATCTTCCTCCTTTCGGAGCCCCAGGTGACACAGAGGGTTAAACTGCTGAGCTGCTGAACTTGCTGACCGAAAGGTCGGTGGTTCAAATCCAGGGAATGGGGTTAGCTCCTGTTGGTAGCCCCAGCTTCTGCCAACCTAGCAGTTCTAAAACATGCAAATTTGAGTAAATCAATAGGTACTGCCCTGCGGGAAGGTAATAGCGCTCCATGCAATCATGTCGTTCACATGACCTAGGAGGCATCTACGGACAATGCTGGCTCTTTGCCATAGAAATGGAGATGAGCACCAATCCCTAGAGTCGGACACAACTAGACTTAATGTCAAGGGGAAACCTTTACCTTTACCTTTACCTCTACCTTTACCTCTTCTCTCACAACTATTTTTGCAATATAGCAGCATCAGAAAAGGGATATGTTCAGAATTATATAAGTGTGAAACAAATGATAAATATGAATAACACTAACAAATGGTAACCTGACAAAACAAACCATTCAGAATTAATTATAGCCTTATTGGAATAATATTAAGACCAAAATGCTACTTTCGCACTTGCACATTAAGCTGCAAGTATTGTTAAATGTGATACTTACATCTGACATTTCCTCCAAGACTAGGAAAAGAAAAAAAGCAGTGTACTCCTAATCCTTAAATCAAGATAATATAGTATATGTACACATATAGGTGCACACACACTGAGACAGTATACTTGATTCCTTTTCTATATATTGGCTCTGGACAGTAGGTTAAATTGGGCAAAAATGCTTGGCCTCCCTTCTACCCCACAACAATGTGTAATTTCAATGCTGTGTTTTTCTGGATAAGGTGTCAACCAACTTTCACAAAGTTGCAGTGACATCTCATGTTTGACAGTAAAGCAAGACTGTTCTTTGCTTTCTTTCTGTTGCAAACACATCATAGGAAGTTGCTATCTAAAATTAGGCATGTCAGGTTGTGCTGGTAAAGATAGGGCACTGGAAAGCAAAATGTCACCCCATTGACTCATACCCTCCTCCTGAGTTATTATCAAGCCTCACCGAATACCAATGTGGTCCAGGTCATGACATTATACACTCAGCATACTCCATTCCAAATGCTGCTGTGCCTGGCATCAGCTTGTAGGACTGGGCGACAAGAACACACTTTTGCCAAAAGATAACTGTGTATACATTCAGAGGTCAAAACAAACTCGCTTGAAACAAGAGGAGCATAATGCAACGCAGCTGGTTGTCTTGTTATGTGCTTTGGTCTAACACAAAGAAGCAGCATTTTATGATGTGATTAAGTGTCGGTCACATTCATTTATATGCAGTAGCAAATCACAAATTAAAGCTGTCATCATGTACTGCTCAATTAAAGCAGTCACACTTGATCATATTTTTGCTTCTAGTTTCTACTTTAAATATATTTGTTTTGAGGCTCAGTTTGAAACTGTTAATCCTCCACTCTTTTTGATACCACAAATAGATATCACAGAAAAATGCCACTGCAGGAATGTTTAGGACCATCTTAATAGCACTGAACTAAATTTACAAACTTTTTTTGGTTCCTTCATTTTCTTCCATTATTGATGCAAAAACATATTTGATCTTAAAAGGAGTAAACAATCTGCAAAAGGAAGACTGTTCGTTATAATTCTGTATAGCCAATGGGGTCTGGATTTTGCTTTTTCAGATAACAATCCCCCAAGCTACATATATTACTTGAAATATGTACTTTTGGAGACTACAATTCACACAATGCTCTAGGTACTATGGGCATTGGACATGCTGGACAGAGAATTCAGTGTAGTCCAGGAAAGTTACTCTTCCAAGCTTCTCTATATAAGAATCTTGCTAACTATTGAAACTAACAGTGGATCAACACTGTAGAATTAATGTAGTTTGAAACCCCATTGACTGCTATGGTTCAAATGCTATGAAATCATGAGAGCTGTAGTTGTACAGTGTCTTCAGCTTTCTTCACCAATACACCTCACCATGCTAAAACAGTGGACATGGCTCTTAATGAGACATGCTGTATTATCACAGGATGTCTACGCCCTACACTGCTGGAGAAATTATACTGTTTAGCCAGTATTGCACCACCTGGTCAAATTTTTAACTTTGTTTGTGGTTTTTCTATACATTATAATTGTCCCCTCAATTTGCTTCTGACGCGATAAATAAATAAATTTAACTTTCTTTGCCAATGAGTGCTGGATTCTCACTGAACTACACCTCCCAGGATTATAGAAATTATGAACCATAATGATTAATTTCAAATATGCTAATTAAAGCATGTCTGAAAGCAAAGGACTAATATATGCATTTCACAAAGATTTATAAGAAAGAATAATGGTTGAATATTGTGTAGATCAATCAGAAGGCATTATAGGCAGCATTTGCTTGCAATGATACAAAACAGACCTACTCAAATAATGGCACAGGATGGGTGTAGCCTAGTTGTGTGATGAACTGGTCAAAGTTACTTTTGTGGATGACACCAGAGAAAGTCCTTCAGCCAAGAACACAATTAAACATGCTGGCTGGAGAATTCGGTAAGAGATGCTTCAAAAAGTACTTTGCCGATTTTGGTCACGTGCCAGCATGAGAGCCACATGATGAATAAATACAAGTTCTTCTGCAATTCATAGATTAGTATCTGAACTAAAAGTGGATTACTAGGCTTTTTTAAAGAGCCATTATTTAGTAGTCTGTCTATGACTTTAGATACCAGGGTCCAAATCCCTGCTTAGCCATGGAGGCTCACTAGATGATCATTCTCTCAGCCTCAGAGAAAAGCAAAAGCAATTCCACTCTGAACAAATCTTGCCAATAAACCCCTGTGACAGGGTCAATTCTCATCAGTGGTCAGAAATTATTTGAAGGTACAAAACAACAACCAACTTCCTTCCTGTTCCCATTTTTTCTTCTTGGGTATTTACTGAGATCACTGTTACACAGGTGACATCTCAATGAGCTGGTCCTCAACATAATCATATCAACAAAGAAAACAAGATATATTGTTCTATCATTTGTTGGTGGGGAAAAGAACTTATTTTATCTCAGTAGCCTCATTTCTACTGACCATCCAAGGAGAGAGAGGGAGGGAGAGATGAATTTACTGACCTACAAGGCTGACATTTAATCTTACTTGTTTTTCCACTTCTGTTATTTTAGCTACAATCTTCCAATGGTTTCATATATACCCAAGGGAGAGGATGCAGTCACATTGCCATCAATCTCAAATGCTACACCCAGGACAATGCAGTCATTCTAAATTTGAACCTGAGTCTGGTTTAGTAGCTGGAGTTATAGGGAGAAAATACCATCAATCTTCAGAGTATAAATTTTAACCAGGACATCAAAATTGCCTTTCCCTCATACAAGACCATTGACCAAAAATAGCCGAATGCATCAGGCCTGGAGTTTGATGACTTAGCTCCAACGTGCAATCCAAAATTCTCTTATAAATTGTTTACAAACTTTGTAGCCTATTGCTACTTTTCTTTTCTTTTTTTGCTCTTCAGGATAACCAAGATCAGAATGGGCAAAACAAAAAGAAAAGGTACTGGATTTCCTTGATTCTCAGACACACTTTCCCCCCATATAAACATCGAAAAATGGGCTATGTGGGTTGTTGTAGGGTTTTTGGACTGTATGGCCATGTTTTAGAAACATTCTCTCCTGATGTTTCACCTGTATCTGTGGCAAGCGTCCTCAGAGGTTGTGGGGTTTGTTAGAAACTAGGAAAATTGGGTTTATATATTTGTGGAAGGTCCAGGGTGGGAGAAGACAAGAGTTTTTTCTCCCTGAACCCTGAACTTTCCACAGATACATAAACCCAATTTTCCTAGTTTCTAACAAACCTCAAAACCTCTGAGGATGCTTGCTACAGATGCAGGCAAAACATCAGGAGACAATGCTTCTAGAACATGGCCATACAGCCCGAAAAACCTACAACAACCCAGTGATTCTGGCCATGAAAGCCTTCAACAACACAATGGGGTGTGTTTTAGAATTGCTGGTGCTTTATAGTTAACAGTCAGACAGGAGACAACGATCAGAGGAATGAAATACACACATATTACAAAGATATAAAATTGCTTACACCCACAAAATGTAAATTCACAAAGTCTGTATTGAATAGAGGGATGAATTGAGCATGCAAATTATTTTAAGCGAAGGATGAGGAACTCCAGAAGGAGAGAGGAAGAGGGAGCTAAAGGACATGTAGGGAAATGGACAATTACCCTGAAGTTAAAACACATAAGACAGCAAGCAAAGAAATAAAGGAGAATTTAAGAGTCCAGAAGGATTGGAGGAATGCTGATATCTCTTCCAATGACAGAGGAGTTGGGAGCAATTCTTTATCTGAGATTTGATGTGATTTTTGGGGAGAGCGGTGTTGCCCGGGAAACATATACAGAAGTTATGATTGCAGTTCCTCTTAAAAATATGGATTGTAAGATACCTTAGGTGTTTCAAGTATAATCCTTTCTTCGAACAACGAGGTAATAATAGGTTATAGCATTTCCATATGCCCTTATTTTCTAAGCACAAACATAACGCAATGGATATTGGAGAGTAAGTGGAAGGGTATGAAGACACCTGAGACTAAACACAACTCCTCCTAAGCCTTACAAGGCAATTTCTTATGACAATGGGTTTTGGAAAAAATATTTTCCCCCCTAGAATGAAAAAAGCAGGATTGCCAATGTTTACATTTCCTGTTATACAAGCTGTTGTGCAAAAGGACAGCATGAAAAGAGATCCATGAGTGGATACATACACGGAAAATGAACAAAGAATCCAAACAGAACAGGTCATGCAAATTCCATTTCATGTACATCTGAAGTAATATACTGGAAATCGCACTCTTCCATGTTGTTGTGTTGTCTATATGTTTATACGTATATACTCAAAATACACAGGAAGCGGCCTTTCTTCACTTGATTGCTACCCTACTTCCTGGCATCACTAAACCCAATTATCCCCAAACATGCCTTATCAAAGATGCTACTTCTTAAATAACGCAAATTTAAACATTACGTGAGAATTTGAATCCATCTGTTATATTTGGCCTAGCTTCCTTTTTGGAAAGCTTCCTTAGTTAAAGCTTCACTGGAAATCATGTCAACACATATGGCTATTTTTAGCTGAGCTCATTTTGTTTGGTTGCTTTGATGTAGTGCCTTACTAATGGGAAACATTTATAAGGAGAGTTGTTAGGAATATCGAATCCACTGAAGGCATGGTATGGTTGGAAGGCAATTTTATAAAAGGGACAGCGGTCTAATGGATACAAGAGCTAATGTTCTGCAAATTTCAAACAATCCCTGAAGATTCAATTTATGTGAGGAACCAAAGGATTTGTGCTCACTCATGGGACGTTTGGATAAACCGGAGGCTCCCTTGCACTTCATAATTATTGCAATTTCATAGACCATTAACATTCAGGGCTGCTTCCTAAGATAGCCTGAGGTTTGTAGTTAAGGGAGGCATTAGAATTTCCTGTCACAGAATACTGGGCACCTCATAAACCACAAGATTCCATAAAACGGAACCATAGCAGTTAAGAGTATTCCTAAAATCATAAAGCTGGAAGGGGCCTCATGGGCCACGATTTCAACCCCCGTTGAATGTAAGATCTGCCAATGAAGGTATCTGTCTGAAGATGTACAAAGAAAGAGATCCCAGCATCTTTCTAAACCAGTGGTTCCTAGCCTGTGGTCCGTGAACCACCAGTGCTCCACGAGAACTAAAATATGGTCTATGACCTTACAGTTACTACACCGTTGCAATGAGAGTGACAGGTCTGGCGAAACCCTCTTATAGTGCTAAGGCTTATTTACTATGGTTTTCTGTGGGTGAGCAGATGGCTACTACTGGATGGCATATGTTCTGTATCAGAAAATAAAGCTGATGTGATCTATCCAATGCAATTTTCTGAATCAGCACCCCAAATAACCAAACCGAATCTAAAGTTGACCAAAAATCGATTCCTAATCCTTTTGGTACTAATGTTGGAGAGTGGTCCCTGGTCAAGTGGTCCCTGGTCAAAAAAAGGTTGGGAACCACTGCTCTAAATAATTGGTTTTGTTGCTGAACTGCTCTTACTCTCAAGATGTTCAATCTGTTCTTCTGTAATTTACAATCATTAAACTCGGTACTAACTTCAGGGACAGCAGAAAACAAATCTGCTCCTCCTCTTTGTGGCAGTTCTTGAGGTATTTGAGGAGTACAATCATATCAACCCTCAGTCTTCTCTTTACCAAGCAGAAAATGCCCAATTCCTTCAATCTTTCCTCATGTTTTGTTCTCCATACTTCTTCTCATTCTTGTTGCCCTTCTCAGAATGTGTTCCTACTTGTCTATATCCTCCAGAAAACGAGGCATCTAGAACTGAATACATTACTCCAGTTGAGTCTATAGGTACCACCTTTGTGTGAAGGTAACGGCGCTCCATGCAGTCATGCCAGCGACATGACCTTGGAGATGTCTATGGACAACACTGGCTTCTCAGCTTAGAAACTGAGATGAACACCATCCTGCAGAGTCAGACATGACTAGACTTAATGTCAGGGGAAACCTTTACATTTACCTTTACTGCTTTCCTTGAGTTGAAAACTATTCTTCTGTTAATGCAGGTTAAAATAGAATTTGACTTCCTTGCTACAGCTACTAATGTTCAATTTATGATCAACAACAATCCCAAGATCCTGGTCATAGGTGTGCATTTGGTTTTTGTGGCCTAAATTTACACATTTGCATTTATCTCTATTGAATTTCATTCCATTTTCTAGTTTATCTAGGTCCTTTAAAGCTATAATTGCATAGGGTTAAACTGGTCTTGGACACACTCTGTCCACATTGTCCTCAAAAGCATCTGGAGAAGGCTCTATTCAATTTTAGCTCCCTTTAGGAAATTGCAAGCTCAGGATTCTTTGGAAAGATATAATAGCTCAAAGCCAATCTCACAATGTACTTAAATAAATCAATGATACAGCCAAAACTAAGTACTGTTTCCAAATCAAGTCACTGTTTCTGAAAAATAGTATCAAAGACCTGGTGTATGCGTGTTTGTGTGTGTGAGTAATGTAGTCTGTATAGCCCCTAAACCCTCTTGCTCATTTGAATGCAGAATGGACTTTATTAAATTCCCCCTTCCGTCCAGGTGCCAGGCATTACTTTTAATGAAAGACATGAGCTTAATTCCTTTCTATTGGTCAAGATTCCTAAAAATAATTATCACTTAATATCTTCTCAATACTTTAAAATTATTTTGAAACACTTATTGATGATACATTTTGGATTGATCGAGGTTTAATGTTCCAGATCTATAATTAGAAGAGATGGAAACTCGGGAACATACTACAGGTTTACAGTTTACTTCCAATCCCTCCTTTGCTTTATCTCACAATGATAGGCAGTTAGTTACCTCCTTTTTGATGCAAGGAAACGTGGTTTGCCACTACATCAGTGAACAGGGAGATGATGGATTGCAATCACTTTAAAAACTGTTGAGTTCAAACTACCATCAAGCAGTGGCCTGATTCAGAATGGTCTCATCAAACAACAGACCTCACAACAGACATTTTATAATGAGGTCCATAAATGTTTCTTAAATGAAAAACCTGTGTCAGTGGAATGGAATTTACTCTGAGGTTTAGTTATGGAAAGGATCTTTCCACAGTGCTGAATCCTAAAGAAAGGTGAAAACCTGGCTTTTTGAGCAGGCCTTCCCAAATGCAGCATAGTTTTACGAATTCATGGAATTACCGAATGACACAACGGAATGATGACTTACGATAATGTTTTATGGTTCTGTATGGATTTTACATTGTGTATTGTATGTTAATGTTTTTAACAGTATTTTATTATGGTTTTAATTGTTATAATTGTGTGGCATTGAAATATCGCCAATTGTAAACCGCTCCGAGTCACCCTCGGGCTGAGAGGTGCGGTATATAAATGTAGTAAATAAATAAATAAGTAAATAAATGCATCCAGCATCTTGGACAATTCATTCAAAATTGAAACTAACGTCAAGAACAAATTCATCAGTCTTGGGTTTAGTCTTGGAAGGGACCTTTCCATGGTGCTGAATCCTAAACATACCCAGCTTCCTGGAAAGCTCATTTTAAGTTCAAATTAAAGCTATGAGCACAGCTCAGAATCAGGAGCTCTAGTTCTAAATTTTCACATTTGCACAACTTTGGTCGTTTTCAAACCTGGGCTGTCTGCTATGGAAGTTTCATCACGTCAGATACCTCAGAGGCTTAATTCCATGTTAGATTTCTGACTGCCACTTAAGAGAACTCCAGCTGCTTGTGATTATAGATGTTAAGTACTTGAGAGGCAGGCAGAAGATATCTGCAGCTGCCATCCTGCTGATGTATATGTTGACAGTTATATTTTCACCTGAAATGGCTGTAATTTCTTCCGCTTCAAAACTGCCATGTTTCTTTCCTCTCTCCCGGCCCTCCCCTCTCCAGTCTCCGTAGTCTACCTACTCACACAACGTGTCAGTCTGGAAACCATTTGACCTTCTCATTAAAATGAAAAGAGTTTGACAAAGCACTGAAGTCTAACATAACAGGAGGAATCCGCAGAACTGTGATGTAGTTAAACGGCAACAGGATTTGCAATTGTGAACATCTGCTGCAATTATTATTACTTTAAAAACACACACATACATTTTGCACAGCAGTCATAATCACGCTTTGCTTCAGAACAGGTAGCACTATTACTTCTCTTGTAATGAACAAGAGAATTGATTGGGATGCAAAAGCAGTCTTTCCCCCTCATTATGGATATAAATGCAGGACTTCTGTTCAGACTACGTGACGTTCTAAGGCTATTTTTTTTAATTACGCAAAACTTTTAAAGCTAGACCTGCTTATGCAGCACTTCATGCCAACCTGATCGCCTCATTTTTGGCTGTGGTTGGCTGCATGTGCATGGAGATTTCCTTTTTCCCCGTTGTTCACACATGCACATTCCAATACAATTGTTCCTGCTTTATTTTACATGCATGCATAATTTTCCCTCATGTTTTTCGTATCTTTGTCTAGTATTGAAAGGATGAATCGATGAACCCATATTAAAATCTCTCTCTTTACTTTATGGCACGGGGAAATTGTATAAAGTACAGATATATCTAAAGGATTCATAAAATCACTGATTTGACCTTTTATCTTCAACTATGACAAAGTGCACAACGATCCCTATTTATGTTACATAGCACAGAGCTTTAGGTACCAAAGAGGGGTTTTCCCCCAAGTACAATATTGTTGAAGAAGGGAAGAGAAGAGGGTTTGTCCATGTAAGTCAGTGGTTCCCAACCTCTGGGCCGTGGTTCACTGGTGGGCTGTGAGACCTAAAATAAGGGCTGTGGCCCTAGATAATTAAATATGGTTTTTTGTGGGTGAGCAGATAGCAACTACTGGATGGCATATGTTCTGTATCAGAAACTAGAGCTGTTGTGGTCTAGCCAATTACATTTTCTGAATCAACATCCCAAATAACCAAACCAAATCTAAAGCTGACCAAAACCTGATTCGTAACCCTTTGGGTACTAATGTTGGAGAGGGATTCCTGGTTAAAGTGGTCCCTGGTCAAGTGGTTCCAGGTCAAGTAGTCCCTGGTAAAAGTGGTCCCTGGTCAAAGTGGTTCCTGGTCAAAGGGGTCCTTGGTCAAATTGGTTCCTGGTCAAAGTGGTCCCTAGTCAAAGTAGACTCTGGTCAAGTGGTCCCTGGTCAAAGTGGTTGCTAGTCAAGTGGTCCCTGGTCAAAGTTTTCCCTGGTCAAAGTGGTCCCCTAGTCAAAGTGATCTCTGGTCAAGTGGTCCCTGGTCAAGTAGTCCCTGGTCAAAGTGGTCTCTGTTCAAGTGGTTCCTGGTCAAAGTGGTCCCTGGTCAAGGTGGTCCCTGGTCAAGTGGTCCCTGGTCAAAGTGGCCTCTGGTCAAAAAAAAGGTTGGGAACCACTGATATAAGTGAAGCATCATTGCGGCGCAGAACTTAAAGATTTCTGTGATGAGTGGCCATCTTTGTGTGTGCCATTTTTACCCCATTTAGGATACGAACAGTTTGATAATATTTTTAAGGATAAAAGAAAGTGCAGTTAGTATCCTACCTACGAATCCAGACAGGACAAGTAAGTAGGTAAGTGTACCTCTTGACAAACTACCAGACTGTCTTTTTTTCTGGCAAATATGAATTTGCTGTCTCTCCTGGGAGACTTTAGGAGTGGCAATTTATGTCTTAAATAGGTTATTTAAACAAGTCTCCTTGACAAAGTGGACTTTAGCTACCTTCAGTTTCCGTTTGGGTTTTTCCCTTCATTTTTTGGCAGTCTGTAATTTTGGATGTCTGTTTCACTCCTTAAAGGTTCCAGGAGCAATAAACTGGCTCATGGACCTGCCAAAGTTGTCCACTCAGGAAATATTTTTTTCATTTTTCCAGTGATGGTTTTGGAGTTTCTGGCTCAGAGATTTCTGCAGATTGGACATGAAATGATCCATTGAAGAAGGCTTTTAAAGTTAATAAATTACCATCTTTCCAGGAACTTGAGATGTGTTTTGTGTATGTGTGTGTATGTGTGTATTTCATTAGATGCTCTCTAGTTTTTATTCCCTTTCCCACCAAAACCCGAAACCTTAACAGATTAGAGAGATTGGCCAAAACTAACAAAATGAAGTTCAACAGGGACAAATACTAGATACCCTATTTAGGCAGAAAAGGTGAAATACAAAGATACAGACTGGGAAGTGCCTGGCTCGATAGCAGCAGGTGTAAAAAACATCTTGGAGTCCTCATGGACAACAAGTTAAACATGTCATGTCATGTGACAGCTAAAAAAAGTCAATGGGATTTTGGCCTGTATAAGTAGAAGTCTAGTGTCTAGATCTAGGAAGTCATGCTAGCTCTCTATTCTGCCTTGGTCAGATCACACCTGGAATCACACAGTGTCCAATTCTGGGCACTGCAATTGAAGGGAGGTGTTGACAAGCTGGAATGTGTCCAGAGAATGGCGACTCAAATGATCAGGGTCTGGCAAACAAACCCTATAAGGAACAGCTTAAATAGCTGGGCATGTTTAGCCTGCAGAAGAGGAGGCTGAGGGGAGACATGATAGCCATATATAAATGTCAGGGGAAAACATAGGGAGGAGGGAGCAAGCTTGTTTTTTGCTTCCCTGGAGACTAGGACGTGGAACAATAGCTTCAAACTACAGGAAAGGAGATTCCATCTGAACATTAGAAAGAATGTCCTGACTGTGAGAGCTGTTCAGCAGTGGAACTCTCTGCCCCAGAGTGTGGTGGAGGCTCCTTCTTTGGAGGTTTTTAAACAGAGGCTGGGTGGACATCTGTCAGGGGTGCTTTGAATTTGATTTTCCTGCTTCTTGGCAGGGGGTTGGACTGGATGACCCGCGAGGTCTCTTCCAACTTTATGATTCTATGATGCTACGACTATGATTCTATGAAACAGAACAAAGGATATTCTTGCCTGATCATTTTTCTGGAGTTACAGAAAGAAAAATAAATATGTTTAAAGTTATTTTATGCAGAAATCTTGAAAGAAGGGCTAGTTTTATGGGAAGATGAGTAGTGCAACGAATCATATATATTTGGGTAGTTACAATTTTTAAGAGACTTGGCAGCAATATCTGCCATAAGGAACTTTAAAAAAAGGAATATGAAAGACGGCAATGATACTTTCGCCCAAATCGTTAACGTACCGGCCTCGTCGTAGGACACAGTCAACTTTTCTAGCATTTCTCGGTCAATTGACAGGATCTGTTGTTCCAGGATAGTTTGGTACGATAAGACACTATTTTCCTTATCTTTTTCATAGTCTTGAAGATGTTGTTTCAGGACCTCTGGTAAACGGGACTTCACATATTCTGCTGCAGACTGTAGAACAGGAAAAGAAAGGAAAAAAATAATTTTTATTGAGTATGATGTCCCTAAACTTGACTGTGTACTTTTTTGCTTCCTTTTTATGACTAACATCTGACAAACAACATGAACATGAATGCATTAAATTGCAGACAAAAGGAAAATTCAACTGCAAGTGTGATACAATGTCTGCTAGGCTCATTGTTTACCAGAGATTGATCAACATGATAAACTCAGACTGTTGAGAAAAAGTCTGACATTCTTTTTTCACATTTTTCTGATTGTAAGATGATTTATAGTCCACATTTTTTCAGTCTTTAGATTCCATGGTGACTAAAATGAAAAGAAACTCTCCGTTTTTACAAGTTTAAATACTTGAGCCAATATTTTTTATTGTTATTTTTCTGGCTCTAACTCATGGTTGACATATGGTATCTGGATCTTTATAACTGGAAACTGAACCTTATTAAAAGAAGATCGGTCCCTTTTCTCCTACTTCTTGAGCCTTTAAAAAGTTAATCATTTGTGAAACTGATCAAAAATAGAGGGCATAAGAAACGCAAAGCAGGTTGGAATCACTTAACATGCCATAATGTGGTTCTGCAAATATGCTTAGAGAAAAACCATAAAAATGACAAAAACCTTTGAGAAGTCAGAAATTAATATAAATGGTACTTTTGGGAGGTATCATCTGGTACTATTATGAAATTTGACTGCATATGGTAGCTTTTATCACCCCAATGAGAAGTAATCTACACCAACCTCTTAAGTCTCAATGTTTTTCAGACAAGACGACATGCAATTTTTCTCCATTTAGAAAGTATACCATCTAATGTTAATGTATGGTGGGATAATTTATTTACAGTATTTATATTCCACCCTTCTCACCCCGAAGTCAACTCAGAGCGGATCACAGAACACATATACGCCAAACATTCAATTATAGCCTGACAAGACAGACAACTGTACATAGATAGAGGTATATATAGGCTTTCCCGTCTTCGGCATCATGGAGGCTGTGCTTGGTTCCGGCCACGGTGTGTGCGCTGTCCTTCCTGAAGAGCTTTGTTTGTAAACTTTCTCCTTGATCAAATCGCCAGCATTTTTCTGGCATTTCCTTATGGGTGCCTTAAATACCTCCCCGCTTTAAAATGCTCCATCTTTATCTACTCACATTTGCTTTCGAATTGCTAGATAGGCAGAAGCTGGGCTAAAGACCAGGAGCTCATCCTGACTCGGGCTTCTGTCAATGTTTACTGCAGCTGGCGGTTAACCTGTCGGGCTAAATCCTGGCCTGGTAATGCTCAGTACAAAATGGCAGAGATCAGTCAGAAGTATTTATGAGATTCTTATTTCTGTCATTTTTTTAAATGACAGTTTTTCTGTAAAAGGTTAAGGGGGGGGGGTGAAGTTTGGGTGCATCTTCATTGTAGAATTAATGCTGTTTGATACAACTGCCATGGCTTTATGCAATGGAATCGTGAAATTTGTAGTTTGGTGAGGAACTAAGCACTCTTTGGCACAAAAAGCTAAAGCCCTGTAAACCTACAACTCCCATGATCCCATAGCTCTGAAATAGTGTCAAACTACATTAATTCTACAGCTTAGATGCAACCTTAGAACATGACAATGGATTTGACAGGACAGTCATGTTGAGTAATATCTGCTATTTTCACACAAGGATTTGCAAGTATTTAAAATTTGCCATAATCTCATAGGGTGCTATGTAAGTTTATACTGTAGTTTTGATTGTGCTAAAGTTATGTGGAAAGCTATACTGATGTTTAGATTTCATTGAACATATCCAAAATGTTGAGCACAATCTGGAACTTAGTGCTGCTCACACTTAATGGGCAAGTCCAGGTCAAGCAGTTTGTTTTAGAAACTGTGCAAAACCCAGATTTACATAGACTCAATTTTCAAACCATAATAAAAAGTTGACATTTGAAAGAAAATGAGTTCACAACCATTATCAATAAGTTTTACTCAATGATGAACATAGAAGATAAATTATTTATAGCACAGGAGATCAAGACCCCCGGTAATGGTTTAATATAAAACTGTTAACTTAGACATCAGAATTCAACATTATTGTAGACGTTATTTAAATTGATATGGCTCAAAACAAAGTACAAAGTTTGTTGTATTTCCCATCCAAAGGATTTTCCCACTGAAGTCTTAAATAACAATTAAATATATTTTATGCTGACAATTCAGTTCTTTTTAAAATCCTTACTTCATTCTCTTGTGCCTAAACAGGAATACCTCATTTGCACAGTTTTTTATTTTTATTTCATGTCAAAAGCATTGCACAGATAGAACAAGTATAGAACCGATAAAATAGAGGGAGCACAAATGGATAAACAAATCCATACCAAAAATGGACAACATTGTCTGTAGCATTGTGTGTAGCTTTAAGCAATTCTTCCTCTTTGCATGAGGCAGGGCATTGTGGGCAAGAATACAGATGCAGAGTTGTTTGTTCAGATCTACAGTCACACAAGTGGAGGATTCTTTTAGGTAGTGCCATTTTGCCAAGTTGTCTTTTGATCTGCTCACTCCACTTCTGATTCTGTTTAGGGACTTCCAAGTGGCCCATTCTTGGTTCACCCCTGGAGGAAGTCCCTCGTGGGGGGGGGGGGGGGCATCCAGTTGGGATTTCCTGGTTTAGCTGCCAAGATGGATACTCTTGTTGTTGTTGGGGGAACATTAAGAGGAGTGGTGGTTCTCATGAAACTTTTCCTTGATTTGAGTCTACTGGGAGGAGGCTGATAGCCATGCAGTGGTTGGCTTTCACAGTGCTCAACCTTATTTCTCTTAGTTAGCAGCAACTTCCCTGTTGTTCATGCTAGGAATGCTAATTCTGCCAGTCCCATTTCTAGCCGAGTTTTGCAGTTTCCCTTTGGCATTCTCATTCCATTCTGCTTTTATATCAGATTATTTCTACTGCCAAAATCCTGTGTGTTCACCTCCCCAGATGTGTGTACATTTCCGTTTTTTTCACCAAGAACTGAAGGAAAATCAGGGCTAGATTCATACCAGAAAAGGAGAGCCTATCCAGAAAGCCTTTACATATTATGTCGATTTATCTCTCAGTTCATGATCTTGTGCATGTCATACTCATAGGAATATATGTAAACTTTTCTTTAGCTGAGTTTCTAACTATCCAACATTCAAATTCCTCTTGCTCATTAAATTAATGATCCTTTACTGTTTATATCTATATAAATAAAAATGTAATGTTCGTTTGTGGGATTAACAGAACTCAAAAACCAGTGAGCCAATTGACAGCAAATTTGGACAGCATACACCTAACAACCCAATGTATGTCCTTCACTAAAAAAAAATGATTTTGTCATTTTGGAGTTGTAGTTGCTGGGATTTATAGTTCACCTACAATCAAAGAGCATTCTGAATTCCACCAATTATGGCATTGAACCAAACGTGGCACACAGGACTCCCATGACCAACAGAAAACACTAGAAGGGTTTGGTGGGCATTGACCTTGAGTTTGGGAGTTGTAGTTCACCTATATCCAGAGAGCACTGTGGACTCAAACAATGATGGATCTGGACCTAACTTGGCACAAATATTCCATATGCCCAAATATGAACACAGATGGAGTTTGGGGGAAATAGACCTTGACATTTGGGTTTTGTAGTTCACCTACAATCAAAGACCATTCTGAATGAGCCCCATGAATGACAGAACTGGGGCAAACTTCCCATACAGAACCCCCATGAGCAATAGAAAATACTTATGGCCATCCAGTCCAACTCCCTTCACCGGGGCAAGAAAACATAATCAAAACCATCCAGCCATAGATATAGATAGATATATATGATTCGCATACAGATAAAGTATTATAGATTTGAAAGGGACTCCTAAAGATGGACAATGATATGTTGCATGTTCCAGAGTAGGCAAACCAGACAATCTCTACGTCAACACTGTCAAAGAAACATCAAGAAATACTGTTTACCCACAAACATAAAGACATTACATATATTAGAAACCAGCACTCTCTAATTACTTTATTTTCCATATCACCAGACTGGGCCACAGCAACGCGTGGCAGGGGATGGCTAATATATAATAAAAGAGTTTTCTTCTAATCTTTGTGCCTATAATTTGTGTCACAGGTCTTCTACCACCTTATAACACAAGTGGATTGTCAAAACATGATCAACTGTGTGAATACCAAAACACTTGCTAGAACCGATTAAACGTGGCATCCCAGAATACAAAGGTATGGAGCGCCAAGACTAGCATATGTTATCATGTAAGTGGAATCAACACGGCAGCTTTAATGTGAGCAAAAGTGGACATCTGACAGCAGAGAGATTCCAAACGAGGCCACTTTAATTATCTGTCTTGTCTTGGGCCAAGCTAATACCTTCCACTAAAAAGAAACAGACATCTCCTTGCAGACTTTCAATTCAAGCTATCACTAATTCTAACTGTAAAAAATAACAATTGAATTATGCATGGATTGCCAGGGCTTAGAAATTGAGTCAACAGACAACCATTTTACTTAATAACCTGTGTCAACCAAAGGGCATTAATACATGGAAGTGGTTGTGACAGGATGAAACAACAACATGCACTGGAGTTTAAACAGATGTTTACACGGGGTTCAGTAAACACATGGAGGATGTGTCCATCAATGGTTCCAAATCTGTTTTCATCCTTGCACCTTCCAGATATATTGGGCTACATCATAGTTGGAATATTTTATTTAGATATATTGTTAGATTTACATCCTGTCTTTGTTCTATGAATGATGAAAGGCAAGGAAAATATCCCCTAGTGGGTAATCTGTGAAGGTTGAATGTAAAATAGTTAATAGCAGGGCTGAAATTAATAGTTATCTAGGCTGGAGCCAAGTGTTGCCAACTCTTTCTGTCCTTCCTTCCTTCATTTCTTTTTCTTTCTTTCTCCTTTTTCTATCTCTTCCTACCCATGTCGTGGACTGCTAGGGAAGGCACAAATCATTCTTAGGCTGTCCTGAACTAATCCTTTGCAAAAAGCTTTTATAATTTCTGTTTAAAATACCTGCAGAAAGCTTTTTAAATTAAGTCAAGAAACCAAGAGCTGCATGAGATCAGAGTCAGGACTGCAGGTAGCCATAGAAAAGATGGTGGCCCCATCCAAGAGATGTATTAAGTGAAAATGATGAGGGTTGTAGTCTAGCATATTATTTGGAAATCTCCAGTTGAGGAAACATCTATATTCTGAGAACTAGGTATTGGGAAGACTATTCCTGACATGCCTTCCAAAAGACAGCTGAACAGCCACTGCATGAAAAAGGGGGTTCTAGACCATTACAATACCCAAATATTCCTGAAGGAAGGCTTTTCTAGTATATAGTTTTGTGAACTACCGTCCACTTCATGAGATGCAAATCTTGCATCTTTTCATTGATTAAACAGATCGTATGAATTCTTCTCTTAGAAATTCCTTCTTCCCAGTCAGTCTTCAAGTTACTACTGAATTCCTTTATTTTCTTTAGGTTAAAACAAACTAACACAGCTATCTCTTTGAATATTCCTGATTTTTAAAGATTTTGTAAGCTAAGCAGGCTCGTGTTTAATTAGAATTGGGATGGAAGAAATACCAGGGATTTTTGGAAGGAAATTTTGGAGAACTGCTACCAGAATTGACAAAACAAAGCTAGATGGAGCAATGGTTAGACAATCTAAGCTACCTTCCTAAGGTCTAAGCATCAAAGTCTTTCTTAATGTGACAACCCATTGTATAACATCAAGGACTACGATGATACATACATAAATATGTACAGAAGGTAAATGTTTTCAGATATGTCTGTTTTCAGGTTTTGTTTCACAAGATAATATCCAGTGTACTCATACGCTTTATTGCAGCAGAGGAGAGAAAATGTCCTCTGCTAAATATATACTTTTGGAAATTATATGGGCATCTGTGACATATAACTCTGGGCGTTTTCTGTCTTGCTATTGCTTGTAAAACACAACATATTTTTCTAGATGAGGCCGGAAGCCACTGAGCCGTCCAAAAATGTGTACAATGATGATGTGTGAAGAATGCAGACCTCTTTTTTATTCTGTTTCTGAATTTACAACGATCAAAGCTGAGCTTTAATACAGTTCTAAGAAAATCTAGAAGCAGCAAGAATTAGGTTGCTTATGAAATGAAGCAACTGTACTTGTTTAACATAGGAGGAGGGGGCACACAGCCGAAAAACTGCAACCCAGTCTTTTCACAAGAAGTGGCTAACCTTGATGGATTCAATTCTAGTTTGATGCAGTTCAAGGAAATATGTCAGCACTGCAAAAGCTCTGCACCAGCTGAGCAAAACACTACTTCATATTTTCAATGGTATAGCCTTGATCTTTACAATTATGTCAATGCATCTCAATTTGTTTCCACTCAAACAGAAACTAATTTCATTGCTTCTAAGAAAAAAACACTTCTGAATGTCTCACTTGTTATTTATTGACAAGTGAAGGCATTGAGTAATTTAGCTGTGTGCATACTGACATCTGTTTTAACAAAATATTTTTGATGCCGAGTTTTCTTTTGGTAATATTTTAGCTCATCTCTGGTAAATGACACACTCGCTAAAGGTTCAAATTCATTCATTCTGTTGTGGCAACTGGTTATTTCTATGGCAGTGGAGTAAGGGGATCTACTCCACATTTTATTCCAATTTGGTTGGACAAATTGTGGCCTGTGGTTTAAAATATCCCAAAATGTTCTTAAGGGGGATGAGTGTGCACCTTCAAAACACAGAGTGTGTTTTGGGACATTTAGGGGCCAACTTATAATTTTTTTTGTTAGAGTGGCAGCCTTCCAAGAAATCCTGTGGGATTAATGTACCCCACTCCACCTTTCCGTGGTTACCCACCTCTACTTATACAAACTATCCATGGTGCTGAACTCTTAATGTTAACATGGATTCAATGCCTTGAAAGGTCTTTTAAAGTTCTAGCTAAAACCCATTATGCATTATCTTCCCCACCAATACGGACGGTACTAGATGCTCACTGATCCATCCTTTTTCACTAGAATCACAATCGGGTCAAATAGCCAGGAACACCTTTAACAACCTTAGGCTGGCATGCTAGCTAGCCAGGGTTCACCTTCCTTAAAATGATGTACGAGATGGAGACTAGTGTCAGTTACTAATTCCATCTGGAAAACATCTTTACCTGAGAGAATACTTTCTTCCTTATAGACTCACTACTTCCTTGAAAACATCTGGACTAGTCAGCAGCCACTGAAAACAGCATTTGGTCTGGTGGCACCCTTTGCATGGAAAGACTTTCGTATGATAACAAATGTAACTGAGATTTTCAGGTTCATGTTGAAGAATTTATATCCCCCCCCCCCAAGACTCCTATGCTTAATACAGATGTTTAAAGTTTAAGTGTTGAATCATGTGTAGTTGTTGGATAATTTAAGTGCTGTACTATGTTTTTTGGTATTGTTTTATATTTGTATATTTTTGCACATGATATTAAAATCATCATCACCATCTTCTGGCAATGATGGAAATTCAAAAGGACAACATATAACTAAGGCTGTACTAAAATAATTAATACTAAAATATAATTAAACAATAAATAACACTAAAATATCTTATAATATGCATTACTTTAAAACCAATTAAAAAGCAGCACAGTTCAAAGCAGCACCCTATTGAAAGCCCTTTTTCGAAAAATAGTTCACAAAGTCTGTTAGATGGAAGAGATTTTTGCCTGTTGATGGTAAGACATTAAGGAAAGGGTCATTCTAGCCTTGCTAGCAATCTTTGGATCAGAGCAGTTTATAAATATTCATAAATAAATAAATACCGAGCCACATTGTGCACGGTCTGGGGGTTTCCATTAGTCCAAGGTATATCTGCCAAATGTCAGCTAGTGCTTTCTCATCCTCAGGAACATCACATCTTACTTCAGGAAAAATTCAAACCGCTTCTTGTGAATCTTAACATCCTCCTTCCAAAGGAAATGGCATGGATACTCATATGGTCTTAATTTCCAAATGTGTGAGGCTCAGTGGGTGCCTATGAACTTTTTAGTGGCAGCATCTCACCCCAGAGAGTCAATCTGACATCACATCTATCTCAGTCTTTTAATTTTTTTCCTGGCATTCAAAATCCGCTTTTTAAAAATGATCTTTTTAAGCCTCTGCTGCTTTATAATTTGCTCTGAAGCGTTATTGAATTTTGATGTTGTATAGGATTTGCATGTCTCTATTTCCCCTGATGATCTTGTTGTGGTTTTTATTTACCTTAAATTGCTGTGAGAACTTTCTGTTCTACGGTGGCGATAAATGGCACTTCCCATTGATTGACTGACTGATTGATTGGAGTGGGAAGAAATGTTTTCAGTTGTAAATATATGGCTCCAACATTATATAGATAGAAAAAAGGAATGAGGGAAGGTCAAGATTACTTTGCATGCACTCTCCTCTGGAGTTCTGGCTTTTTTATCCAGCAAAATAAAATACCGAAGATAATACAATCTTTTTGTGGCCTTCATGAGAAATTGAAATTGTCTTGTCATGTAGCCTTCAATTATTGAGCAAGACCATACTGGTGTGAAATCAGCGTAAAGTGTTAATGACTATCCTGAAAATTCAGCACTTCCGCGAGCAATTGTAATATCTGACCATTACCACTTTGTCAATTGCTTCTTCAGAGATGATCCCAGAAAAAAAGCATTATTCACTAAATTACATATTTCCTCCTATCCATTTCAAATGAACCTGTTATAAAAACCTCACAGGGACATCCTGTAGTTCTTGCACTATCTCAGTTTAAGAGGTAATTAAGTGTCCTTCAGCTGCAGTCTATTTTCTTACATCATGTCTTTTTTCTTTCTTTTTTTTTTGCTTAATGAAAAATCTATAGTCAAACTAAAGGAGTTTAAAAATCCATACTAATTCATTGCTGAAGACTGGCATGCTTTGGGCAAGGAAATGACTCCAAGACGAAAAGTGAATCACACTTCCTACATAAATCTATTGAGGAAGACTAATGAGGTGAAAGAAAGTGTCACATCTATGTTAAATAATGTGTGTTTTGGAGCCCTCGCTATCAGTAGCATGGATTTAAAGAATATTCTTTCATTATTAGCAATCATTTATACCACAATTGGCATGAGCAAGGTGCTTTATCACATTCATCCTTCTTGGTAAGACACTATTATTTTCAATCTATAGATGAGGAACTGAGGATGAAAGCTCAAGCAAAAAAAATTACCCAAGTGGGAGTTTGAATAGAATATTCATTATCAAAAACAGATTTTTCATTTTCATTAGGGAACTCTTGGGATGGATCAGACATGTAGTGGCAGATTTCAGCCTGGCAGTTATGTGAGGAACTAAAACTTTAAAAGGGTCGCATGTTCATCTTCCGAACATAACAAAAATGCAGCATTTGGGAAAAGTTAAGGCTCCGTTTTTTTAAAAAAAGCTGCTCACTGAAGGTCCAATTAAGCATGACATGAAATGCCTATGTAAAAAGATGCGATATTTTAAAATGCAGAACAGCAACAAAGTGAGGACATTTAATAATAATGGGGATCACAGCAGGAAGGAAGGAGTGGGTTTAACCCTTTTTCTCTCCTGCTGGGATTCTGATGAAATTATCTCTTGAAAACGACTGTTTGCTTTGGGAGGAAAGCAGCCATCAATATCAAGAAACACACTTAGCACTCTGTCCAGTGTTTTTTTTTTTTTTTGGGGGGGGGGAGCTGCCATGTCAGTTGGGCAGAGAATCCATGCCCATTCTACAATAATCTTTTATTTTTTGGCTGATCCGGAATGGCAAATGGCAGATCAGCCCCAGGATGGTTTTGACTGTCTTCTTCCAGCGTCTGTGGAGGCAGAAGGGGGTCCTGAACGTCTGTGGCTCTAAAGCTGTTTGGTGCCACTAGATCAGTGGTTTTTAAGCTGTGGGCCATGGACCACCCGTGGGCCATGAGGATGAAAATCTGGTCCACGAGCCTCCTTTTATTTCCACTCCTTTCGTGCCTCCTGCCACTCCTTCCCTGTCAATGACCATGGTTTATGTTTTGTTTCAGAAACTAGAACTGAAGTGGTCTATCCAATGCAATTTTCTGAATCAGCACACCAAACTGAATCTAAAGCTGATCAAAACTGATTCATAACACTTTTGGTAATAATATTGGAGAGTGGTCCCTGGTCAAAGTGGTCCCTGGTCAAAAAAAAAAAAGAAAAAAAAAGGTTGGGAACCACTGCACTACATGATCACATTTAATATCCCCTCCCATTTTTGTCATTGTGGCATTCAGCAGGTGCAATGTGACCAGTATTGTTTGATCATTGCCCAGAGAGTCATCATCTAGGGCACCAGAGTGACACAGGAGAGGGGCAGGAGTAATCGCCCCCTTCTTTCCCTTCTCCCTTCTCTAATTGTCCCATCGTGCCATGTGAGAAACGACTGAAGCTAGATTTGTCATCACAATGAGAATGGGAGAGGGATGGTGGGTGTCACCTGGGGAATATGGGGTGGCTGGGTAAATGGTTGCAGCCTGTTTCATCTTGGAACCAGTTCAACTGCTTACACAGCCCCAAAGTTGTGGTTTGCTCTGGATTTTGGAGAAGAATTTGGAGTAACCCGTGACTTTGGTTAACACGGTTCTAGGCCACATTAAGTGATGCAGTTCAAGGCCACATTAATCTGAATCAGCGCCATGTATTATTTAGCTGCCATGGAGTTGATCTGCTTCTCTTTTGAGACAACATGTCAGTGTAGATGTGCCCCATTCCATGGTTCGGTCTGAATGCAGAATGTTAGATAGTTACTTAAAATCTGGACTAAAACTCAAAGCAAGTTCACAACTCCACAGCCATGGAAGTCATCTGTCCATCTGAAAAGAAATCCAATTGCCCCAAGGATTTTTATCCATGACATCAGAACACTCTAGATGTCCAGCTGTATGTGTGATGCACAAGGATGGGAAGAAACTCTATAGCCCTTCAATCTGCGATTTGTTGCATGTGTTTCCTGAACTCCTGAACAATGCTAATTGTTTTGTTTGTTACCATCTCTTTGATTTGTTTTTATTGCTTCTCTAAACTTATTCACCCCATCAGGGATTGCCAGTGTGATTTCAAAAGAGGCGAGAGGAGTATCTGTGATTACAGGGGGAAATATATATTGCTATTTATAGCATATTACAATCTTGAACTGCTAGTCTGATGAAATTTACCACCTTTCATTGCAGAGATGCTCGAGAAAAAACCCTGGCTTCGATAATTTCTAATAAGCAGCATAGTTATATTTATGTATTCCATATCATTTCATTTTGGTTATTACTTGCTGTCAAGTAGGCTTTGACTTATGTTGACCTGATGAATGAGAGACCTTCAGGGCCTCTGATCATCATCAGATCTGCTCAGATGCTTGCAAGCTTGGGACCATGGCTTATTTCACAAAATCAATCTTAACTGGATCGTCCTTATTTCCTTCAGCCTTCCACTTTCCACAGCATGCTCATCTTTTCCAATGAGTCATAAGGCCTAGTGACATATGCAATGTATAACACCCCCAGTTTAGTCATTTAGGCGCCTACTGAGAATTCATGTTTGATTTACTCTTGGACCCATTTGCCTTTTTGGCAGTCCGTGGTATCCACCGAACATCCCTCCAGCCCCACGTTTGAAACAAGTTTATTTTCTTCCTGCAAGCTTTCTTCACTGTCTAGCTTTTACAACCAGAAATCAGAAATTGATAGTTTTAATAGTCCCTTTGAGACTAAGTGGGAAGGGGTGGGGGGAAGCTTGTATGTAAGCCAGCGTGCTGTAATGGTTTGAGCACTGGGCTACAACTCTGGAGAGCAGGGTTCAATTCCTCACTTGGCCAAGTCACACTCC
Organism: Anolis sagrei; assembly: GCF_037176765.1. Classification (NCBI taxonomy): domain Eukaryota; kingdom Metazoa; phylum Chordata; class Lepidosauria; order Squamata; family Anolidae; genus Anolis; species Anolis sagrei. The sequence continues at coordinate 246,953,038 of NC_090023.1, forward strand.
ATCAGCCCCCCAAATCACCTCAGGTTCACCATAAATCAGAAATGTCTTGAAGGCATATAACAACAACAGCAGCCCACAAAGGCCTATGGTAGGAATTTCCATTTTCCCACTCAAGTCTTGAAGATGTTTTGGGGTTCTTTCCTATTTTTTATGCTAAACAGTCTAACGTGGCTATCTATTTACTATAACGAATGGTTCTGACTTTCAAGACATAGAGATATGCAGTTTCCTCCAACAACAACTTCACTATATCCCCATGATAACCCTATGAAGTAGATTAACTATGATCACGAAGAATTGTAAGGTGTTTATGGGAAGCTGGGTTGGAGGCTTCCAGTTGAAGACCTTTTTATTTATATAGGCATTTGATGATTAATTGGTTGAAGAGAAGAATCTTTTTATGATTGTGTGTGCATGCTGTATTTTTATCTGATTTAAAATGATTTTATGTTCCTTCGAACGATTGGTGTTTTAATATGAAAGCTTGTTTATTGTGTTGTAACTTGTATATTCTCGGGGTTTTTTTTAAAGCACTATCTTGTTTTAACTTTGTTGTAAGTAATATTTTGGTCCCTTGTTGGGAGAAAAGGCAGGATACAAATAAAATAAAATAAATGAATATATAAATAGTGCCAGCTCTGCGATGTAGATTAACTGGGATGGTGAGTGGCTGTGAAGCATTTATGCTCATCTCACAAAGTAATTAGAAAGGAAGAATATTCCTAATGTCTATAAAAACGTGCTGTGCATGGCTGAACAGCAGAAGTATTAATTTCAAAGAAAGTGAATGCATCCTGGTTGGCTTCAGAAAGGAACAGAAGAAAAACCGCACAAATACAAGCAACACTTCAGAATGATATTTCCAAAGGAGCTCCCTTTTTCTCAACCACACAGACCCACAAGACCTTGCGGTTACAAAGAAATCAGCACGTTTACCAAGACCTCGGAAAATTATCCACACTTTTTTTTTTACCAAACTAAAGAGAAAAGCTTTCTCTTAAGATAAGCTTGGTCTCAATGTGACTGAGGAAACTAATTAGCTGCAAGGCGGTCATCATTTATAAAACAGATCTTCCTGCCTCAGAAACTGGGGAGTTGAACATTACTCTTCTTCAGGCCTTTGCTCCGAATTTATGACCATTATTGTTAAAGAGTTTTACAACTCGCCCAGCAATGGCATTTTGCTACAGAGTGCATCAATTGTTCTTTTAAATTGGCTTTCAATACAAAAGGAAACAAATCAATTGTCAGTCTCAAGTTCGTGTCTACAAAATATTGCCCTCTTTCGCCCTTCTCAATAATCCTAAATCCAAAGCCCTAACCAGTTAGTCTACCACACACAATTCATTCACATAGATTTATACACAAATACACAGTGGTACAACATATTGATCAATCACATACTGGAGGAGGAAGGGGAAAGGGTTAGTGTACGGTAACTACTGTCCTTGGTGAATCCTCCTTGGTATCCACTGGGGTTGGGATACAGGACCTCCTTCAGATACCAGACGCCATGGATGCTCAGGTCCAATTATATATGATAGGGTAGTAAAATATGTCAATTATAAAACGGTAAAATCAAAGTTTACTTTTTTTTGGAGAGGGGGGGGGGAGTATTTTCTACCCATGAATCAGTGGCCCTCAACCTTTTTCTGACCAGGGACTACTTTTATTTATTTATTTTTGTTGTTAGCAGGAACCACAAGGATCAAGAATAATAAACTGTGTTAATCAAAACTTTTAACATATTTGTTAAACTTAATAGTAACATGAATTAAGAGTACATTTTTAATAGAAAATTTAATTTGGTTTGCACCAATGTGATTTTTGAGCTTGTGTCTTCTTTAAAAATTGGATAATCCTGGGACTAATATTATTGCTCAAAACTACACACATAGCATCACTTACTTTCAATCGATTCCTGGACTTGTTTTTAATGACCAAAAAAAACCAGAAAATCCTTGTTCGCATAAATAAGTTGTGGAGAAGAGCATAAGATAGTGCAAGGTGATTCCTCAAATTTTAGTATAAAAAACTGCTTTTTTACACCAAAACACCACAAGAGAATCAGATGCAGTTTCTGTCATTTTGAAATGCAGTGAGCTCTTCCTGGATTTCTTCTGCAATTTCTCCAACATCACTGACAAAGCCAAGCAAAACAAAAGAAAGTGTGCAACTGACTGACGCTGAGTGATGTGAGTCTGTGACATCAATCGCTTGTCCTCCCCCTGGCCTCCTGCGCACGCCCAACGTCCTACTCACTGGCACCACCTGTGTAGCAACAATTCATTAAAACGAATGAAGGTTTTCAATTTTTAATGTTTCATGGACCATAATTTAGTTCTAGTGGACCACTGGTTGGGAACCACTGTGATGAATGGTTGAATTCCTGGATACTCCTAATGGAACAGCTTAATGGTATGGAATCCTGGAATTTGTAGTTCGGAGGGACACCATCACTCTTTGGTTGAGGAGCCTACAGCTATTATAAAACTACAACTCTCATTATTTCATTGCATTGAGATGTAGCAGTTAAAGAGGTACCAAACTGCATCAGTTCTACAGTGTAGATACTCTATATATTACATGCAGCATTTCTCTCTGTTTCTGTTCTTGTTTATTTTGGGGGTCAGCAGGTGAGGTTGGCTGATGTATTAGTTTTTCAAAAAAAAATTGAAGTCAGACAAACCAAATACAAATGCCAAGCTATAAAACTCAGGACAACAAATAAACAAGACTTTGAAAGTCCTGTTAATGACCAGGACTCTTGAAGGACGCTCATTAATTTGGCCACCACAAGCAGACGCTGACTTGAAGGCAATCAACAACAACATCAACATAAACAGGATTACAGCGGCATCTCTGAGGCTGTGAGACAGAACTCTGTATATCATAAGCTTCTGTAGATTGAGTAAGAGGCTACATCTTTCAATAAGCAGGATTGGTCACGCTCTATTTTGTTAAGGGGAGCTTTTATTTTTTCCAAAAATAGGCCTGCAATTAACATTACGAGAAATCTCCATCAGAGACGTGTGCTGAATAGTGGTGTAGCAACTTTATTTGTGGAAAAAGAAGAAATGAAAACTACAGAGGGTGAGAGAAAAGCTATGAAGTTCTTTCTGAACAACAAAGTTAAGGTCAACATACAAACAGAATTAAATTAGAATGTATCTTGTCCTGATTTAACTCTAGTCATGTATTACACGCCTGCTTTTGAAAAACATTTTGACTAAATTTTACTTTTCTGATGCAGCATGCAGTAATCCCCTCCATAGGTTATATTTCTCTGCACCAGCTTAATCAAATAGGTCTAAATAAATTGTGTCATTATATTATTATTAAAATATTGTGAGCTACCCTGATCCCCATAAATGCAGTAAAAAGTCAGGGTACAACTTTGTTTTACATAAATAAATAAATAAATAAATACACAATAGCAATGTAACTTTACATTTAAAGAAAATTTGATTCCAATTATTGCCATTTTTGATTTGACTAATTTATGTCTTAGTCTACAAGTCTGGCTTGATATGCATTAAGCAATTTTTATCTATGTATGTCTCATACTACAAACCTTATTGAGATGGCATGTAAGACTTTATAAACAAATATAATAAGTCTAAATGTACTTAGTAGCAGAAAAGCTGCATTATACAATTGGTTAATGGGTGACTCTGAATAAACAGATTATTTTAAGTCTTGTCTAACTGGCTGAGGACAACAGACCAGTTAGAGTCTTATCTGATGGGTCATTCTTCCATATCTTCAGATATCTTGGCAACAGGCCCGTAGCCAGGATTTCGTTTCGGGGGGGCTGAATTTTTTTTCAGGGGGGGTTTCGGGGGGGGCTGAGTTTCGGGGGGGGGGGGCTGAGTCTGAGTGAAAGAGGGTCTAGCCTAGCAAACCTTTTGTATCATTACCCCAATACCCCCATGCATATGGGATATATTGAGTATGGTGATCAGATCATGATATGAATAAACATAACAGTTTAAATAATGCACCAATAAGGCCTTTTCGCGAACCACCATGAAAATTTCGGGGGGGGCTGAAGCCCCCCGAGCCCCCCCCCCGGCTACATGCCTGCTTGGCAATATTCTTTATTGGATAGACAGTCTAAAAGAGCTCCATGAATAGAGAGTTCATAGATGAATCCCTGACTATGCTGAAGATAAGATGCTGAAGATAAGATGCCAAAGAAGCCATTTGTTGTCTGTTACTCTCCAGGATGGATGAGATTATATTTGGGTTTACAATTCTGTTCTGAAATATAAACAGTAAAGTGCTCATACCACGTTGGCTCTCTCACTTTGATTTGAGCAATGGATTGCAACTCTGGAAACCAGAATTTGGATCCCTGCTGGGTCATGAAACTTATAGCGTTATTTTGGGCAGGTCACACTCACTTAGCCTCAGAGGGAGGCAATAGCTAATCTCTTCTCAACAAATCTTGGCAAGGAAACCCTGTGACAGGTTCGCCTTAGGTTGGAAATAACTTGATGACACACAACATAAACATAGATATATACAGATGCCAGTTGTGAGGTGTATTGTTTCAGTCACAGACTATATATATATATATATTGTATAAGAAGCGAACCAAGGATATACATTAGGATGCTTCAGTAAGATAATTAATTTCACGTAAAACTCTATAAAATATCCGTATGTGTCACTAAATGCTAAAAATAATACATGCTTATAGATATATATGCATATCTATATCTATATCTATATATAATTAAAGTCAGTGTTTGTATGTATGCATGTGGGTATTTGTGTATGTGACAGCTTTCTGATTGGCTCCCACTTCCACAGGCCACTGCGACCTGCACAAGTGACGGACCTGGACCAAACTTGCCACACATAACCCCCATGACTCACTTTATGTCCTGGTGCGGTTTGGGGAGGATGGATGATGGGATTTGCAGTATTTTCAATTGCTTCAGCTCCCACAAACTACTGTGACCTTCACCAATAATGGATCAGCACCAAACCTGGCACACTTTAAACCCACTTTACATCCTGGTGCGGTTTGGGGACGATGGACCATGGATGATGGGACTTGAAGTACCTTCACTAACTTCCAGAGATCACTGCAACCCACAACAATGACTGATCAAGAACAAACTTGGCACACAAACCCCCCATGACCCACCTCACTCCCAGGTAAAGTTTGGGGGAGGATGGACCACGGATGAAGGGATTTGCAGTACCTTCACCTAATTTGCCTCCCACAGAACACTGCGGCCCTTACAAATCACAGACCTCAAACAATGAAATGGGTAGGTAATGATGCCTGTTTCAAGATAATCAGTCAAAAAATAAGCCACGTGAACTTCCCACAGAAGATGGAGCATAATCATAATCATAATCATTTCTATCTCACTTTATCTCTTTAAAAAGAGACCCAAAGTACCCGACAGACCTTGGGAATGGGCCAGAAAGTAGTGTCTCCAAATCTAATCTTACTGCCTGAGCAGATTAATACAAATGTCTTCAACCAGAAGGCTTGCCACAAAAAGATGTTAAGTGTTTCATAACACCAACCACCTTTCTTCTTGTTTGCAAAATATCTGAGTCCAGGTGGAAACTGAACTCCTTGAATCCAGCAACTATCATATCTCTTACCTTCCAAAGGCAACATATATAAGCATTCGCCTTTAAAAACACATTATGAATGTCTTTCTCTCTTTGAATTCTGAGATTTGGAATCAGTTCACATTCTACTTTCCTTGAATTTTCCTCATTATTGTAGTTGGAGCTACTGTGTAGAATTCCCATTTATGGCACTCTTTGGAACTAAGAAATATCAAGAAAACTGTTAAAGCAGTTCAAACTGCATATATAGTTCCAAAAGATCTGAACATACAGATTCACAATCTGAATATGTCATGACGTTTAAGGGTTCATTTTGCTCCCTTAACAAGAAGAAGTCAAGTGATGTTAACAGAATCACATTGGAGCAAATCCCATGCGAATTCCAAAGACAACCAGGCACTTGGTAACAATTTTGAAGGGAAAACCTAAGATATTAAAAACAGAACAGACTTTGAAAGATAATAAACACACTAGGGATGGCATTAGTGAATGAGCAAGAAACATTTACTCTTCAAAGGGAAGGAGTGGGTCTAAATATAGTAATGTGGGAAAAACTCTTTTAGAAACAGTGTTCCCTCGATGCAACACATTTTTAGCATATTTGGTAGGCTGATAACTGCTCAGAAAGGCACACGGATAAGAAAGGCACACGGAAAAATAACACACGGATATGTTTAGCTGCGCTCTTCCTAATTGAATGTCGTCAGGTTCATTGAAGATGTCCTTTAAAGATCTTGTCCCACCAACTTTCAGAACTTGAAAAAGTTACTTCAAAAATGGTTACTGTATGTTGGTGGCTATGTTGACTGGGGGATTCTGTGAGTTGTAGTCCAAAGGAGTTACTCTTCCAAGCTCTGTCCAAACTTAACCTCAGAAATTCTCTCTCAAGAACAAGTATATTCAAATTATATATTTAGAGGGAACAGGATAATGGAACAACTATAACCTCTAGCTGGGGGGTGGGGGTGGCCGTCATTTACCTTTCCCCTGTTTTCTTGTTTGCATTATTGTACTGTAATTGATTGTTTTGTACTATAGTGTTATTAAATGTATTGTAGTGTAGTTTTTTCTCCATATGTTTTTATATAACTTTCTCCTCATATGTTTTTATATTATACAACATTCTCTATTGTTTAATAAAGATGCAATATTAAAATACAAATTCTCTCTCAAGAACTTCCTAAGACTGAACATTAAAGGAAGCCAATAGGATACTTCCAGCAAAATTCAGTCAGAGCCAAACACACTGCTCTCCTCAAATCTTTATTCAAACCAGAAATCGTACAATCAGGAGAAAATTAAGTTGGCTCCTAGGAGATATGAAAAGTCAGAATTAGTATTCATAGTGAGGTGGCAACGATATATTAAATCCATAATTACAGTAATCCACAGCTGCTTCAGTTGCAGAAAATAATGAACTGCCCAGTGAGAACTGGTGTCCATGAAATGGAAAAGAAATGCCATCTGGTGTAGGACATTGCTCGGGCTTAATGCTTTGAACACAAGAGGGCTTGATCCTCCTTGACATGGTCATTTATGGATTTATGGCTATTAGTATTTCCAGATAACAGCACCACCAAATTGAAAGAAGGGGGGGGAACAATAACAGAAAGCGGGTGTTATGCTTATCATATGTTCAAAACGCACTTCACAATCTTTTTGGTACAAGAGGGCTTTTGCATTTAAATATAAAGGATCAGCATAATTAGACCAGTAAATATGAGTGATTTTGATTTTTTCCCCCTCCTGTATTAGAGGTATGGGAAGCTATTTAGATAATAAGCCTAATAGCAGAGAATGGGTGCACTTATTTGCAAGCAGTGCCTGCTCCGGGAAGATTAAACGGAATTGGCAAGCACAATACAGCAGAGGAAGAATGCTTTGAACTTCAAAATCATCTTTCATCTGACGACTTCAGAGTAAAGTACAAATTCCATGGGAAGCAGACTTAGGATTTGGCAAAAATGATGGAAAGAGAAGCAAAACAGCTGAATGCCAAGGTCACTTGTAAATCTTGGACCTAAAACATCTACTTGGTAGTTCAATGGATCACATATATCATTCAGTCATTTTTCATTCATTTGAAGCATTTATAACCTGCATTTCTGCTTAACAATCTTCAACTGCACCAACTTTTAACACAATTCACTAACCATCAGCTTAGTACAGACTAAGCAAATAAGACTGAAAAGATTAATAACATTTCTAGGAGCATTAAAATAACCAACCAGTCAAGTTCTGATAGACATGAAAAGAATCTTCACATCACAATGGTTAAACATGGTTTCTAGTTACAGTTTGCTTATTTGGATGAACCCGCAAGCTATTTATTTATTTATTTACAGTTTTTATATTCCACCCTTCTCACCCCGCAGGGGACTCAGGGTGGATTACAGTGTACACATATATGGCAAACATTCAATGCCAATTTTGACATACAACATATACAGACATAGACAGAGGCTAACTTTTTCTGGCCGCCAGAGGAGCTGTCCATCGTCCATCTGCGACACTGATGAAGTACTTCCGCATTCCCCGCATGCTTTTTGCTGGAGTGCTTGATGGAGTCTTTTTTTATGGCCTCATAAATTAGTTAATTTAGCCTCCACACATTTTAAGGTGGTACCTAGTTTTCCTACTTGACAGATGCAACTGTCTTTCGGGTTGCAAAGGTCGATAACAGGCTACACAATTGTTTGGAAACCCACTCCAACCCGGGCTGGCTTCGAATTCATGACCTTTTGGTCAGAGTGATCTTAATGCAGCGGACACTCAGCCAGCTGCGCCACAATCCCGGTCTATTTCAAAACAGGAAAAATAGCACAGGAATCATTGCATAAAAGGGGAGGGGCAAATATGCAATCCAAGGCTTCTTTGAAGGTAATTTATTGCAGCATCAAGCCATTGTTGATACAGTAGAGTCCCACTTATCCAACCTTTGCTCATCCAACGTTCTGTATTATCCATGCAGTCTGCCTCCCGCCCGGATCCACAGCTGTTTCTCTAGGCAGCAACACGTAGTGAGCCTCTCCGGGCACCGACTGGGAGGGGAAAGATGTGGCCGGCGCAGACTTTTACCATCAGGCACAGCATCTGGCCTGTACCGGCTGCATCTCGCCCCTTCGGGTAGGTGCCTGGAAAAGCAGGCAAGGATCACAGATTTTTTTAAATCTTCACAGGACTGAACTTTTTATGTATTTAATTTCCGACAATGTTGTTATTGTAAGTTCATTTTATGAAATTCTATTTTTATTAATTCTATCTTTATTTGTAGTCAATTTTTTAGTAGTCAATATTTTTGTACTCAGTGTTTTCAATATATTGCTATGTTTTGATACTAAATTCGTAAATATAGTAATTACTACATTTTATTTTTATTTATTTATTTATCAATTTTATATATTGCCACTCCCTGAAGGCTTGGAGTGGTTTACAATATACATATGTGATACATTACATTTAAAATCAAAGAAAAGTTTCAATCAGCAAGATTCAAATGCCAGCCTAAATAAATATGTTTTACAAGTTCTACGAAAAGATAGTAAGTTTCGGAGAGCTCGTGTTTCCGCTGGCAAGGCATTCCACAGGTAAGGAGCCACCACCGTGAATGCTCTACGTCTAGTAGACATCAGGTGAAAGGTTCTAAAATTGGGAACTTCAAGGAGATTCTGATTGTCTGAATGGAGTGATCTTGGGGGTTGGTAGGGGGTGAGGCGGTCCCTTAGATACTCCAGCCCCAGGCCATATAAGGCCTTAAAGCAGCATTGAACTGCTTGTTCTATTGATTTGTTGTAAAACACAATTTGGTGCTTAATTTGTAAAATCATAACGTAATTTGGCATTTAATAGGCTTTTCCTTAATCCCTCCTTATTATCCAACATTTTCACTTATGCAATATTTTGCCAGCCCATTTATATTGGATAAGTGAGACTCTACTGTACTTCTTTCTAACCAATTTATTTTTGGTTTGGGGGTAGACTTTTGGGAAGGCCAGGCTGATACTCAAATATTGAAAGGCACTAGTTTGCAAATGCAGAAGGATCCCACTTGTTAGAAGCTTTGGGAATTGGCTTCCACCATGCAGACCATTGGTCTATCTAGCTCAGTGTTGTTGTTCATTCGTTCAGTCGTCTCCGACTCTTCGTGACCTCATGGACCAGCCCACGCCAGAGCTCCCTGTCGGCCGTTACCACCCCCAGCTCTCTCAAGGTCAGTCCAGTCACTTCAAGGATGCCATCCATCCATCTTGCCCTTGGTCGGCCCCTCTTCCTTTTGCCTTCCACTTTCCCCAGCATAATTGTCTTCTCTAGGCTTTCCTGTCTCCTCATGATGTGGCCAAAGTACTTCAACTTTGTCTCTAGTATCTTTCCCTCCAGTGAGCAGTCGGGCTTTATTTCCTGGAGGATGGACTGGTTGGATCTTCTCGCAGTCCAAGGCACTCTCAGAACTTTCCTCCAACACCACAGCTCGAAAGCATCGATCTTCCTTCGCTCAGCCTTCCCTAAGGTCCAGCTCTCACATCCGTAGGTGACTACAGGGAATACCATGGCTTTGACTAGGCAGATCTTTGTTGCCAGTCTGATGTCTCTACTCTTTACTATTTTATCGAGATTGGACATTGCTCTCCTCCCAAGAAGTAAGCGTCTTCTGATTTCCTGGCCACAGTCTGCATCTGCAGTAATCTTTGCACCTAGAAATACAAAGTCTGTCACGGCCTCCACGGTTTCTCCCTCTATTTCCCAGTTGTCAATCATTCTTGTTGCCATAATCTTGGTTTTTTTGACGTTTAGCTGCAACCCGGCTTTTGCGCTTTCTTCTTTCACCTTGATTAGAAGGTTCCTCAGCTCCTCCTCACTTTCGGCCATCAGAGTGGTGTCATCTGCATATCTGAGGTTGTTAATGTTTCTTCCAGCAATTTTCACCCCAGCTTTGCATTCATCCAGCCCCGCACATCGCATGATGTGTTCTGCATACAAGTTAAAAAGGTTGGGTGAGAGGATGCAGCCTTGCCGTACGCCTTTCCCAATCTTGAACCAGTCTGTTGTTCCGTGGTCAGTTCTGACTGTTGCTACTTGGTCCTTGTACAGATTCCTCAGGAGAGAGACAAGGTGGCTTGGGATGCCCATCCCACCAAGAACTTGCCACAATTTATTATGATCCACACAGTCAAAGGCTTTAGAATAGTCAATGAAGCAGAAGTAGATGTTTTTCTGAAACTCCCTGCTTTTCTCCATTATCCAGCGGATATTGGCAATTTGGTCTCTCGTTCCTCTACCTTTTCTAAACCCAGCCTGAACATCTGGCAACTCTCGCTCCATGTATTGCTGGAGTCTTCCTTGCAGGATCTTGAGCATTACCTTACTGGCATGAGAAATAAGGGCCACTGTACGGAAGTTGGAGCAGTCTTTTGCATTTCCCTTTTTTGGTATGGGGATATAAGTTGATTTTTTCCAGTCTGATGGCCATTCTTGTGTTTTCCATATTTGCTGGCAAATGGCATGCATCACCTTGACAGCATCATCTTTTAAGATTTTAAACAGTTCAGCTGGAATCCCGTCATCTCCTGCTGCCTTGTTGTTAGCAATGCTTCTTAAGGCCCATTCCACCTCACTCCTCAGGATGTCTGGTTCTAATTCATTCACCACACCGTCAAAACTATCCTCAATATTATTATCCTTCCTATACAGATCTTCTGTATAGTCTCGCCACCTTCTCTTGATCTCTTCAGCTTCTGTTAGGTCCCTGCCATCTTTGTTTCTTATCATACCAATTTTTGCCTGAAATTTACCTCCAATGTTTCTAATTTTCTGGAAGAGGTCTCTTGTCCTTCCTATTCTGTTGTCTTCTTCCACTTCCATGCATTGCTTATTTAAAAATAGTTCCTTATCTCTTCTGGCTAACCTCTGGAATTGCGCATTTAACTGGGCATATCTCCCCTTATCCCTGTTTCCTTTTGCTTTCCTCCTTTCTTGGGCTACTTCCAGTGTCTCAGCAGACAACCATTTTGCCTTCTTGGTTTTCTTTTTCTTTGGAACGTACTTTGTTGCCGCCTCCTGAACAATGTCTCGGACTTCTGTCCATAGTTCTTCTGGGACTCTGTTTACTAAATCTAGTCCTTCAAATCTGTTCTTCACTTCCACTGTATATTCACTAGGAATGTTAGTGAGATCATATCTAACTGGTCTGTGTATTTTCCCTGATCTCTTTAGTTTTATTCTAAATTGGGCAATAAGAAGTTCGTGATCTGAGCTACAGTCAGCCCCAGGTCTTGTTTTCACCGACTGGATGGATGTCCGCCACCTTTGGCTGCAAAGGATGTAGTCAATCTGATTTCGGTGCTGACCATCTGGTGAAGTCCATGTATAAAGCCGTCTTTTAGGTTGTTGGAAGAGAGTATTCGTTATACACAGCGAGTTTTCCTGACAGAATTCTATCAGCCTGCGTCCCGCTTCATTTTGTTCTCCCAGACCATGCTTGCCTGTGATCCCAGTTGTCATTTGACTTCCCACCTTGGCATTCCAGTCTCCTGTAATGAAAATAATGTCTCTTTTTGGTGTATTATCCAGTAGGTCCTGCAGATCCTCATAGAACTGATCTACTTCTGCTTCTTCAGCAGCTGTGGTTGGGGCGTATATTTGGATCACTGTAATGTTGAAAGGCTTTCCTTGCACTCGAATTGAGATCATTCTGTCATTTTTTGGGTTGTATCCAAGCACCGCTTTAGCAAATTTCTTATTAATTATGAAGGCTACTCCATTTCTTCGATGTTCCTCTTGTCCGCAGTAGTAGATCTGGTGGTCATCTGATGTGAAGTGGCCCATTCCAGTCCATTTCAGTTCGCTGACCCCCAGAATGCCTATCTTTAGTCTTGACATCTCACCAATAACAACATCCAATTTGCCCTGGCTCATAGATCTTACATTCCAGGTTCCTATGGTGTGTTGATCTTTAGAGCATCGGATTCGTCGTTCACCTCCAGTACCGTCGGCCGCTAGCCTTCCTTTCGGCTTTGAGCTAGCTGCGTCATCACATCTGGGGCTAGTTGAACTTATCCTCTGCTCCTCCCCAGTAGCATTTTGGCCATCTTCCGACCTGGGAGTCCCATCTTCCAATGGCATACCGACATATCTCTGGTTGTACTGGTCCATTTAGTTTTCTTGGCAAGGATACTGGAGTGGTTTGCCATTGCCTTCCCCAGGGATCACGCTTGGTCTGACCTCTCTGCCACAACCGTCCCGTCTTGGGTGTCCCTTCACGGTTTCGCTCATGACATCATTGAGGTGCTCAAGCTCCAGCGCCCCGACAAGGCGGTGATCCTTTGCTGGAGATCTAGCTCAGTACTGAGTACAAATTGAGAAACCAACATTTAAGAATTATTATAAGAACACGCTGAATGATATCCTGAGTCCTAGAAAACCTCTGTCAGTTCCTCAGCTATCATTATACCTATTATTTAAAATATAGTTATTTAAAGTTTTTATTGTAGATTTTTATATAAATGAACAAGCTGCCCTGAGTTGCCCCCCCCCCCCAGGGGGTTGAGAAGGGCAGGGTATAAGTATTCAAAATAAATAATAAATAAAACAGATAAACATAGTTTAATATATGGGGGGGGGGGGGGGGAGAGAACCAGAGAATTGCTATCCAATTTTGGCAGGATGTCAGAATCGCATTGTAAAACAGTACAATAAATTAGTTTCATTACATTTAAGACTTTCAGTAGTTCTCTGCAGTTTTAGATAAGACTATTTTCTAGAGATGCCAGGAACTGAACATGGAAGGTTTTGCATGTGAGGCATGAACAATATAAATGAGTTATGACCCTTCCCTTGTGTTTCTTCCAACAAGTATTTAATCTATCAGCACTCCTTCAGGAAGACCACTTCTCATCACAAGATGTCCTGATGTAAACTCTATCTAATCATATATTGCTAACATGTAGAGTGGTAGATAAGGGAAAAAGGAATAATGACAGCCCAAGGCTGCAACTTCTATCCATGATTGCAACTATATATTATTGCTGTAAGTACACAGTAGTTTGCAAAAGAAAGTGTTTGGATGTGTAAACTGATGTATAGTGACATTATGAGAGTTTGCTGAGTCCTTTAACTGTATTCAACTGTATAGTCAGTCCTCCATGCCCACAGATTCTGCATCCATGTATCCAACCACACATGGCTTAAAAACACTCCCCCACCATCAAAACACCCAAAAAGCAAACCTTGATTTTGTCATGTTATATAATAGACACCATTCTACTCCGCCACTGTATATAATGGGACTCTATCATCCATGTATTTTGGTATCCACAGGGGTCCTGGAACCAAACCCCAGGGGATAGCAAAGGCCCACTGTAGCTGAAGAAAAAATTAATGTGAAGATTAAGAAAATATCAGTTAATCCATTTAAATAACATAATTCTTTAATGGAAGGGCTAAAATATTAACATGGGCTGCCCAACTCACAAAGACAGAGAAAGTTAAATGTGTTGAATAATTGCTGCTTACACTTCATTAAGAAATATATGATTTTTGGATTAGAAAATGTAATAGCACTGCTGAGACTGAATGTACCAAATATTTAATGGGATGTAGCATGCCCTGAAATGATGAAAATAAGATATGTCTGGAGGAGGAAGCACATATGATTTTTTATATTTAAAACCACCATGGGGTATAATTAGGGTAACAACTGTCATACTAATGCAGATAATGGAAATGGGCTCCATATTTTTCAACTGAAAATATAATCAGAATATAGACTGCAGTTGTTGCTGAATGATTATGTAACTGATATTCTGATGAAGCAGTTACCCTGTTTTAGGTACAGCCCAGACTATGGGGAGGGATAGGAAATCCAAGTGGTCCAAGGTTCAAGGCAGCAGTTACCAGAGAGATCAGACAGTTCGGATGAGTTAAATGTACCAAGAGGCTTAAAGGCAATCCGGAATCGAAAACAAAGGAGATTCAAAATTGCTTAAAGCAGTGGTTCTTAACCTGTGGGTTGTAGATCACTAGTGGGCCGCGAGGACGAAAATCTGGTCCGTGAGCCTCCTTCCTCTTTGTTGATTTTATTTATTTAATTTCTGCTCTTTTTGTGCCACCTGCCACTTTTTCCCTGTTGCTGACCATGGCATATGTTCTATATCAGAAACTACAGCTGATGTGGTCCATCCAATGCAATTTTCTGAATCAGCACCCCAAATAACCAAACCAAATCGAAAGTTGACCAAAAACCGATTTGTGATCCTTTCGGTACTAATGTTGGAGGGTGGTCCCTGGTCAAAGTGGTCCCTGATCAAAGTGGGTCCTGGTCAAAAAAAGGTTGGGAACCACTGGCTTAAAACAAGGAGTGAGCAACTGTCAAGAGTGGAGAGGCACATAACATTTCCAAAGGACCCCCACCTTTGAAAATAATCAGAAAACCGTTTTGGCCTCAAATGCTCCCTAAGCGATGAGGAGTCAAGGTCACCATATCTTTTGCTGCTCTTGGCCATATTAGGACCACGACAGGCCTGTGAACTTTGCAGGGTTATCTGGCTGGCCTCTGTCCAAAACAATATGCCAGGCTGGATGGTTTCTATCTACACCCACAATTGTTCCTTTCACATGTCCGGCACAAATTATAAAATCACTGAGCATTGCAATTCTTGCAGCTGAGGACTATTCCAACCCACCCCCCAGCAATGAGTCAAATTATATCATTATTTTAATTTATGTTGAACATGTGAGATGAGATTGCAGGAAGAGAAAGCACATGAGCAGAAGGCCAAAAAACTCACGTCTGTTACAGGATTACCATGGTTTGCAACCTCTTCAAAAATCTTACTGACTATATCTGATATTTTACCAACACAGCAAATTTTCAGCAGAGCCCCTTCAACAGCAGATGTTGTTCGCAATTAAGGCTCATTTGGATTTGTCCAATATATACAGAGGTCGGCAAATTTGGATGTGAGTGCTTTTGCTTTAAAAAAAATAAACAGATCAAAGGGGGTTGCTTAGAAAGAGGAAATAGTGATAGTAGTGTCTTTTGATGCTGCTGCTTCAATTTAGGGAAAGAGTCCTTGGCACAAGGAAAACAGCATAAGGTTTAACTACTAAAAAGGCTAAGTTTCCCATCAAATGGTTTATTATTACACAAAAGTGCCGTCATTTTACATCAAAGTCTTTAAGATAATTATAGGGTGAACTGTGCATTTATAGGGTAATATATCGAAAAATCTTTTCAATCTTATTGCCTCCTCTGATGTCAAAACAGGTGTGGGAGTTTCATGGCCAGCTAACCCAGCTTCTTATTTCAAATTTTATCAATTAAAGCAGATGTCGAGGATCTAGCTTTGACTGAAGTACTGGCTTTAGCCATGGTTTTTGAAAAAAAATATCCATTCATTCTGATACATTTCCCCTAATAATATTACTTTCTGAAGCAGACACCAGGATGAGGAGGAGCAGATTAAATATGGAACAGATACATAACATTTTTCCCTTCATATACTTTGGGGAGAGAATTTAAATTGGGGAACGACAATCCAGTTCTCTCTCCTCAAGCCAGCGATTCTGAATAAAATCAGATTCTTCCACGGCTGCTTTTAAGTTTCCACAGATGTTGAAAAATCAGACCATAACACTCCTACATCACACATGTTTTGGCTCTGATGTCTCTAGGTTTTTGTGAGTTATTAAAAGAAATGGCAAGAAGTCATGGAAAGGAAACATTTTTAGAAATGGAACATTATTCTTGAATCTGCACACCACCGAGAAGACGAGCCTCAGAGGAAGGCAAAGGCAAACACCCTCTGAACAAATCTTGCCAGGAAAATCCTATGAGAAATTAGCCTTAGGGTTTCCATAAATCAGGAAGGACTTGAAGGCAAACAGTAACAACAACAAAGAGGACTACATGGAATCTCTTTAATGTAATTCCTCCTCTCACACAACAAAGAAGACCAATGACCTACTCATATGGTAGGAAAATGCAATAGTTATGTTCTTACAGAAAGGCAAGCCCAGATCTAGCAGATCCAGGTTCACCAGATATGACCTACATACTACTGTGTGCAACCAATGTGTTCCCAAATGGCTTCTCCCCATCCCTGGGGAAAAGAAATAAGGAGATAAAGTTCAACGTAGGACCAACAGCTAGCTCTGTCTGATCTCCCCAGTAGTGTACTATTTCCTCCAAAAACTTTATTCACAACTAGGCTAAGTCCTCTAGTAATAGAGGACTAGCACATTATCTGCTCAAGTCCCATTCATATTTAATCTGTATGAAGCATTATCTGGACAAATATTCTTTCTGAGTAGTTCTAGTCATTGTGAACCACAGGGAGTTCACAAGGCTGAGAATATAATTGGGGGTGGGGAGACAAGGAACATTATTTAGTTTACCAAATGTTATACTTTTATTTTGGTTCAATGTAACTCAGCATAAAAAAGCTAGCATCGTTTAGTAGTTTGCACATTGGAATCTCACTCTGGAGACCAGGGCTCAAATTCTTACTCGGCCATGTAAATTACGCACCCTCTGTGTCAATGGAACGCAAAAACAACCCCTTCTGAACAAATCTTGCCAAGAAAACTGATAGGTCTGAGATCTGCTGGAGATACCCTCCTCTTGGTCCCACCACCGTCTCAAGTATGGTTGGTGGGGGCGAGAGGAAGGGCCTTTTCAGTGGTGGCCACTTGACTCTGGAATGCTGTCCCTTGAGAGATTAGGTTAGTCCCCACTCTCCAAGCTTTTGGTCTAGTCTAAAAACTTGGCTTTTTAGGGAGGCCTTTGATATTGAGTAGATTTTAATGGTTAGATTTGAGGACTGGGTAGTAGTTTCTCTCTAGCACTTGGATTGCTAATTGAAGTCAGCCAGTTTTATCCACAGGCATTGCTGCGGTTTATGAATTAAAACATTTTTATTATGTGACGTTTTATGTGTGTTTGCCGTTGTAAATTTATGTTATAATCATCTCTATGTTTATGCATTGTTTATTTTATGTCTGCCACTTGGTGTGCTTCTGTGAGCCACCCTGAGTCCCTTCTGGGAGATGGTAGCAGGGTATAAATAAAGTTTATTATTATTTATTATTATAAGGTTCACCTTAGGGTTGACACAAGTCAGAACTGACACAATGTAACATAATGTGACAAGCCAATGTTCTTATTTTAACTGTCTTATAGTATACATTAGTATTTCTAATGGCTTGAAATGTTCAATAGACTATTTCAATATATTGATGTGATCTGTAACCAAAAATATTTTGTGGAAACGGAGATCTTCTTGGAATCAGCTTCACTGTTCTTACTTTCTGTCTATTGATGGACAAGAATGAATGGAACAAGCTAGCTGAGATACAGGCCACTGCCATCAAAAACAAAGGTGTTAAAATGACAAAAATGCCCATCTCACAGAAGGAACTGATATTTAAGTGCACCTCAAGAGTGAAATGCAAAGCCAGCAACAAACTTCCACTCACTGTATGTTTCAGAATAATTAAAAAAAATTGACCTCCAGTGCAAAGAACGAATTATGGGAGTACTTTTATTTGGGGATTTGTTTTTAAAATGCATCTGAGAAAGCAGATTAGAAGAAATCTGCACAGGATTCATTGTCTTTGCTGCAAATACAAGTTCACAAAGCTAGAAATTATGGGAAGAATAAAAAAGAAAAGGTCAAATATCTACCCTAAGACAAAACTTACAGTGATGCAACCTAACACCTCATTTATGGAAACATAATCCAAACCACATGCTACAAAAAGTAGCCATATCAATAAAAAGAAACAAATAAAATGTTAGGAATTTAAAAAATTAATCAGGGAAATGGCACGGCAAAATCAGACAACTAGTAAAATTGTGAAATTCTAGATAGTTGGCATTCAAATATCCAATGGAAAGCATATTCAGTCTGTAAAGGTTCATAAGAAGTAGTGGATTTATACGTTCGGGTGATTATACATACCTTGAAAAGAATTAAGCACAAGGACAAGATGACATTTCCCTTTAGTAGCGCACATGTAAATTAAATATTGTGCTGGTAATAACTTTTCTGATTCACTGCACTCTGCTTAGACATGATTACGGCTTCTTCTCCTCTGCTCATTCTTCATTTCAGATTTATTTATTTATCTGTTTATTTAGTTTTTATTGAGAAGACCAGCACACTGACCTGTACTATCAGGAATGGAGAAGCTCACTCTGAAAAGTGCTGCTTCAGACTCTATGGCCAAGGGCATTTGCATGCTGTTCATGAACGCAGTCAAAAGCACATCCATTCATAGACATCAAGTGCCTGTCAATCACTTCCACGGCCAACAAAATGCCAGTCCAGGTCTGGACCACGTACAGCAGCTACAAAGGGAAGGACACAAAGCCAGAATGGAAAGAGCAATGTTGGCACACTCTCTTCTCAAACGGGAACCGAATGTGATATTCCCGTTCCTTGGGCTGAAATGCAACAACCAGGATCAATACAGCTTTTTCGCGTCCCTTGCTGGAGCAAAGAAAATATGCATTTATCATCAGCAACACAACTGACATTTCTTTCGGCTACCGATACAAAGTCTTCCAGTATCATCTGGGTCAATGGCATACAGTAATTACAGGACTAATTGAAAATGTATATATGACTGCCATTAAATAAACCCTCCAAAGATTAAAATCAACCCACTCAAATCCATAAACTGGGGTGGGATGGTGTTCATTATGCCCAATATGATTTGTGCTTGCAATAGTCATACATTTATTATGAGATACATGCAAAGAAACTCAAACAATCCCTTTTAACAGAAAGTTAAAACATTTGTGAAACATTGATTTACTAACTGCACCACACAGTTTAAAGCCTTGAAAGCTTTTATTACAAAAATATTGGCTTACAGCAGGTGTGGGGAAAATGTGCACAAATTCCACGTTTTCAGGAGCCAAAACATCCTGGCAGTCCTCGAAAAACACTCCAATTTGGTGTTTATATGTAATTTTCACGCGAGTTCTTGTAACAAATGAAGAATAATACTTTTAACTGTGGCAGCTTTGGAGATATCTTTCCCAAATCCTCCATACATCTTAAGGGGGCTAAACATCAAAAGGGCACAGTGGAGAAAATGGATACCACCAGCCTTAGGCTGCCTTTGAACACCAATGTGATGACACTTTCTAACCTTCTTGTTCTCCATCCCTACTTCACGCTAAATCAGTGGTTCCCAACCTTTCTTTTGACCAGGGGCCACTTGACCAGGAACCACTTGACTGGGGACCACTCTCCAACATTAATACCATAAAAATTAGAAATCAGTTTTTGGTCAACTTTAGATTTGGTTTGGTTATTTGGGGTGTTGATTCAGAAAACCATTTTGGATAGACCACATCAGCTCTAGTTTCTGATACAGAACATATGCCATCCAGTAGTCGCCATCTGCTCAACCACAGAAAACCATATTTAATAAGCCTTGGCACTATAAGAGGGTTTCGCAAGACCAGTTACTCTCATTGCAATGGTGTAGTAACAGGGAGGTGGTGGCTCATATTTTAGTTCTTGCAGACCACTGGTGGTCCATGGGCCACAGGTTAGGAACCATTGTGCTAAATGAAAACTTGGTTTGAGTATGTTTCCCATTTATTGGAGGAAATTATGGGAGACGGGTTGCAATATAAGCAGGAATTACAATATCTTTCAATCTGGCTAGCTGAAGCAGAGAGAAAAACTGACAAGAAGAAAATCAACCCATTGGAAATATGGTGCTGAAGGAGAAGTCTAAGGATCGTATGGATTGCTAAAAAGACTAATGAATGCCTTCCAGAGCAAACCAGGCCTGAAGTCACACTAAAAAACAAGGTGAATAAATTGAGCTTGTTACTTTTTGAACATAGCAAGAGACAACATGACTTATTGGGATAGATGATCATGTTCAGGAAAGTGGAAGACATTAAGGAAAGAAGAAGACCACATTACAAGTGAATTGATCCAAACAAGGAAACCACAACTCTAAAAGCTGAGCACAGCTTTTTGATGTCAAGGGGTTTGGAGGTCTCTCATTCACAAGTCTGCCCTAAACTAAGTCTGACTTGAAGTGCTCCATTCGAGGTGGGTCCAGAATTTTTTCCAAGTGCAAGCAAGCCCTAAGTTGATAAAAGCTTATGATATAATAATAATAATAATAATAATAATAATAATAATAATAATACTTTATTTATAGTCCACACTCTATCTCCCCAAAGGGACTCAGGGTGGATTCCAAACATAAAAGTAAACATTCAATGCCTGGATACAACAACAATACATCCATACTAACAAAATTTAACAATCTAACATATAAACACGAAATATGACTTAACAATTAAAATTAAATAAAAAACACAGCCAGTTATAACAGACATAAGACAAACATCAAATATCGAACAGAAGCATCAATTTCCCAGTTCCTTGGGGCAAATAGATTGATCACTGCTCAATATATCTATTGAGCCGGTGGGGCGAGCAGGGCATTGATACAGATTGTAGCTATTAATCAGAGGTATAGTGGTAGTATTACCAACTATTCCTCCTCTTTGTAAGCTAGTGAGCTGTTTCTTGAAATCAGGGAGGGAGGGGGGCATCTTTAACTCCTTAGGCTACCAACGCCTTTCTCTCAGTTAATCTCAAATGTGCCACACAAATTCCCTTTGTGTAGTGATATAGACTACTTGATTTTGTCTTTGAATTTTTCTGATTGTAAGTTAAGAAAGACTATGATGCATGTATGGCTTTCACTATGTTTTTCCTGCAGTATAATTACATTGATAGAGAGTCAGTGTGGTTTAAGCATTGGACTAGTCTCCTAAAGAGTAGAGATCAAATCCCCACTAAGATATGGAAACCCACTGTATGACCTTGAAGATGTTGCACTCTCAGCCTCAGAAGAAGGCAATGGCTGGGAGAAGATTTGAATCCTTTTTCCAATTTTACCATTATGAACTTTTTACTTTTTAAAATACATTCTAAGCATAATTTCTCACATGTCTTCGGGAAAAATATAATTCCCCTTCAGTTTTTGCGTTTGCCATTTCTGAATTAAATCTTTAACTTTTTCTAGTGTACACTGACTTAGTGTAACCTATCTCTACAATCGCGCAAAAAGTTCTGATTATCCTAACAGATCACTTCTTTGTCCTTTTTGAGTCTGACTTTATCCCTGTATTTCTTTTTATCTAATTCTTCAACACTTCCAAAACCTTGAACTTATATTAATTTTCCACTATTACGGTTTTGCACGATCCCATTTTTTATTCTACAGTCATCAAATTTTCATCTCGTTCTTCTTGGTTACTCTTTGGTTCCTTCATTGCATTTTCAATTGATAAAACGAACCCACCTCGCTTTTTAAAATATCGTAATCTTTTCTAAACAGCAATTATTTGACTCTAATTCCTCTTCAGCTCCTTCTTCTTTTCTGTTAATCTTGTTTCAAACAGTTCAAATTAGTATTCTAAAGCTTTTAATAATAGCTTTTGTACTTAAATTAATTTTCCTCTTTATTTACTTTCCTCTATTTCTTGCATTCATTCTCAATAGCAGTGTCATATATCTGAGCTATTTTGGTAGAATAAAACAGCAAACATACAGGTGATCTCCCTCCTGCTGATAAAATATTAGTTTTCTTTTCTTCTGCAAATATATTGACAGAACTTCATAATTGATGTATACATGATTAAACCTTTTGAACTGAAATTTACTTCTGTTACTTGCTTTAATTGTTATTGTTGTTTCTTACCTACCTCTCGCTACAGATTGGAGCAAGGATTAACACTTAACAACCGTGAGAAGCACATATAAACCCAATACATATTACAATCAATCATTCAATACACTAAAATATATAAAGATAATTTGGAAAAACCTGCTGGATAAAACTGGCATTTCTGCCATTATAAAGAAATTCACTGTCCTTATTCATGACAGTATTTGGAAAGGAACTTGGTACCTTACTCAATGACTTGTTCATTATTGTATGTTAGCTAGCTTGGGGACCCAGCGTTGCCCGGGTTATTTGAAAAAGTCAATTTTTCATTGTACAAAACGCATAAGGTTGTGGGTGAACTACAACTTATATCATGCCAGGTTAACTTCGAGAATCTCCATCAGTACTTAAAGTTTGTTATATTGGGCAAGGTTGCTCTAGATGCATCATCGGTGAGGTTCAGTGTGCTCTCTGGCTGCAGGGTAAACTACAATTCCTACTATGCTGAGTCAGTCCCCTCAAACCCCTCCAGTAGGTTGAATTTGTCATGGAGGTTCTGTGTGCCAAGTTTGATCCAGGTCCACCCTCTCTGGTTGTGAGTGAACTACAACTCCCAGAAATGAAGATCATTTTCTCCCAAACCCCTTCAGTAATCAAATGCCAACATATTAGGTATGTGTGCCACATTTGGCCACATGGTACCGAGACGGTCTTGGTCGCCTTAGTGGATGATCTGCGCCGGGAGCTAGACAGGGGGAGTGTGTCCCTGTTGGTGCTCCTGGACCTCTCAGCGGCCTTCGATACCGTCGACCACGGTATTCTTCTGGGGCGCCTTGCAGAGATGGGTCTTGGGGGCACTGCTCTGCAGTGGCTCCGGTCATTTCTGGAGGGTCGCACTCAGAAGGTGTTACTGGGGGACTCCTGTTCAACGCCGCAGCCATTGACCTGTGGCGTTCCTCAGGGTTCCATCCTGTCCCCCTTGTTGTTTAACATCTACATGAAGCCGCTGGGTGAGATCATCCGGAGTTTCGGGGTGCGGTGTCACCTGTACGCAGATGACGTCCAACTCTGTCACTCCTTCCCACCTGCTACTAAGGAGGCCGTCGAAGTCCTGAACCGGTGCCTGGCCGCTGTAATGGTCTGGATGAGGGCGAACAAACTGAAATTAAATCCAGACAAGACAGAGGTACTCCTGGTCAGTCGCAAGGCCGAACAGGGTATAGGGTTACAGCCTGTGCTGGACGGGGTCGCACTCCCCTTGAAGGCGCAGGTTCGCAGCTTGGGTGTGACCCTGGACTCATCGCTGAGCCTGGAGCCCCAGGTTTCAGCGGTGACCAGGGGAGCATTTACACAGCTTAGGCTCGTGCGCCAGCTGCGCCCGTATCTTGGGAAGTCTGACTTGGCCACGGTGGTACACGCTTTGGTCACATCCCGCCTCGACTACTGCAACGCTCTCTACGTGGGGCTGCCCTTGAAGACGGCCCGGAAGCTTCAGCTAGTCCAGCGCGCGGCAGCCATGTTGCTAACGGGAGCTGGACGCAGAGAGCATACAACGCCTCTGCTGTCCCAGCTCCACTGGCTGCCGATTTGCTACCGGGCCCAATTTAAGGTGCTGGTGTTATCCTACAAAGCCCTAAACGGTTCCGGCCCAAAATACCTTGCAGACCGCATCTCGGCCTACGAGCCCACGAGGGCCTTGAGATCATCCGGGGAGGCCCTTCTCTCGGTCCCGCCTGCCTCACAGGCACGTCTGGCGGGGACGAGGGAGCGGGCCTTCTCGGTGGTGGCCCCCCGGCTGTGGAACACTCTCCCTACAGAAGTTAGACAGGCGCCCTCCTTGATGGCCTTCCGTAGGGGCCTAAAAACATGGCTCTTCGAGCAGGCCTTCAATTGAGTGCAGCTAAACTGACACTGGAATGATCTAGGACTACGAATTTCGGCTATGACCCCAGGACTTGACGAAGCGGATTTTTAGTATAAGTATATGTTATGTTGTATTTGTTTGGTTTGTAGCGTCTTGATTCACTGTACACTGTCTTCTTTGTTGTTGTTCACCGCCCCGAGTCGCCTCCGGGCTGAGAGGGGCGGTCAAGAAATGCAAGAAATAAATAAATAAATAAATAATAAATTTGGTCCAGATCCATCAGTGTTTTGGTTCACAGTGCTCTCTGCACATAGGTGAACTTCAACTCTCCCAAATTAAGGCAAATTTTCTCCAAAGACCTCCTGTATTTTTGCTGGTCATGAGGGTTCTGTGTGCCAAGTTTGGTCCAATTCCCTCTTTGGTGGAGTTCAGAGTGCTCATTGATTGCAAGTGAACTATACATCCCAGTACCTACAACTCCTATAAATCATGGTGAATTCTCCCCAAATCTCTCCAGTATGTTCAGTTGCTGATCACTTTCTCTATCTGCTGTGTGCATATAGCAGTATATGCATGGTTATAACGATTTATCTATCATAAACACATAAATCTGAATCTCATTGTTCCAGCTACAGTGGACCCATTGACTCAATGAAATTTGCTGTTGATTTACCATTACCGTGAATAAATTCGGGACTAACAACATAATTTATGGGTGAATGAGCTACGTGTCTCAGTTTATGCCTTCTCCTCTCCATTTGTTCACACAATGCCTGTGTGAAGCTTAATATTTTAGGCTGGAACTACACTGCCATATAATCCAGTTTAGAATAACTGCTTTAAATTGGATTTTGTGAGTCTATAATGCATGCGAGTGCAGAGAAGAACAAACCACAAACTACCTACTACAATGCAACCTGAGCCCTGCCACACGCACAATGGAGGACCTTCTCATAGCGACACCAGAGGCACTCCAAGTGGCCAGTCTCTTGTCAAAGAAATTTAGCATAATGTCAAGTTCTTTTAAAACCTTGTTTTGTGTTTTTAAATGCATTTTAACTCACTTCTGACATGACAAATAAAATACTGCCATACAATCCAGTCGAAAGCAGATAATCTGGATTCAGAAACTGGATTATATGGCAGTGTAGACGGGGGATAAGCTTTAGTACTTCTAACATCACAGTAACAAGTACTAACATTAGGTAATCTGAAGAAATCCTCTTAGGTCCATAAAAACATAAACTTATTTGACAAAACAACCAAGATCAATCAGGACTCCAAATAAATGGCAGACACAGTTCAATGTGATGGTGTTGCTCTCACAATCCTACATTACTTTCAATATCCTCCCCCAAAATGCCTTAAATCAGGCATCCTCAAACTACGGCCCTTCAGCTGTTTGGGCCTTCAACTCCCAGAATTCCTGACAATTGAACAAGCTTATTGGGACTTCTGGGAGTTGGAGGCCCAAACAGTTGGAGGGCCAAAGTTTGAGGATGCCTGCCTTAAATCATCTGAGGAAGCCCTGCTTGAAGTGCTCTTACGACAAGTTTTCAATACTTTTTCAGACTTTTCAATTTTTCATCCCTTTTTGTGGATGTGGATTTTCTTCTATTCCACTACCGGATTTCTCTTTTCCATCAATACTTTATTTTCACTCCCAATCACTACATTCCTAGCGGTAGTTCCAACCAAAGTAGACAACTGAACACTTTGTAAGTCAAGCTATACCAAGTGGCTCTACAGTAGTTGAGACTACCAATACAATTTGGGTAAAAACCAGCCAACCAGCTACTATCTACAAATTAACTTTTAAATTTTCTAAATACAGATATATCTACATAAAACATGAGTAGACAAAACTTGCAATTTTACTTTCCAGAACTAAACTGCTTTCTGGGTAGAGGGGTGCAGGATTGCTCCATAAGGCTTCAATTTCCTACACACACCTGTGATTAATCCCAGCAAAGTCATAATGTGAATGACTTCTAAATGGATAAACAAAGGGCTTTAAGTAAAACTTTAACATTAATTTAGATTGTTCAGCTTAAAGAAGAAAGTTTCAACAATATGGATCTTCTTTACAGGAAACGTTTGCCAATTTGGAAGCTCAGTATAATCAGCTTGAAACAGATGTTCAGATGGAAAGAATGTTTTATGCATAAAACATATGAGTACTAGCTTTTTTTATATAGTTTTATGGCACAAGAGATGAATAAGGGACTTAAGTGTTTTCTTTTATACAGTAATATGTGATTTATTAATTTTGTAGAAAATGTAAGAAACAATGTTGCACTAAACGTGATGTAAACAAAATATAAGTGAAACATTCTAGACATACACCACACACACACGCACACATATTCCCAGCTGTCATTTGAAAGAACCAACATTAGACACAATATTGGTTCTTTGACATTTAAGAAGCACAAACAAGCACCACAAAACACTCTGATGCGTGCCGTGAAATCTACACAATGCCATTTCTGTGGCTATGAGTTCCCTTACAGGTACTCTTCCAAGATAACTGAATTCACAAACTGCATGAATCAAAAAAGACATATGTTTATTTCTACGTGGAGTGTGATCAGGTCTTGTCAGGTCTTGTTGTTCTGTTTCTTATTGTGATATGGCCTAAGGGCTAATCAATAAATTACTACATATGTTTATTACATGCAACTATAATACAAAATATTTGCTATTTATGCTCCTCAAAGTCATATAGGAGAACAGCACTATAGTACAAAGAACAACAAAAAAAGGCATTCTCTTGGTGGACCACTTCTTGGAACAACATTACTCATATCCTGGGCAATAGGGAAATGAGAGACGAAGAGGTAGAATCAATGTTAAATTGATTCTACCAATTTCTTTTTTTAGCGTTTTCAGGCTGTCTTTCTTCCTTCAGCAAAGATGCATCCATGTGTCACTGAATCTTATTTAAATATTTTTCCTACCATCTGTAAGAAAAACTTTAACTTTTGTTTCAAGTTTTCATTTGCCTGATAATTGTCTCTTATTTCTCCAGATGTTCCCCAGGTCTTCCTTCGAAACCTGACAAGGTGGCCAAATGCCAGGAATCCTCTTCAAAAGCTAGGAATCTGGGGCAGGATACTTGGGAGATCACAGCTGTACTGGTGACACAAACAGTCCTTCAGGGCACCCATAAGGAAAGACATATCAAGGTCAAGTATCTGGCCCTGAGTTGTTTTATGGGGAACAGCAGAAGCTATTCTGCATTTTTCACAAATCTTCCCAACTTCTTTTCCACAGAATCAGACAGAAAACAGGTGGAGGTCTTGGTGTTTCTTGCTACAGTCTTGCTAGAAGGTTGAGTGCCGTAATGGCCACATGCTGTGAACTTCTGCAGTATGAGTTGTAATCACTACATTCCATAGTTCAACTTTTTTTTTGTTGCAGATCCTAACAACACAATATGCAGCATACAATTTCCACACCTCCCACCAATTTCATCCCCATCAAGCTGGCAGCTATGGGCATGACCGCATTTATTTTGTACAAGTACCAAAGCGGCTCAAACAAAAATGTGGAACTGCAGAATGTTCCAAAGAATGCTTAAAAGTTTTTGCCTCGATTCAACCATTTCTAGCTCTTTCTTGAGAGCACCCATAATGTGCGTTTAATATCCATGATATCGCAACGGAGAACTTCAAAGGCACCACGGGAAGTTATTCTGCCTTTTCTGCGAGAACCTCCTTGAATCAGCTCCTGGTTGGATGAGATAACGGCACCGCTTTGATTTCAAGCGCTTTCTATTGCTCACTGTGTTTGTGTATTTTAAAACTGACACAGCACAAAGTTTTCATATTTCATAGCAAGTCCTGAGATTACAGAGTGTGTGTGTCTTTATCAGAAACATGTAACAGGCAACTGTTGGCGAAGACGCTTAATGTTTTGGAAACTTCCCAGAGATATTTCATTTTTTCCTCATTCAAGTAAAGGAATTTAAATAGGGCAAGCCAACATTTCTAAGTGATATGTGGATGTCAGAATTGCAATGAAACATAAAGCCTGCCTGGTTGAGTGCTTAAATGGTATATTTTCCAATACAGGAAACCTAGTGTTGCCATGTCTTGGGAATATCTTCAGGAGTCTGGGTTTGTAGAGTCAGAGGAAAAAAATAGTTTACCATCTGTGAATAAAAGCAAGCTGTTTCTTCTACTAAAGAAATGTATAATGATATTCTCTATTATCCTTTTGAAAACTTTTGACCTCTATTTCATTTAGCAAGACAACAGATAATTATAATCAGTTCAATATTGTTCTGTTTCAAGGACCATCGGTTCCATATCAATCAAGTATTAACTAGAACAAAACCAGAAATTATTAAACATTGAAATGACCTTTTATTTGGATAAGACTAATGGTCCACCTACATTAGCAGAATCTACTCTAGCCTCTCATCAGATCTAGTCAACAAAGCCAATGGTCAGGCATGGTGGGAGCTGTAGTTTAAGATACTTGGAATAGATCAAGTCAAGACATACAAAACATCTTCAAGGTCTCAAGAAGATCTGCTAGATGTGGTTTTGTTTGGTTAGAAATTGTCAAGAATTGAACTGCGTGCCTTCTACATGCAAGTCCTCAAACTATGCCCATCCTACTGTTTCTGTCAACATTTACGTAGATGAGTGGTTTCCAACCCTTTTGAAAATCAGGGACCACACTCTAACATTAGTATCAAAAGGGTTACGAATAAGTTTTTGGTCAACTTTATATTTGGTTTGATTAATTGGGGTGCTGATTCAGAAAACTGGATTGGATAGAACACATTAGCTCTAGTTTCTGATATAGAACATATGCCGTCCAGTAGTCACCATCTGCTCGCCCACAGAAAACCACATTTAATAATCTAGAGCTGATGTGGTAGTAGTAATCTTTGGTGGGTAGTCAGCCTCTCCCCTTCCGACATCTCCATTGCATTGGTACTATAAGAGGGTTTCGCAAGACAGGTCACTCCCCTTTGCTATGTGGTTTCGAGGCAACGGTGTAGCAATGGTGAGGCCATGGATCATATTTTTGTTCTTGCGGACCACGGGTTGGGAACCACTGATTTAGATGAATGTAAGTCATTTACCTAACAATACTGACAACGTATCTAATTCCAAAGTCCACGTTGTGATAATACTCTTAGCAAGCAAATAAGCACAAATAACCTCATCCAGGTTTTCAAAACCAGTCTCTTCAATATTTTTTTATCAATACATGTTCTTAAACTATTGTAGCTATCCAACCTCTTCTCTATCAAAGGTGTTGCCTTTCTAGATCTCAAGGTGAATCAAAGGGAGGAATTTTGATAAGTTTGCTGCAGGCTAGACTAGATATCTCTATGTCCTGACATAGGGCCCTTCCACACAGCCCTATATCCCAGAATATCAAGGCAGAAAATCCCACAATATCTGCTTTGTACTGGGTTATCTGAGTCCACACCGCCACATATTCCAGTTGAAAGCAGAAATTGTGGGATTTACTGTCTTGATATTCTGGGATGTAGGCCTGTGTTGAAGGGCCCTGAGTCAGCAAGGTGAGACTCAAGCTTAAGAAATGGGTCTTGAAGGAGGACATGAACAAGAACGAGCAAATCACTTTCTTGGCAACAGAGGTTATTCTTGACATATCTAGCAGAATGGCGGTAGATAACAAGGGAGGATTGGGAAGAGAAGGCGAGGCTGGCAGACAAATAAGTACAATCACTATCTCAACAGATGAAAGGGAGCCATTTTAGATATTATTGTATTACAAAGGAAAGTATCAGAGAAAATGGTCTGCCTTGAGTGCTGAATCTTCAGTGCAAGCCACTCTCCCTGCGGTGTAACAGATTATACTTCTTACCAGAATACCATAATTGCAAATAGGTACAAGTATAGAGTGTATATTGATTGGTACTTGAGTCCTAAGCTTACAGTTTTTTTTCTGCCATGGTTAAGAATGTGAGTTGGGTTCCCTTTCCTTGCCATACAAATACTTAACTTCCTTTCTTAACCATAGTTCAGCACCATGACATTTCTATCCTTAAAACTATCATAGGGGAGAAATGAATACTGATGGAAATGTGGGAACCAACTCACAAGAATGGTAGTCCTACACCTTTATTTGAACGTTTTTTAAACAAATATTTGACAGCTGTTTCTAATGCCAGTTTAAAGAAATGGCATATAGTTGCCCTCTCATTTTATAGAGTTCATCAGAAAATGAGAATAAAATTAACTTCTGGCAGCTCTTCTTGCCAAGTGCCTTACACAGATTGTCCTCCCTGACATTGATAGTTGTTCAGAATGTATAATTTTATTCTAGTTTATGCACAGGTGCTTAAGTTGTAGAAGACCAACCCAGCATGGATCAGTTTTCTAGAAAACATCTGAACCAACTGCAATGGGCTCTTTCCAATGAGACAGATTAATGAAAGCAATTTAGCATACTGTTTCTGTCTTCTGAAAGCTGATTGAAATAATAATCCCTTGTGAATGAATCTGTGCGGGTTGTGTGATCATGTGAGCCCAACACAGAAATCAAATGTTACTGCTTTAGAAATCTTCAAACATATAAGGCAGCAGTGACAAATCAAACAAGATTTCTTTTTGAATGGATTAGAAGCAGTTTCCCCAGACCGGCTGAACTCATTTTTTTGTCCTCCTTTCCTATTCATATTAAGTAAGAAATCCGAATGTTCGTACATTTAATCTGCACTGGGGTACATCTGTAGCTAAACTAAATTTAGACACACTGAGAAACCGGCCCTTTAACATACTCAACTGTAAGTCATATGGCTGAAATAACGTAAATCCATCTGTGCATATAATTGATTCTTTTTCAAGCTCCCAATTCCTGGTTTGTTTGTTTGTTTTGCTTTTTAAAAAATCACATTTTAAAAAATGACTTCCTGGACCCTTCCACACAGCCATATAACCCAGAATATCAAGTCAGATAATCAATGATATCTGCTTTATTTTATGTATTTCATGTCAAAAGCACTGCATAAATAAGTATAAAACTGATAAAAATAGAATGACCACAAGCAGCTAAATATTTTTTGACCAAAACCGGGCAACAGAGACCACATTGTCTGTAGCTTTGAACAATTCTTCCTCTGTACATGAGGCAGGGCATTGTGGACAAGCATATAGATGCTGAGTTGTTTGTTCTGCTCCACAGTCGGACAAGGTGGAGGATTCTTTTAGGTAGTGCCATTTTGCCCCCGGTGGCGCATTGGGTTAAAGCACTGAGCTGCTGAGCTTGTTGACTGAAAGGTCGCAGGTTTGATTCCGGTGAGTGGAGTGAGCTTCCGCTATCAGCCCTAGCTTCTGCCAACCTAGCAGTTCGAAAACATGCAAATGTGAGTAGATCAATAGGTACCGCTCCGACGGGAAGGTAACGGCGCTCCATGCAGTCATGCCGGCCACATGACCTTGGAAGTGTCTATGGACAACGCCGGCTCTTTGGCTTAGAAATGGAGATGAGCACCACACCCCAGAGTCAGACATGACTGGACTTAATGTCAGGGGACAACCTTTACCTTTACCATTTTGCCAGGTTGTCTTTTGATCTGCCCACTCCTCTTCTGAGTCTGTTCAGGGACATCCAAGTTGCCCATTCTTGGTTGGCCCCTGGAGGAAGACCCTCGTGGGGGACCATCCAATTGGGATTTCCTGATTTAGCTGACCAGAGGGATACTTTTGCTGTTGCTGGGGAATGTTAAGAGGAGTGTTGGTTCTCATGAAGCTTCTCCTTGATTTGAGTCTACTGGGAGGAGGCTGATAGCCATGCAGTGGGTGGCTTTCAGTGTTCAACCTTATTTCTCTCCCAGTTAGCAGAAGCTTGCTGTCGCACATTGGGGGGGGGGGGGGGGAAGCAATGCCAGCTAGCTTGCAGAGTTTATCGACAGGTGTAGGTTTGAGACATATAGATTATTCTGCATGTTTAGTTCAATGCATGCAGTTACTGTGTATTTGGTGTTCATGCAGTGTTTCCTAAATGTTAGTGTTCGATCTAAGGTCACACTAAGATATTTTGGATGGAAACAGTGTTTGAGCTCTTGGCCTTCCCTTGGTCTAACTTTAAATTTCAATATCTGCTTTGAACTGGGTTATCAGAGTCTATGCTGCCATGTATTCCAGTTCTATGTGGATCTTATACAGCTGTGGGGAAGGGGTCCTAATATCATCTAAATCAGGGACTGATCATTGTGGTCATAAGACATTTTTCAGCTACAAGCCCCATAATGATCACATCACCTACAACTGGTAAGAGGTAGGCATAAAAGAACTTATTCAACCTGATCAAACCTGTTTATAGTTTAGTTTGCACCGTTAGCTTCCTAATGTTTGCCTACTAAAAGTACATGAAATATTAATATACCAGGATAAGAGTACCATGGAAAGCTGCAAATGTATAATAATTTGAGTGTTGCACTAGGAATCTGAAGGAGCACACTTTGAATCCCAACACAGTCATGGAAACCCACTGGGTGGCTGTGGGCAAAACATGCAAAATCTTTAGCCTTCTCTGCCAAATAGTGCTGGTGCCTCACCAAACCACAAATCCCAGAATACCATAACATTGAGCCGTGGCAGTTAACGTGTTGTCAAAATGCATTAATTTTATAGTGTAAATGCACTTGGGGACAAAATTCTGGAATGTAAAAGAGACATTCTTGGCTTCTCGGCAGGAGGTTGGACTAGATGACCCACGAGTCTCTTCCAACTCGATGATTCTGTTTACTCAAAGTAAAAACAGCATTTATTTATTTATTTATTTATTTATTTGCAGTATTTATATTTTGCCCTTCTCACCCCGCAGGGGACTCAGGGTGGATTACAGTGTACACATATATGGCAAACATTCAATGCCAATTTGACATACAACGTATACAGACATAGACAGAGGCTATTTAACTTTTTCTGGCCACCAGGGGTGCTGTCGCTTTCATTGTCCATCTGCGACACTGATGAAGTACTTCCGCATTCCCCGCACGCTTTTGCTGGAGTGCTTTGCTGGAGTCTTTTTTATGGCCTCATAAATTAGTTAATTTAGCCTCCCCACACTTTAAGGTGGTACCTAATTTTCCTACTTGACAGATGCAACTGTCTTTCGGGTTGCAAAGGTCGACAACAGGCTACACAATTGGTTGGAAGCCCACTCCAACCCGGGCTGGCTTCAAACTCATGACCTTTTGGTCAGAGTAATCTTAATGCAGCTGACACTCAGCCAGCTGCGCCACAATCCCTGTGCTTTACAATAACATAGACAGCAGAAAGTAGAAGACAACACTACGGTAAAGCAGCCCCTATTAAATTAAAAGATAATAGCGCATATGTTACATTTGAGGACCCCTAACCTAGGTGGTATTACAAATGTGCATCTAGTGATGCTGCATTGTGTGTTTAAGATCTGTACTGTCACTCTGTGACGCAGAAACAGCAGCTCTGTGAACAGATGAAACACCCTATCTGCTCTGTCTGAATGCTTAAATAAATAATATGCTTTTATATAAATATAGAAAATATTCTCGTTCATCAGAAAGTAAACCCTCCAACTCACTCCCCTGGACTTTTTACCACTTGGGGGGCAATGATTAATCCTTCCTGCCCATTTGCAATGAGTCTGAAGATCATGGATCAGTAGTTAATACTGCTGAGAGCATCATTAACTTTCCAAGTGGCTTTCCATGCAAGCAAATCCTTGGATTTCTGGTATTAGTCAGTGTCCTGATAACACATTAGGGCACAACAGCAACCTAAGAGCTTATTGATTCCTTTATAGCAGAGATTAACCCATTTGGGGGGAACCAATTTTTTGGACGATTGATTCTTTGGTGGTTAAGTGCACCAGCAAGTGATGCTAAACTAGACTTTTGGAAGCAATAACCTGACACTTCGTAAAGATGGCATCTCATTCTATAAGGGTTCATATTTGCTTACGCACACGAGCACGCATACATACACCAATTACTGCTTTCTGAGTGCATCTTCCAATGTATGTGATAACTGAAGCACAACCAACCTAGATTGCTTTGCTCTCTTGGCCCTTTCATTTAAGTCTTGAGCATTTTTAATCTGTCTATCCTACTGAAAAGTAACAGGCACGACATCTGACCAAGTAAATACTGAGCTTGCATGATTTTGATCTGCAGAGCTAATAATACATTAAAACAAAAAACAAGGATCCAGAGAGAGAATGGAACAAAATTGTATTAACCAAGAACAAATTAGCATGACATAACAAATTCAATTCAAGAAGTCCCCTTCCCCCCTCTCTCAAAAGTAGTTCTTTAGAGCAACATTTAATTTAATTTTCCATTTAACATGCTCTGCAAAATGTTATAGCAGACACATGAGAAGAAAAGCCTGGGAAATTTTAATCGACTTTCTGCTTCTGAATTTCTGATTTCACTATACATTGTAGTCTGCAGCGAATACGTTTCTCAAGCACCATGATCCGACAACAGAGAAAACTGGATTTTTTGAAGCTGAAAAATCAAATGTCGGAAATGGTGATTAAAAACAACAATAGCCAACAACGTTCCTTATCCTTACTGACAGCAGAAACCATAAAACACAGGTTTTTAATGGCAGAAACTTATTGCTTTTATAAGAATTTGTAGTAGATTGAAATTGCTTGGACATATGCTATAAATCACTGACAATAACAAAATATGACTGAGTTTTCAGGAAATAAAAGAGAAAACGATGTGAAAGTACATACACAGTAGAACTGTACTAAATCAGAGATTATAAACAGTCAGCCTTTTTAAAAAACCCCAAAAAACCTGTATGTCTTTCTGTAAGGACCATTAATACTTAAACCAGGGCTGGCAAAGCTGATCCATAGATTTCATGTGACTCTCCAAAACCTTCAAATGTCCCTAGCTCTCTGTGTCCAGTTTTTCCCATCAGTACTAGCTTTCACATGCTTAAGAGGTGAAGAAATAAGTTTGTAATGTTTTGCTCACTGAACAGTTGTTTTCGGCCCGATAAGGTCTTTTTGAAATCACTATTAAGTCAACTTCCTTGTTCAGGAGGGTGCCAGTCCTCCTCATCATCAGCAAAGTACACTGCCTGCTAACTACCTGATGAATGCTTGCTGGCCTCTTGCATTGTTGAAGGCTTTCATTGCCAGAAGCACTGCGCAGGATTTGAAGATGACAGCCAACGATGCAGGCGAAATGTCAGGAGAAAGTGCTACTAGAACACCGCCATACAACCCAGAAGCCACACAACACCCCAACAAAAATTATTAGTAAGTAAGAACATACAAGCTAGAAGAGGCTCCAGCAGTTTGCTTTTGCCTGGCTTTTCAGGGAAGGGAAAAATTTTGCCTCCTCCATTTCTTCCTCTCTACTGAGTTGGCAGTAATTGCAGTAAACTGAGGATAAAAGGGGGATTAAAGGGGAGGGGAGGAATTGGTACAGTCAAAAACCATCTGAAAAGAAAAATAATTGTATCTGTCTCTCCAAAATCAGGACATTTGGAGGATATAAGAGTGCTGTACTGAAGGAGGCACAGGCAGCAAGATCCTTTTTCCATTTACTTTATCTCACATAAGGGAAGGTCTAATCCAAGGTAGCTCTAGTTCATCCCATTTTTCCTCCTTCCATGATAAAAGTATCTTTCAAGACGTGAAAGTGTGTGTTTTGCAATGCATGCACCCTATGCTTCCCTTGACATGCATAGGGCTAAGACCAGGGAGGAGAAGCTGAATATCCATGTAAGCCTCACCCACAATGTCCAAGCATAACTGGGAACTTCACGTGTTAAGCAGAAAACCTGAAGAATGCTGGTTGAGCTTACATATCTCCCTTGAGCAAGTTTGTAGTAGATTCCATGTAACCAGCCTTTTTCAGAGCTTGGGTCCTTTCACACTACAAAACCATAGCACTATGATTTCACTTTGCCATGGCTCCATCTTAGACAATTCTCAAATTTGCAATTAAGAGGGAAGTATTGAGGGTTCTCAGCCAGAGAGGTATAGTTCTTCACCAAACACCAATACTCGGGTTTCCACAAAATCCAGCTGTCACAGATGTAGTGAAACCATAGTACTATAATTGTGTAGTGTGGAATGACCCCTTCACAAAAGTTTAACTTTCATCTGGTTGACTGAGGACAGGAACAGGGTTTACCAACCATATTCCTTGCCTTAGTTGCAGCTGTATTTTACCTGGATTCAAACTATATATGGCCTCATAGATTAAATCAGCACTTTGGATTGTGCCTGGAAATGAATAGGCAGCCAACACAGTTGTTATAAAGAAGGGAGTTGGGTGGTCCCTGTAATCAGCCCCAGTTAGCAACCTGGCTGCCGTTCTTTGGGTGAACCGAAGTTCCAGCGTACTTTTCAAAAGCAGACCCACACATAACACATAACAGTAATTCAAACAGGATGCAATCAAGGCATGGTCAGACCTATCTTCTCCAAGAATGGGTGCAGCTGGTACACTAGCTCTAACTGTAAACATGCACTCTTGGTCACGGCTGAAATCTGGACCTTCGGACTCAAGAGCAGATCCCAGGAGAGTACCCAAACTCAGAGACTCCACCCAACAAAGGCTGAATCTGCATTCCCAGATCTGTCTTCCAACTGACCAGGACCACCTTTGTCTTTTCAGGCTTCAAATTACTTTTTTTTCATCCAGTTCATCATAGCTGCCAAGTACTGGTTTAGCAAAGGAATATCTTCCTTGCAATTTAGTGGAAGGAGTAATAGTTGTGATATATACGGAATCTATGGTCCATTTTTTCCTGTTTTAGAGCATGCCTTAGATTCGATGGTGCCTTATATTATCTAGTTTTTGGGGTTTTTATAACTGTCTTACCTTCGAGAGACTGGCTGAGGACAAAATGTTGGGAGCTGGCGATGCTATTGGGGATGGGGCCCTTCCTCCTCCTCCTCTTTTGGAGGCAAGACTGTTAAGGAGGTAGCTGAAATTTTAGAAGGTATTGGCATGTAGAGAAAAGTGTAAAAATATTCTAAGAATTTTAAGAAAAATTCTTTTTCAAATCATTAAGTTTCAAAATAGGACACACTCTTTACATTTTATGGTGCCTTCGATTTGGTGAAATAACAGTATATTCGTAGTTCTTTCACTCTCTTTTCCTCAGTGACCTCTAGATGATAACTATGAAATTATCCCACTTTCTCCCAATAAATCCTCTGAAAGTGCAACCAATTTAAAATCACACAGTAGATCTCATGACTTAATAGAGACTCAAACCAAGAGACCCAATGTCACAGCTGAACATTTCGACTTCTCTGTTTTATTTATTACTCTATAGCGAACTGGTACACTCTATTGTTTTGAAGGACATATGTTTAAAATAAACTGACTTTCCTGCAATACTTTATGAGTAGTGCAATATTCATTAAATAAAGTTCCTTGGAGGTAGAAATATAGAAGGGGAGAAGGGATAAGTCATTTCCCATGATGGCGTCATCCTTACAGTCGGGTACTGCAACATTTTTTAAAGGATAGGGTTACACTGTATTGTGTTGTATACACTGTACTGTCAAGGAGAAAAAAACAATTCCTATTTAAGTAATTATTTTAACAGCCCTGTGTTCCAAGGCCACCTATTGATTTCAGCCTTCAATGCTGTTCAAATAGGAAATTAAGAATTAATATATGCAAAAACTCTTCCAGGCTGCGCAAAGTATCCTTAGGTGGCAGAACTAAGCTAAAGATTCTCTATTGTAATGAAATTAAATAGTAGGCAGAATATGTCGGCCCTTAAGAATTGTAATAAGATGCTGTCCTTCTGACTTCAGGTGGAACGAGCTAAATAAATCTAACACTTTTTGAACAACAAAAAAAATTCCATAACTTGATTTATAGAATATTTGATACACTTGTATACCGCTAATATCTCAGCCTGTGCGGCGACTCATTGCGGTTTACAACTTGTTAAAATACAATAGTCACTTAAAAATATAAAATAAGATATCAAAATACAAGACATAAAACATACATAGTATGAACATACTTAGTATCGGGCCACCAATACAAGTCGAAAACATCTCATAGTTAAAATCGTAATTCAGTTCGTTATCCTTGGTTGCAAGTCCATGGTCAAAATAACCTTACATCGGAAATTAGTTAAAAACTTGCTCGAACATCCAAGTTTTTAGATTTTTCCGAAATGCCATTAGCGAGGTGGCTGATCTTAGTTCAATAGGGAGGGCATTCCAAAGCCGGGGGGCCACCACAGAAAAGGCCCTATCTCTCGTTCCCGCGAGCCGCACCTGTGAAGCAGGCGGGATGGAGAGAAGGGCTCCTCCTGAAGATCTTAGGGTCCTGGTGGGCTGATAGGCCGAGATACGTTCGGATAGGTATGTAGGGCCAGAACCGTTTAGGGCTTTAAAGGTCAAAACCAGCACTTTGAATTGGGCTCGGTAGCTGATCGGTAGCCAATGGAGCTGGTACAGCAGAGGAGTTGTGTGCTCCCTGCGCCCTGCTCCTGTTAATACCATGGCTGCCGCCCGTTGGACTAGTTGAAGCTTCCGGGCCGTCTTCAAAGGCAACCCCACGTAGAGAGCGTTGCAGTAATCAAGGCGGGATGTAACCAGAGCGTGGATTACCGTGGCCAAGTCAGACTTCCCAAGGTACGGTCGCAGTTGGCGCACGAGTCTTAACTGTGCAAATGCTCCCCTGGTCACCGCCGAAACCTGGGGATCCAGGCTCAGCGATGAGTCCAGGATCACACCCAAACTGCGAACCTGTGTCTTCAGGGGGAGTGCGACCCCGTCTAACACAGGCTGTAACCCTATACCCTGTTCGGCCCTGCGACTGACCAGGAGCACCTCTGTCTTGTCTGGATTTAATTTCAATTTGTTCGCCCCCATCCAGACCGTTACAGCGGCCAAGCACCGGTTCAGGACCTCGATAGCCTCCTTAGTAGCGGGTGGAAAGGAGTGACAGAGCTGGACATCATCTGCGTACAGATGACACCGGACCCCGAAACTCCGGATGATCTCGCCCAGCGGCTTCATGTAGATGTTAAACAACATGGGGGACAATATTGAACCCTGAGGAACCCCACAAAACAACGGTTGTGGGGTAGAACAGGAGTCCCCCAGTAACACCTTCTGAGACCGACCCTCGAGGAATGACCGGAGCCACCGCAAAGCAGTACCTCCGAGGCCCATTCCTGCGAGGCGTCCCAGAAGAATACCGTGGTCGACGGTATCGAAGGCCGCTGAGAGGTCGAGAAGCACCAACAGGGACACACTCCCCCTGTCGAGCTCCCGACGGAGATCATCCACTAAGGCGACCAAGGCTGTCTCGGTACCATGTCCCGGCCTAAAGCCAGACTGCGCCGGATCTAGATAATCCGTGTCTACCAAGAATGCCTGGAGTTGTGAGGCCACCACACGTTCCATGACTTTGCCCAAAAAGGGAAGATTGGAAACAGGCCGATAGTTTACCAATTGAGTGGGGTCCAGTGATGGTTTCTTCAACAGCGGTTTTATCACAGCTTGCTTTAAGCTGGCTGGAAAAATGCCTTCCCGAAGGGAGGCATTAACCACCACCTTAACCCACTCGGCCAATCCCCCTCTGGCCTCCTTTAGAAGCCAGGATGGGCAGGGGTCTAGGATGCATGTAGTAGCTCTCATTCCTCCAAGCACCTTGTCCACATCCTCGGTTTGAACCAATTGAAATGAATCCATCAAAATCGGACAAGCAGATGCTCGTGTTACATCCTCAGAGACTGCCGTTAATGTGGCATCCAGTCCAGAGCGGATCAAAGCGACTTTGTCTGTAAAGAACCGAGCAAAAGCTTCACAGCGAGCTGCCGAGTCATCAGGGCACCCATCCTGGATGGTGGGTTTTAAAAGGCCTCTGACAACCCGGAACAGTTCAGCCGGACGGTTCTTTGCAGACGCAATAGAGGCCGCGAAGAAGGTCTTCTTAGCGGCTCTTATTGCCGCGGCATATGACCTTAAAAAGGACACAAACCGTGTTCGGTTTGGCTCGCTCGGATCCGAACGCCACACGCTCTCTAGTTCCCTCTTCTTTCGCTTCAACACCGCCAGCTCCTCAGTAAACCAAGGGGCTGGTTTAGCTCGGCTACTTGAGAGGGGACGTTCTGGAGCGATCGTGTCTATTGCTCTAGTCATCTCCCCATTCCAGAGAGCGACCAGGGCATCAACAGGATCACCAACCGAGGTGGCGGGGAATTCCCCAAGAGCCATCAGGAATCCCTCCGGATCCATAAGCCTCCTGGGGCGGACCAATTTAATAGGTCCTCCACCTCTGCGGAGGTTAGGGGGTGCAGTAAGTCTAAAGCTGACCAGGTGGTGGTCGGTCCATGGCAACGGAGAGATGGATAACTCCTCAACACCGCCACCTTCCTCCCATCCCTGACAGAAAACCAAGTCCAATGTATGTCCAGCACTGTGGGTGGGGCCAGATACTTGTTGGGACAGACCCATGGTCGCCATGGTAGACATGAAGTCCTGAGCCGCTCCCGTTAGGGCAGCCTCGGCGTGGACATTGAAGTCCCCCAGCACAAGCAGCCGTTGGGACTCCAATGCCAGGTCCGAGACTACCCCCGCTAGCTCAGGTAGGGAGACTGTAGTGCAGCGAGGTGGACGGTACACTAACAGAATCCCTAAACTGTCCCGGTCACCCACCCTCAGGTGGACGCATTCAAAATTTGTTGACTGCGGGATGGGGGTCCTGGTCAGAGAAATGGAATCTCTATAGACTACTGCAACCCCGCCTCCCCGCCCTCCGGATCTCGGTTGATGCTGCACAGAGAACCCGGGTGGACAAAGCTGGGTCAAGTTTACACCTCCAGCTTCGTCCAGCCAGGTCTCTGTGATGCACGCCAGATCTGCCCGTTCATCCAGGATTAAGTCCTGGATGAAAGTTGTTTTGCCATTGACAGATCTGGCGTTCAACAGCACCACTTTCAATCCCGAGGGACCGCCATCCTGGTTACACCTACTTACCGTATCAGGAGACCGGTTTGGAATTACTAAAGTTGTTCCCCGTTCCCTAGGCCGAATTAAAGGTCTCCTTTTCCCGTATCTCCCCTTCCCCACCATGACTTCTATGGGGGCTCCTCGGTTAACGGAAGCCTCTCCCTCCTCCATGACGCATTTGGTACTTATACTAATAAACCAGGGATCATCGTGGTGTACATGCCATGTTACAGTTTCAGTTTGCCATAGCTTTGCCTTCCACGAGTTCTTCAGTCCCGTTAGGTCATATTCGAGATCCCTCGTGCTATTCCATTCCTTCTTACCTACATATACAATTAGCAACCAAATTAACAGATGCCAAGAAGTAGGTAATAGCATAGGTCGTAGTTATTAAGCACAGTTGGAACAAGGAATTATGCTGTTGAAATACAGATGATGTTTTAGCACAACACAGTAGAGCAGCAATGAAATGCGAAGGCTTAAATGACCCAAGATATTAATTAAAGTGCGTCATGGAGGCCTGATTCAGCACTAGCTGTAACAATCGAATTTAAAGTGCTATAGTGGCTAAGTGCACAAGAAATAGTTTAAAGTGCTAATGGCATAAAGTGCAAGATCACAACAGTTAATAAAGTGCACGAAGTAACCAATTGATCATGGAATCAGGATTAATTAATTAGCAACCATCAGGAACGGTCAGCACATTCAAGATGGTCACACATAGGTTGCAATAATAATCAATCAAAACGGGGGTGAATTAGCACCGTCAGAATAATTAGCACACTCAGAACTAAAGATTTGACTAGAAGCCCAGTTGTATACCAAAGTAGGTGATTCATCTGCAGTATTGACATGTCCTTTAATTTAAAAGCCATTCCAAACTGCTTGGTTCTTTTTACTTTGGTTTTTCAGGCAGTAAGGACAGGCAAAGGACTAACTCTGAAAAGTTGATTCTAGATGTTGTTTAGGTTGTCTTTATGGCATTCGACATAGCGAAAAGTCTGGAAGCCTGGAAAAAAGATGTCTGGAAAATTCATCAGCACTGAGATCTGGAACAGCCAAAGGAAAATTGCCTTACTTGACTTGGAGTTTAATACTTCCCAGCCAGAACTGGAAAACTAAAGATTTGACTAGAAACCATATGGAAATATCATGTGTTGGGCATGGAAGAAAAGGAATATTTAAGTACTCTTGCAGTTACTTCTTCCGCAGAGCTTAGTTACATCAAGAAGATGCATTGAGAAAAACAATGCTGCGGCACGGTCACATTATAGTTCATGTGTATCTCAATATCACTTAATGGACTTTCCAAAAGTGAGAGTATTTTGTTAGGGCATGTAAAAATCAGTTGGTGAGTGTGTTAACTGAAAATGCAAAGCATGAAGCTGATTGATTGGGCTATGCCTGGTGACCTAGCTGAGCCTGGGAGTTTTGGCAACAGTAACATTTTTAGGTTTGAGCTGTGCAGCAGCTTGCAGAGAGAGACAGATGCTGGAAGATTTTCCACATGGACACTGAAAGACCATTAGAATCTCTCTCAAAGGGCACTGTGTGAGTCAATGTTCGCATGACTGTATATATGTTGCTCTGCATTACAAAAAGTAAACTACTTGTTTTTTACTGATCATCTGCATGGCATTTTTTTTTTCCTCTGGCAAGACAGTGTGTGGACTGGTAAAATGTGAACTACATGTGGTTTTCATTACACCACATATTTCACCCTCATGAATCCCAGATGTCCTTCCAAAGGTTAGTAGAAACATTTCAGGCAATATTGTAAATAGCGAGACAGCAACATACAATCAGTGTGAGTGCGAATGCTAAATCTCACAATAGCACATGAAATTTTCTGGATAAATGCACATTAATAGTATTCATCGAAGCTCACTGCCATTCTGCACAGTGTCAAAGAAGATAAGAAATAAACAGTAGTTTTGAGGGCACTTGGAGCTTTAAATCGAACCTTAATTTCCTGTATTCCTTAAATTTTTAAGGCTTAATTCACAAGGCTGACAAATATATAATGCACAAGTTGCAAAGCTTAGCACAGAAAAAAGTTTGTTTGTTGCTTAAGAAGAAATCCTGCAGTGTTCAATCGGAATTACTCCCTAATGTATGTGCATATGGAAGGCACCCTTAATGTGTTCTAAATAGAGGGAGTGCGGAATAACTTTTGATATTTAGAGCCAGATGCCATTTCTTGCTGTGTATTACATTTACAATGCAATATTCTGATTAAATTCAAATTGTTAGGCTTATTAATGACATGCTCTTGGATCAGTATGCAAAATTTTATTTTAAGAAATCAGGTCAAGAGACTGTATAATTTGCCTGTTCAGTAACAGTCAAATTCTTTGTGCACCTGATATGTTCTCTTTGCCAATGATGCACTGCAGGGTTTAAATAAAAATAAACTAGAATCTAATTATTTACAGTGAAAGCCCTGGACCATCCTGTCAGAAAACTCCAGGGATGCCCACAGAGCTTTTATAAGGCTAAAATCACCATAAAATTCTCCATGGATAATTTTGTATGTCAAGTATTCAAAAAGTCACCAGATTTCCTCCATTCCTCTTGGATGCTTGGTCCCTAGAGTCCTTCAAAACACCCTTCTTCCATGTGGCATTTTCAGCATCTCTTTAATGCAGGAATGGGCAATCTTTGGTCCTCCGGGTGTTTTGGACTTCAATTCTCACAATTTCTACTAGCCAAGTTGAAGTCCAAAACACCTGGAGGGCCAACATTTATCCATGCCTTCTCTAAAGGCATCTCAGGTCAACACCCATTCTCTAGCACAGATGTAAGGTATCCTATGGGTCTGCAGATGTTGTGGGATGGCAGAACCCAGTATTCCTTCGGCTATGATGTCCAGGGATGCTGGGACATTCCCACCCCTGCCCTGGAATGAGGAATCCTATTTCTGAAACCTTAATAATGAGACCGTTGGCTCATAGCACAGCTGAAGTCTGTGATATTTGAAGAGTCAATGATGGTGGCTACATACCAAAGCCAGCAAGAGACTTTCAAAACACATGTCTCTAAACTGGCACCAATACATTAGTAAACATTCAACGGACAACAGAAGAGTATTTAGGGTCACAATCTGTTTTTTCATTCAGAACACATAACACTACAGACCTAATCACGATCCCACAATACTGAATAGAAAAGAGCTAATGGAAAGGATTTTTCCGAGAAATACAGCTGAAATCTCGTAGATATTTATTTAAGAGTAAGTCCTGCTGAATTCATTGGTACTTAATTCTGAGGAGACATGAATAGGATTGCCATGTAAACACTGATTGCAAGCTTTATTTCAAAAGCACAGAGAGGGGCTTGTTTACAAGATCAGGGTAGAGTCGCAGGAGATAAGCGAATGCTCCAGACAATGGACATTCTGTAATGAAAAGAAATTAAGGGAAGAAAAGCAATAACCACTGGGCATTTATAATTCATGGCAAAATAGCTTGGCAATATCACTTTTGGAAGAGGAAAACAGTGCTTCTTGTATCCTGTTGGGATCAAAGAGATAATAACAGTGTATTGCTGGCTTAAGGGTTGGGGGAAAACAGGCTTGGTCAGTACATCTCTAGAGTTACCTTGTGAATTCCTTCCAAGACAATGTTCATGCAGTTTAAGATAAAACCTCAGTCTTAGTCTTGATAGTATTTTAACAGTAGCACAACATGACCTCCTTATTTGTGGGCTCAATATCCAGTTTCCCT
This sequence comes from Anolis sagrei, assembly GCF_037176765.1. Taxonomy (NCBI): domain Eukaryota; kingdom Metazoa; phylum Chordata; class Lepidosauria; order Squamata; family Anolidae; genus Anolis; species Anolis sagrei. The sequence goes on from NC_090023.1 coordinate 246,997,882, forward strand.
GACCCAAATTCCCATCCTGGAAGTGTCTGTGGACTTCTTTAGGTCCTCCAGTACTATCCCATAGTATGCTTCAAGCCCAACTACAATCAAAATATACCATGTACTATTATCTACCATTTCAAATATCCACAGGGGATGGATGGTTCTTGGAATATATCTCCTGCAGATACAGGGGTCATGATTTATTATAGCAAAACTTTTCACAATGTGGTTTTCTCCCAAGAACTCTCAAGGATAATAATTTTTCCTTCGCTGGAAGAAGTGGTTATGAAAAGAGAATTGCTTAATTTATTGTTTTATTTAGTTTGCATCCCACCTTCCTTCCAATATGGGATCCAAAGTAAATTACATCACAACACAAAAACAAAATGCATCCAAATGTTTAGTGTTTTTAAGAAGTAAATTTGGGTATGTTGATATTAAGCTAAAAAATGATGATCCACTAATAGAACTATTTGAACTTTTGTTCCCTTCCTAATGCATCTCTCCACCTCACCCTGAGAGAGACTCCAGAGGTGATCTGAGGTAATTTAGGAGTTTGTATAGAGGCTAAAGCCTGCTGGTTCTCCTAGATTGGCTGTTCTGGCAATAGAAATCAACTGCTAGATTTTTCCCATTTTGAAATAATATTGCCAAAGTAATACCTACTCAGTTTGCACATTTAATCACAGACATACAGAATAAATCTCCAGCATTCTCTCTTCCTAACTGCCTGGGCGGAGGAAGAGGAAGCATGGAACGATCAATATAGTTTTGTTTTTGCTGTATTTCTGTGTTCCCTGCAGTAATATGGACATGACTCCATTTAAGTCCTTTGTTAATTATTCACTTCTTTATCTCATTTCTTCTGTATATACTCTCTACATCACCTTCAGTTTCTTCAGGTTAACAATACTACTGGATCTACAGAGCTTTGTTTTTACTTGTTATAGCACTAAAAAAATTAACACATAAGAATTTATTTTAATAAAGTTTAAATAATAAGCATCAAGTCACCTTTTAGCCCAGGGTTGGAAAATGAACCACATCTTCCATAAACCCTAACCATCACAGGCAATAGCGAGGAATGATGGAAATCATAGATCAATGCTATTTGGATGACTACATGTTTCCTAACTCTTTTAGTCAAATGCTTCCTATCTTTAGGTCTGACCTTGAAGTTGGGACTTGAGTTGAGAGGGGAGTCACTCCACAGTTGGTCACAGGATTGCCATCTATGCCTTTTAGCAGTCCATTACTATCTGTCCTGAAAACATGTATTATTTAAACACATTCTTCATTAATTATTTGTTGTTTTCTGTCAAAGTGACTCTATCAGTGAGAGACCTCCAAGAGCCTTGGTCATCCATTTCTCTGCTCAAATCTTGGAAACTCAGGACTGTGGCTTCCTTGATTGAACAAATCTACTTTTAGTGTGTTTTTGTTTTCCTAGTGCCTTCCACTTTACCAAGCATCATCATCTTTTCTAATGATCATTAATTATACATAAAGGAAACTGTGTTTGATCTTTTTGAAGTATCATGCCAAGATATCACTTCCAATCCAAGTCTCGTATTAGGAGACAGAACATGACTTATCTGGAATTCCAAAATCCAAACATGTTCTTACGGTTGGTAAAGACAGTAACACCTTTGGTTTATGTTGATGCAATGTACACAAACTTTGTTTCATACACAAAATCATTTAAAATATTTTGGATAACACTACCTATGTGTATATGAAAGATAAATGAATTTCATGTTTAGACTTGGACCTCATCTCTAAAAAATCTCATTATGTATGTGTATACAAGTAGAGGTATTCTAAAATATGAAAAAAAATGAAATCCAAAACATTTCTGGTCCCAAGCATTTTGGATAAGGCAGGCTCATCTTGTATTCATGCCCCACACAGGAGCCCCTCCCCTTTGTAAGTATTAGAAAATGTGATGCACTCATGGCTTTCATTTATGTAAAAGATAAATGAAACTAGACACATTTTGACAACACGTCTTTTTTCCTTTTCTTTTTTGCTTGTGTCAACAGTCATGCTGATACCTCCCACCGGGGAATGGTGCAAAGATTTTTCAGGAGACTTTTCCTTGTTTATTTTGATCCTTGTACTTTGATATTCTGTGACACAGAATATCTCACTTATTATTTTGCTCCCCATACATAAAGTATAAGAACCTTTTCTTCCTCTTCCCCTACCAATAGTTCTTTTACTTTACAAAACATTTTAGAGGAAATGTTTTTTAAGGGAAGGAATTGAAATTCAGCTGCATTGCACAGATTTGAACTGAGGCTCAACCAGACACAGAGGTTATCAAGTGCTGTAGAAGCCAAGAAAATAGAATTCATCATTCACTTATCATTCAGGACATTCTTTAGTTGCTGTCAGTTCTTCCATACGTGTGTAAAAAGTGCAGGTGCTTGTTAGGTTTTCTCCAACAATGAACTTAAGAAAGGGAATTTAAATGATGGGAGGATTGTACCATACATTCTAGCACTGTAGTCTCAGGCTAAACCTCCTTTTCCCTGCATGTGATGGCTTTTCCAATATGTGCGAGGAGACAGGCAATCCAATTACAGGCGACCCAATCTAATGTCTCATCTAGTCTATCTATCTGCCTGTCTCACCTCTCTCCTTTCAACCTGCCTCTCCATCTCGTCTGTCTGCAACGTCTTCCTGCTGCCAATGATCAGGTGCCACCATCTGTTGCCAGCTGTCATCTGACTACACAGACAGTTTAGCCGTATCTAGGATTCATAGCTGAAAAGGATGACAAGAGTGGAATTCTATATGTGTTTATTTAGAAATCCTACCTACCATGTCCAACAATTTGCTCCCAAGTAATTAAGACTGCTATCTTTGTAGTCGTTGACCTGCAAAACTAGGTTGATGAATCCAGTTTTTATCCATCTCACACCTTGTTCTCAATTAGTAATCCATTTCAAATTATTCTCTTTCACAGGCAAATTTAAACCTATTCTCATCCAAAGTGAACTATGAGAATGAAACTATAGAGGTTATCTCAGGAAAGTCACAGTTCTGCCCTCATTTCAGTCATGATAATAAGAACACAGCCAAGAGGGGAAGGAAAATTCATCAATCGGAAGGGAAGGATTCGTAAACCAGGCTTCTCAGTTCTATCTTCTAAATATACTCTAGGGACTGACTTTCCCCAGATTCACCCACTTTTGGGTTTTCCTGGTCCCCCCCCCCCCAAATCTGTTAGGGATAGTTACTGAAGAAGATAGTTAGCAATTGGAACATAATTCTGCCTTGAGTTCTCATTAACTAATTTATCATGCTATGAAGAAAACAGGAAGACACATGAAATCACATACAAGTGTAACACTACAACTACAATATGTTCACCATCATATGGGTATGTGAAGCCATAAATAACAGCAAACTCTATTAGAATGAAGGACGCCCATCCCAAGGATTCCACGGAGTGGTGTTGGAGGATCTAGAAAATTCCCAGAGCGTATATATTTTGTTGACCATGGATAAATGAAACTGCAGGTACTGGTCATACAGATGTGGAGATTGCACTGGACATGGCCCATAACTCAAAACAAGCTATCCAGACTGGATTATCACTAATACAACTGGTGCCACACACTCTAGCATAGCGTAGGGGTGGGCTAAAAACATAAGACATGCCAAAGCAACAATAAAAATAAGTTCATCAGGAAGAGGAATTAAAAGGAAACTGGAACAGAGACCAACTGAAGCCAACATAGGCATGAGATTGTAGCATCTGGTCTTTACAACTAAGTGAAACCAGACTTATGTGGTTAGAATGCAGGCTTGCAGGTAGCCATATCCTTGGTTGCCTAGAGTAATAATTGTATTACCCTAGGCAACCAAGGACATTGCTACCTATAAGCCTTAAGATGATGAAAGGAGAGACATTTTACAAATGTTGGTGTCCTGTTTATTTCAGACTTATAATACCTATATTAAAAGATATGAAGGAATCCATTAAATCCTTACAGATTCACTGGGAAGAAATTTCTTGCACGTGCTTGGACTGTATTCATAAAAAAAAAATCTTCCAGTGAGTCACAAAAGTGCTAATGCATTCTCTTTTTGTGCTTTTGAATGCTTATTGACATCTTTCAGGTCTCAATCTAACATACATTAGGATTTTGGATTCCTCTCTCCCTCCAACCTTTGTTGTTGCTAACTGCTGATGAGACAGGTTTGACTTATGGCGACCCTATGAATCATCGTGTTGCCAACAGCCTTGTTCAGGACTTGGAAACTCAGGGCTTGGCTTTCTTGATTGAGCCTTTCCAGAGCAGTCTTCCTCTGTTCCTATGCCTTGTATCTAACAAAGCATTATTGCCTTTTCTAATGAGTCACATCCAAAGTACAACAGTCTCAGTTTAGTCATTTGGGCTTCCAGGGAGAATTTAGGCATGATTTGCTCTTGGACCCACTGAGTTATCTTTCTGTCAGTCCAGGATATTAGCAGTACTCTCCTCCAACATTACATTTGTGATTAGCTAATTCTTTGGACCTTAGGGAAGGCTGAGCGAAGGAAGATAGATGCTTTCGAACTGTGGTGTTGGAGGAAAGTTCTGAGAGTGCCTTGGACTGCGAGAAGATCCAACCAGTCCATCCTCCAGGAAATAAAGCCCGACTGCTCACTGGAGGAAAGGATACTAGAGACAAAGTTGAAGTACTTTGGCGACATCATGAGGAGGCAGGAAAGCCTAGAGAAGACTATTATGCTGGGGAAAGTGGAAGGCAAAAGGAAGAGGGGCCGACCAAGGGCAAGATGGATGGATGGCATCCTTGAAGTGACTGGACTGACCTTGAAGGAGCTGGGGGTGGTGACGGCCGACAGGGAGCTCTGGCGTGGGCTGGTCCATGAGGTCACGAAGAGTCGGAGACGACTGAACGAATGAACAACAAAAATTCTCTTCCTCTCCGATTTTTCACTTTCCAGCTTTCACATAGCAATAGTAAATAGTTCTTTGGTATTCAGTACTATAAAAATCTTCCCTGGAGAAATCATACAAGGCTTCAGGAAAGTTTTTGAGATGCTTAGGAAGGGCAATGACTCCTCCTGACATTGGAGTCTACTGTTGAGTGAGCAGAAAGGCCAGCTTTGGTTTCCAACAAATACATTTTTAAAGTATTTGCAGATTTGTTATGATTTCTCACATTCTGAGAAGGAAGAAGTCAAAATCCTAGACGTTGAAATGCTTTTATCAAATGGCAAATGCCCATAATGTATCAAGCTCCATTAAGAACCAGCTTTTTGTATTGTCGAAGGCTTTCATGGCCGGAATCACTCAGTTCTTGTGGGTTTTTTCGGGCTATATGGCCATGTTCTAGAGGCATTTCTCCTGACGTTTCGCCTGCATCTATGGCAGGCTTCCTCAGAGGTCTGCTGGAGCTGGGAAAAAAGGGGTTTATATATCTGTGGACTGACCAGGGTGAGACAAAAGGCTTTTGTAAGTTGGGCTAGGTGTGAATCTTTTCAACTGACCACCTTGATTAGCATACAATGGGCTGACTGTGCCTGGAGCAAACTCTTAATGAAAGGTGCTTAGATGTCCCTGCCTGTTTTTCTCTCTGCTGTTTTAATTTTAGAATTTTTTTTTAATACTGGTAGCCACATTTTGTTCATTTTCATGGTTTCTTCCTTTCTGTTGAAATTGTCCACATGTTTGTGGATTTCAATGGCTTCTCTGTGTAGTCTGACATGGTGGTTGTGAGAGTGGTCCAGCATTTTTGTGTTCTCAAATAAAATGCTGTGTCCAGGTTGGTTCATCAGGTGCTCTGCTATGGCTGATTTCTCTGGTTGGAGTAGTCTGCAGTGCCTTTCATGTTCCTGGATTCTTGTTTGGGCGCTGCGTTTGGTGGTCCCTATGTAGACTTGTCCACAGCTGCATGGTACACGGTAGACTCCTGCAGAGGTGAGAGGATCCCTCTTGTCCTGAACGTAGCATTTGTTGGATTTTCTTGGTGGGTTTGTAGATTGTTTGTATGTTGTGTTTCCTCATCAGCTTCCCTATGCGATCAGTGGTTCCCTTGATGTATGGCAGGAACACTTTTCCTCTGGGTGGATCTTCATCTTTACTCTTGTGGCTTGTTCTTGGTCTTTCAGCTCTTCTGATGTCTGAGGTGGAATATCCATTGGCCTGTAGAGCCCAGTTGAGGTGGTTCAGTTCATCTTGGAGGAGATGGGGTTCACAGATTCTTTTTGCACGGTCTGCCAAGGCTTTAATGGTGCTTCTTTTTTGACTTGGGTGATGGTTGGAGTTTTTATGTAGATATCTATCTGTGTGTGTGGGTTTTCTGTAAACGGTGTGACCCAATTGTTGATCGGGTTTACGGATGACTAGGACATCTAGAAAAGGCAATCTTCCTTCCTTTTCTTTTTCCACAGTGAACTGGATGTTAGGGTGGATGCTGTTAGGCAGGGACATCTAAGCACCTTTCATTAAGAGTTTGCTCCAGGCACAGTCAGCCCACTGTATGCTAATCAAGGTGGTCAGTTGAAAAGATTCAAACCTAGCCCAACTTACAAAAGCCTTTTGTCTCACCCTGGTCAGTCCACAGATATATAAACCCCCTTTTTCCCAGCTCCAGCAGACCTCTGAGGAAGCCTGCCATAGATGCAGGCGAAACGTCAGGAGAAATGCCTCTAGAACATGGCCATATAGCCCGAAAAAACCCACAAGAACTGAACCAGCTTTTTCCCACTGGTAACATCTAGCTTAGCTTTTATTTTCAAACATGGACTCCAACACATATATTCACAGCACAGTTGTGATTAAAATGTTACAAAATTGAAGTGCATTTGGGAATGAGGGGCAAACAAACCAGATGAACAAAACAGAGAATGTTGAATTCACCCAAAAAGTTCCATTTACCTTTGAAAAATTAAAGTACCTGAAGTTACAGAGAGCATCAAATTAGAAAAACAGTAGCCTGTCCATCAAATTGAGAAAATATGCTATCCAGCAATTTAATTAACATAGCAGTGTGTCAAAAACACAAAAAATGTAATTGAGGTATAGCCACAACTGTTAATTCCAGATGATCCAATTAAAAATGAAGTGGCTTTAGTGTATCAGAATCTGCTTAGAATATTAGCCAACTATTTGAGATGAGTTTCCACAGGCTGAAGAGCTCATTTTGACAGAATTCCCAAGCTGCTGGTAAAGCTGCCCAAAATGCCAAGGTTACACTTCTGGTATAAACAGCCAGAAATGCAGCTATAGCTTCCAGAAAGAAAATGTGTGGGATACAATAATGAATTGCCTTATTATTTTCCTATTACCAGTAAAGATCTGAAGATAACCCAAAGTGTATATAATTACTAACACATACATTGCCCTCAGTAAAAGCTGAGCATCCTTTTTCTGAAATGCTTTGGATCCAAACTGTTTTGAATTTTGGATTTTTTGAGGGGAATTTGGAATATCTGTATTTGCGTGTACATACGAACGTATGAGATATCTTAGAGATGGATTGCGCTGTGGTGGTGCAATGGGTTGAATCATTGTGCTGGTTGAACTACTGACCTGAAGGTCAGCAGTTTGAATCCGCAAGAGGGGGTGAAATTCCATCTGTCAGCTCCAGCTTCCTATATGGGGACATGAGAGGAGCCTCCCACAGGATGGTAAAACATCTGGTCGTCCCCCTGGGCAATGCCCCTGCACACAGCCGATTATCTCACATCAGAAGTGACTTGCAGTTTCTCAAGTCGCTTCTGACATGATAAAAAAGTCCCAAGTCTGAATGTGAAATTCATTTATTATTACATATATGTACACTGAATATAATATTTTAAATAATTTTGTGCATAAAACAATCAATGTACACAGAACCATCAGAAAGCAAAGATGTGACTATCTCTGATACCATATGAACAAATTCAGAGTATTTTGGATTTTGAAATGCTAAATAAGAGATGCTCAGCATGCAGTTGCAAAATATGCAAACTCATGGACGGATTAGTGTACAATTGTACAGGTATATCATTACATTTCTGTTGGAAACTACTAAATAGAGATATAAACTAGCGACAAAGATAACCAGTTTGATAGATAACCAGTTTCTTCGCCTTTTCTGTGGAATATGTGGTCATGCTCTCCACATGTTGTTGGATTGCAACTCCCATACTCCCTCAACTTCTGTGCTAGGTAATCCTAATGGTATTTGTAATTCAACAACAGCTGGAGGGACACTATGCAATATTTTAGTCCAGTATCTCAACTACTAAGGTCTCAAACAGGTATTGTTCTCCTCTGTTTGATCCTTCCAGTGGTTCTGAACCTTTGGGTCCCCTGGTGTTTTGGCCTACAACCAGCTGTTAGGATTTCTGGGAGTTGAAGGCCAAAACATCTGGGGACCCACAGGTTGAGAACCACTGAAAAATGTCAGGATTTGAACATAGGTTCTTTTTCATGAGAAATGCCCAGCAACACTCCCTTCCCATTAGAATATCTATCAAAGTAGAACAAAGGAAAAAATAGCCCAATCTCCAGAGAGTGGGCTATTCACAGGAACCAGAATGGCCACATTTTGAATTAACAGAATACAAGAATAGATAAGTCTTTGATCCAATCCAGCATGGCTCTTCCTAGATTCATTTCACCAACAGGAAGCAAAGAGCACCATTCAATCCATCTACACAAACTGCTACTGGGGGACCATCAACCACAAACATTTTTAATCATCTCCAGAGGTATAGATCAGATAGAGTTTGTACCCAAAGAAGCAAAGGTTTACAAAGCCAATGTGGTACAGATAACTTTGGTTCATATCTCTCCCCATAAGCAGATTTGAATCATAGCATCACAGAGTTGGAAAAGACCTCATGGGCCATCCAGTCCAACCCCCTGCCAAGAAGCAGGACAGGTGATTTCAAAGCACCCCCAACAGATGACCACCCAGCCTCTGTTTAAAAGCCTCCATAGAATGAGCCTCCATCACACTTCAGGGTAGAGAGTTCCACTACTGAACAGCTCTCACAGTCAGAAAGTTCTTCCTAATGATTAGAAGTTGTTCTTATGGTTGTGCGCCTTCAAGTCATTTCTGGCTTATGGCAATCCTAAGATGATCTTATCACATGGGGTTTCTGGGACCGAGAGAGTGTGACCTATCCAAGGTTGCCCAGTGGGTTTCCATAGCCAATTGAACACTGACTCTCAGACTAGAAGATCTTGGGTTAATCATTCTTTTTGAACCAAGCCTATATTACAGAGTTTCTCTTAACAGGATAAAATGATAGGAAATGAGAAACAGAATTACATACACTGTTCTGTGGCCCTTGGCATATTAAAATTAAATTAAGATTTTATATCATTTTATAATACAGACTTTTCCTCACCATCCCTTGGATGAAAGGAAGCAGCGATTGCAGAGATGTTGAAACATAAACTCTGTTTTTAACATGCACACGATTTTTACTCTGACATTACAGTTTTCAAGGGAGATTTTGTATACAGTACATTATGCCTCTTTTGTGAGTCCATTAAAACAGGTATGAGGTTTAGAGGTGTTGTCGTCAGAAAACTGTCTTCAAGGTAGCCAGCAACTTCCATTTCAGTATGGACAAGCATTTCATTACAATATATTTGCATTCAATTGCCCAAGGAAAAGCTGATAGGGAAAGTCAAACTAGCATTGGCTCTAGCATACCATTCTGTCTTGAACATATATTTCTAATTTCACATGAATATTCAGTTCAGATACCATTGTCCAAATAAAATGCACACAAATAAATAATGCCAGCCACGGCTAATGTTATATTTGCATTGCTAATCATACTTCACTCCAGCCTACTATTTGCAATTATGGCCTAAATCCTATTGTTAGCTCCAGCAAGAATCGATCCATGAATCAGTGGGATTAACATCAGCATTTACTCAAAACAGGATTCAATGGTATGGGTAAATAAAGTTACAAGTTGATAAAAGCATCCATATATTTGCAAATGTAACTAGAAACAGGAAAAAAATATTTTTAGATTCTAAAAAAATATATTGAACAAAAAAGCAAGAAGCTCTCTTTCTTCCTCTCCATCCTCTGTTCTACAGCCTAAAGCTATGAAAGTGCTCATTTTTGTTGTTGTTACATGCCTTCAAGTCAATTCCGATGGTTGTAACTTTAACTATGGGTTTTCTAGGTAATTCAGAGAGAGTTTGCAGTTTTCTTCCTCTTGGGCTGAGAACATGATTTGCCCAAAGCCACTCCAACAGGCTTCTAAAGCTCAGCGGGGATTTCTCAGACTTCTAGAGCAATACCCAAAGTTCTCCACCATGCCGGCTCTCCTTTACTTTTGGTTATAACTCTTTAACTGATATGAGCACAGTCATTTGAGGCTACAAAAACCAGGTGCATATTTACAGGATGGGAGATACTTGGCTGAACAGCAGTGTATATGAAAATGACCTTGGAATTACTGTTGAACATGGCCCAGAAGTGTGATGCTTCAGCAAAGATGCCAAATAATATTGTTGTCTGTACTGATAAAAGCACATAATATACACAAGTTGGACCAGCTTCAGTATACAGGATCAGGACTTTATTGAAGTCTGGTATTGCTAGATCTTATCTCTATATTTGTTTTAAAAACCAAAAGCTGATAGGGAAAGTCAAACTAGCATTGGCTCTAGCATACCATTCTGTCTTGAACATATATTTCTAATTTCATATGAATGGTAAGAGGTATTCAGAACAAAACATAAGAGGAAAGATAGAAGGAGATGAGCATGTGTAGCTTGGTGAAGAAAAGACTGAAAGATGATGTAAATGCATCTTCCAATATCTGCGGTCTACTCTCTGCAATCTACAGAGAGTAGACTGCAGATTTATTCTGGTGCCTTAGAAGGTAGTACCAGTTTTAATAGATTTCAGTTACAGTAGGGTAGCTTTTGATTGAATATTAGAATGAATGTTCAACAATGGAATCAATTATATAGAGAGGTGATAGGGTCTCTTTCTTTGGACAGCTACCAGTTGGAGATATTTTAACTGGATTGACAAAATTAAGCAGAGGGTTGGACTTTGGCCTTTAAGATTCCTATTTCTATTATTCTATTCTGAACAAGCAAGTTAACCAGCAGCTTCATTTCAAGTTCTAGTTAATTTACTTCACCAGCACCCGGTTTATGATGTATAGTGAAGTATTCTTTGCAGTGTCCAACTTGAGCCCCATCTGCACTGCCATATAATGCAGTGTTGACTCATATAATGCAGTTTAACTGCACTGAACTGCATAATCTGAGTCTACATTGACCATATACTACAGTTTCAAAGTGCATTATATGGCAGCATAGTTGGGATTTTAGTCAGTACCTCAAGAATGAAGTCTATGCTACTGCTCTTTGAAGCATGCTATTCAGACATCAGAAGAATGACCTTTTTATAAATCTCCATCTTATCATAGACTAGGTCAATACAGAAACACAGTCTCGGGATGTAAGGGTTTGCTAACAAATGGCTTGATTGTATCTTGAGCTCAGTAGAGAGGGTTATTTCATGTTGAAAGGCCCCGGGAAAAAAGGAAATATACGAGAACACTGTTGTTTGGGTGATGACAATACAGATCTTGTCTGGCTGTAACCATCCTCTCTCTCTAGTGTAACCCCAGAAACAAGCACAGAAAGTGTTTATGTTTTTATTGATACCACTGCAGAATCATTTCACAGAAAAAGCAACAATAAAAAGGAAATAAATCACAGTCACTTTACATAGAGGCTAGTAGGAGATGGCTGATACCAAATTCTGCTGCAATGAGCAACTCAAACTTTCTTCAAGGCCACAAGAGCAGTAAGCTCTTCTCATAATTACTGCCAAAGCTTCTTACATGTTACATATTATAAAAGCATTATAGGCTGAGTATCCCTTACCTGGAATTTTGAAATTCAAAATACTCCAAAAACAAAATTGTTCATGTAGATGGCTGTTTTGTGATGGCTCAGTGAACACAATTTGCAAAAATATTACAAATACTATGTATAAAATTGCCCTCAGTCTTTGTGTATAAGGTGCATGTGACAGATGAATTGATTTCATGTTTAGACTTTCTCATTGTGTATATGCATCTATTCCCAAATCTTTAAAAACCCAAAATATTTAGTCCTCACTACCTCTGAGGATGCTTGCCATAGATGCAGGCGAAACGTCAGGAGAGAATGCCTCTAGACCAGTGGTTCTCAACCTGTGGGTCCCCAGATGTTTTGGCCTTCAACTCCCAGAAATCCGAACAGCTGGTAAACTGGCTGGGATTTCTGGGAGTTGTAGGCCAAAACACCTGGGGACCCACAGGTTGAGAACCACTGCTCTAGACCATGGCCATATAGCCCGAAAAAACCTACAACAACCCAGTGATTCCAGCCATGAAAGCCTTCGACAATACATCAAAATATTTAACTCTTCTAGTCACAAATATTTCAGATAATGGATACTCAATGTGTACCACATTACAAGTTAGCTTGTATCCAAAGTGTATCTAAGAAGCACATACATCCGTTTTTAGTAACCAAAACTTTCAAACTCATTTTAAATTGCAACTAAGTCTCTGTTTATCTAATGCCATGTCCTCTTCCAGTAAAAACTTTCAATATTCACGCAAACTTCTCAAAGCCTCTGAAATGGAATTGGACCCAAAACATGTAAATATATCAAAATAAGAACAAATAGCATGACGGCATAGCCCAATTATTACATCAGCAGTTGGAGAAGCTGATTTTTTTGGACTACCAGGATTCTGAATTAGGAGGAGGAGGAGTAATCTGTAAAACTACAGTCCTCCACAGGTGGGTCTTCCCTTGAAATTCCAAGCCCTAACATAGGACAAATGGAGGAAGTATAATCTGTGAAGGCATCCTTGTTTGTCATTATTTATTCTCTGTTGCTTTGTATATTCAGGACTGGGCTTTGGTTTTTTAAAAAAAATATAGAGATAAGATCTAGAAATACCAGACTTCAATAAAGTCCTGATCCTGTATACTTTGCCTACAGTCCATTAAAAAACTATTCTGTTTTGCAAAGGAAATTCTTCCAAAAAAATCCTGCAAACAAACAGAATTGATTGCAGGCCAGATAACTTAAGATTAAAGCAAAAGTCTGTCATTATTGAAAAATGCTTTCCTGGGTTTTCTGCATTTAATGTGCATGGATCTTCAGTAGCTTAGTTTGTGCCGAGTTTTATTGCTTTTATTTAGAAGGCTATGAAAATCTATCTACCAGGCTTTCCTAGTTTTCTGTAATCGCAGAAATAGAACTTGGAAAAGTTATATTTTTGTACTACACGCTCAGAATAACACAAATCAGAATCACAGTCCCACATGGAGACTATACTGTGCTCTGGGCAGAACATCAATCTCCTTTAATTCTGAAACATAACTGTTGCTTTATTGTAAACTAACGTATTTTCCTTCTGTAGAATCATTACAGGAAAATCTAATAAATACTGAGTGGGGCTGGCCTTTAAAGTCATAAAAGCTATTCTCAGGATGGGCACTGATCCCACAAGGGTTCCTGAGTCAGTCTTAAGGACTTCTATCCAAGCTGCTCCTTCCTAATATGCTGATCTATTTCCACAACATACAGACACTCCTTGGAAGGGTTCTTTATATAGAATGCAGAACAGCCGTCTTATGAGGATAACCTATTTGTTAGTGACTTCTTCCATGGTGATGGGAAATCTGCTTTCTAAAATTGTCTTGTGACTCTGCTCGGACTGGACTTTGGGAACAAGACATCCTAACCCTGCTCCAAACAACCATCAGGACAGGCAGAGTGGCAGATGAAAGAGAAGATGGCAAAAACAACCCCAGTGGCAATATTGGGTGTAGGCAAGCCACAGACTAGGATTGACACCACTTACTGCACAATACCTTTCAGAACATACTTTTTAATATTTAGATTGCATCTGATCTTGGAAACTTATTTATTTATTTATTTACTTCATTTGTATACCGCTTTTCTCACCCCAGTGGGGGACTCATTGCGGCTTCCAACACAATTATGGCAAAATTTAATGCCTCACATACTGAAACCTAACCCAACAATAATAACATACAATCATCAATTAAATCATAAAACCCAACATCATTTAACATTAAAACATGGAAAAACATAGTCCAGGCCATTCCAAATATCATGTCTATTGCACATAATCCCTGATCATTCCTTATACTGCTTATTGGCCAAAGGCTTGGCTCCATAGCCAAGTTTTTACTTTTCTTCTGAAGGCCAGGAGGAAGGGCACTGATCTAATTTTATTGGTGAGAGAGTTCCATAGCCGAGGAGCCACCACTAAGAAGGCCCTGTCTCTCATACCCACCAATCACGCTTGCGGGAGAGGTGGAACTGAGAGAAGGGCCTCCCTAGACAATTTTAATCTAAGCAGGGACAGTTCTTGTTAGGTCTTGAATAGGAGAGTGCAAATGAATACCAGGTATTGTAGGCTATATTTTAGAAGAAGGACCTGGCAAAACAAATTCAGAGTACTCCTGAAATTCACGGGCTCACCATATGTCAACAGAGGACCTGAAGGCACATAGAAACAAACACACTACACCCATCTGCAGTTGCATCAGTTTCACCAAAGAACTCTGTTATCAAATCTTAGGAACTGTGATTTAGTGGTTTTAATTTTCTGCAGAAAAGCACTAGAATTCTCTAATAGACAACAGTAAATATTTCACCAGGTTGCAAATCTCTAGATGCCTTGGGTTATGGGCATGCCATATCCTAAGGCATCCATAACTGATATATGCATGTAAATATATCCATCACATTAATTTATCCAAAAACTGATATATCCATGTGGTGCAAACATATCCTTAGTCAGGAGGCACGTGGCACTCTGAACTCAAAATATGCCATGAATAAGAAAGGTGGTTGCACAGCTGGAGCCTCTCCAGTGAGCATTTTGCTGTACAGTATTAATGACTGAATGTTTCAAAAGGGGGGGGGGGTGCTTTCTTCTGCCACCTGGTAAGATAGTAGATGAAGTTTCACAGGGGCCCAGGAAAAGAGATAGAACAACTTAGCAGAGAGGGAGAAAGTAAAGTGGGAGTGGTAGAGTCTTGGCAAAAAAGCAAGTGGCAGCTGCAGAGCATCCAGGGTGATTTTCATTCCCAAGATCCTGGGTATTTATGTGCATCACAGATTTCAATTCCAAATCCCGAGTGTGCATGTCAGGGTACCTTTACAGGGCAACATGAGAAGGAGCTCTCAGCCTCATGCACCATCTTGCTATTTCTGGAGTAGGAAAGGAGACAATGCTGTGACATTGAAGAAGGCACCCCAAGTGAACCACTATATTGCGAATTTCCTTCCTTCTGCTCAGCATCACCAGCTGCCACTAGCAGATATTGGAAACCATCCAAAATGACCAATGTGGTGCATCACAATATCAAGGCATATCATTTATCAATTTTAGTGGTACACCCATGGTGAACATAACATATAGCATTGTTTCAATGCTCTGATTGTTAGTCATTTTAATTAGCAGCCATTAACATTTCAGCTAATACATGCAATGTCTTTGGATGAATTAATATACCACTGGTTTATTTGTTTCTTGGGAGCAGGTGGAGTGGTGAATACATTACAAGGTATAGTCAGAATTTTAAAGGAGGCTCACCAAGGTGTGCTGCATCTAACTTTAAATCAGGATTCGTTCCTTAAAAGCTCCTTTTGTCAGGGTCTGTGCTGAAGATGAAGGGCTACCAGGCCCAGCATCTGAATCAGTAGCAAGCAGGGAACAATAGTGGCATCCTGACACAGAGGAAGCTACCCCTGCAGTGCAGGACCAAGTGCCTCAGGCAAGTGGGAGTCCTGAGTTAACTCAGGATTAAAAGAGCCATGAAACAGAGTTAAGCATCCCTGAAAGACTGCAACTGAGGACTCATGCTATTCAGCTGCATAGATCGTCGGGCTGGCACAGAGAAGGGCCAACTGGTGAGAGCACTTGTGCTATGGGGTATAAAGAGTGGCAGTTTGGATTTAGTCTTTGCTGGGAGCAATGTTTGGAACCTGCTACAGCTTGGAGCTCTGTTGGATGCCTTCATGTGTTTCAGACCTTGGCTATGGACTTTGGACTACACATATTATTGGATGTTTTGGTGAGGACCTTTGGAATGGACTACTGACCATCCTTGTGTTGTTTGTTGTTTGAATCAGCATAGGCTTGGATCCTGGAGGAGCTGACGAGAGTAGTTTAGTTTTTTTCCCCATTTCAGGAGCGACTTGAGAAACAGCAAGTTGCTTCTGGTGTGAGAGAATTGGTCATATGCAAGGATATTGCCCAGAGGAAGCCTGGATATTTGATGTTTATACCAACTTTGTGGGAAGCTTTTCTCATGTCCCCGCATGGGAAAGTGCAGCTGACAGAAGGAACTCAACTCGGTGTCCCTGGATTCGAACCGTTGATCTGTTGGTCAGCAGTCCTGCCGGCACAAGGGTTTAACCCATTGTGTCACAGGGGGCTCCAGATAACAAGAATAGTGAGTGACTGCTTATACTTAGAGATGCTGTGCAGGGTTGTGACACTTTACACTTAAGACTAAAGTCCAGAGAAACATCATCCCAGAAACATGGAATCACTTTATTGTTTTCATGCTTATCCAGTTCAATGTTACAATATGTCCATAATGGATACCATGTTGAAATAAAGAGACAAAATAAAAAGAAATTAAATAGTTTTCAGATGGTTTATGATTTCATTGCTACATGCCCCCAAAATAGATCCTTGGCGAATTAATCAGAAATGGTTGCTTAAACTGAAATGATGGGAATGTATCACAAGTGAAAATATCTCCTGTCTTAGATGGGGTTACAGCTAAAAATGTACTGAGTGTCTACCTGAGTGATGTATATATGCGCTCTTCTGTCTACCTGAGTTCAATCTATAAAGAGTCACAAGGGGATATCTGAGAAATGTGGGAGGAATGTGCTGAAACTGCTTGATTTCAGTCCTTGGGAATGCTATATTTGTCAGGTAACTATATATTTTAGCCAGAGCCCTTTGTTATCCTGGGGTCTGCCTTCTCAAAAGCCATCAATTCTTTTAAATTGCATGTCAAGAAGGAGTCCGCTTTATAACTAACGAATGGGGCCAGGAGGAAAATAAAGGGACTGGAGGTACTGCCCTGCCTTGTGTGACCAGAGAAGTTTTGCACACTCATAAATAACAATGCTCCAGTCTCAAAGGAAAGGACTGCTACTCAGAAATATCATCCCAAATAATGTGGAATCAACAAATATATCACCATCTAGAACCATGTGATTAAGGAGTGGTCCAGATTTTAACCTTTGTGTATGCCAAGGTTATTTCTGTATCTTCTCTGGCCACAATCCAAAGTAATTTCAGGTTTTATGTCATCTGCTCAGTCATCTACTAAAAATATGGAACAGGGCATCTTTACTATTTTTTAAATACAAAATCCTACGTACAAAGAAAAAAAAACCCTAATTCTTCAAGTAAAGATGATTATACAGCTGGTGTCTGGGATCTCCAGCCAAAGCTGTTGCCAAAGGAGGCTTTAAAAACTATAATGCATGATTGGGGTGGGGATATTCAAGTGAGGGTTACTCCTGGGAAAGAAGAGAAGAATTTCTCTTGAAAAACCATCTCAATGCCTACTAAAATCCTCCACTAGAGGTGTCTAAAGAAACTTGGATAGGAGATAGGAGAAGGGAATATGTGGAGAGCGAAGGAGATGAAAAGAAAGAGTAAGGGGAAGAGAATGAGAGAAAGACTAAGCACCAGAGAGGAAGGCGAGAGACAAAGGGGGAGATGGAAAGAAATAAACATTGAGAAGGACAGAATAGGATGATAGGAAGTGTTTCATTCTGAATTGTCTCATCATGAGTTTTTCATGGTGAAAAAAAATTCAGGAGTTGCTTACCAAAGCCTCTTTCTGTACAATATTAACAAGTGTGACTAAACTGGCAGTACTGTTGAGAGATTCTCCACCAGTGTCACCACACACTACTACTGTTGCTCTTATTTGGTCCTGAGATTTCTTACCAATTATATGCCAATTAGGGCAGATGTTTTCATTGTGCAGATAGAAAGGTTTGATCATATATTGTATGTATGTGTGTGATATAGTTTAGACACTACATCTTCAATATCAGGGTTGGAATAATGCACGTTCCCCAACCCTGAAATAAATGGAGAAGGGAGCTCAAATGAAAGAAGATAGTCTTCTGATCCCAGCTGATTGATCTGTAGGTTGAAAGCAGCATTCTGCATGACATGCACGATCATGAAATAGATGCAAAGCCTTGACCCCTTTCAAGGCAAGTGCAAGGATGTTTTTGCATCTGTAGCTGTTGAATTTAAGAGCCTGGTCTTGTCTTATGTCTTTGATCAAAACTCTGATGGTTAAATCCCTATATATACCATCCAAAAAGAGAACCAATTCATTATCTATAATTAATAATCCAGACTTACAAGGCAGTAATCGTCAATAGGTATTGTACAACATAGCTCCCTTCTTTGTCTATACAGCCCAAAGAGTAAGTCCAAAATCCTTCAGTTTTTTAAAAAATGTTATAGATCACTGATTTATATTCAATTTGCCTCTTCCATCACAATCTGTCAATAAAGTGGGAGAGAAATGACTATTGATTTTGAAAGGGCAGCTCGAAGCTTGTCTAAATCTGAATCAAACCTATTTATTTACACATTTGCTTTAACAGTTAACTGAATTGTTTCAGGATTTTTTTTTTGTTTGGATTTGCTCATTGATTTAAATTATTTTATTATAAAATCCAACATCAAAAACAAAACACTGTTTTCCTAGGCTTTTCAGAACTGGTGATGGTACCTCCTTCTTTCTCCAGTTAAGACGTTCTGAATATTCAGTCTATTTAACACAGCAAACTTTGAGCAAACTTTGGCCCTCTGGTTGTTTTGGACTTCAACTCGTACAATTTCTGATGGCTAGAAGTTTGCCCATGCCTGATTTAACACCATTATTGCAGTTTATTGCTAGAGCTTAGGGGCTATTTGTTGTGGGTTTTGAAAAACTGTTCCTTACTTCTTGGCCAGCTGCCCTGTTAATATACAATTCTGTTAAAGATGGAGTGTCTAAACTATATAATAATCATACATACAGCAAATGATCCAACCTTTCTATCTGTAGCATCAAAACATTTAAGTCATTATTCATCCTAACATGTGCATTTCTGTGTTGCTCATTGGATGTGTTGGCTAAAAGGTTACCATGCATCATTGTGAATATTTTTTTAAAATAGCAGACATCCTTTCAATATCAATACAAACGCTTTCAGATCTAGCCAATACAGCTTTAACACTTCTGCTTATTTACTTCTTTCAGAGACACATAGTGAACCCCCCTCCCCCATTATTCCTTCTTCTTAAAAATAAGGATGTCTCATGAGAAATGCACTCTCTTTACAAACTCACACATCCACCTTTCTTTTGTTTCTGTACTTTCTCTCCATCACACTTTTGCTGAAGGTGTTTTTAGCCAATTTCTACAGTTATAGACTATAGAAACTATTTTGAAAGGAGGCCTACGCGATGAAAGAAAGTTTTTCTTTTGAATTGGGAATGTACCATTCCTCTTTCACTGTTTTATTTATAGGGATTCAGAAGTATCCAAGCTAGACGCTTTATAAGACTGCAACTTCTGCTCTCAACCATAAATCAATTCTATATGACACAGTTTAAGGGCACCTGAAGTACAACATATCACAAATTCTGCATCCATAGATTCAACTAGCCACACGCTGAAAATATTCCACAAAACAAAACAACCAAATGTGGTTTTGCTTTCTTATATAACAGACATCATTATACTATGCCACTGTACATTATGGGTCTTGAGCATCCACAAATTTTGGTATCCATTGGAGATCTTATTTATTTATTTATTTGGGGTTCTTTTACCCCGCCCTTCTCACCCCGAAGGGGACTCAGGGCGGCTTACAAAAGCAAAGGCACAATTTGATGCCTGCATCATAAAACAATCATACACAAAATTACATCAATTCACAGTTAATAACAATTCATGCATTATAACCACATAATCAATAAAACCAATACAAACCCAATTCCTCCTCTTACATGGTCAGCGTTCGCTAACTCATAGATCTAGTTTTACGTTCCACTTCATCAATCCTGTTGGTCTTACTCGCCTGATTGTCTAATTTAATTGCCAGAGTGCCCAAAGGCCTGGTCCCATAACCACGTCTTCACCCTCCTCCTAAAGGCGAGGAGGGATGATGATGCCCTGATTTCCCCCAGGAGTGAGTTCCACAGGTGAGGGGCCACCACTGAGAAAGCCCTGCTCCTCGTCCCCACCAGCCTCACTTGTGACAGTGGTGGGGTCGAGAGCAGGGCCTCCCCAGATGATCTCAAACTCCGGGGTGGGACGTAGAGGGAGATACGTTCGGACAGATACACTGGACCGGAACCGTACAGGGTTTTGTAGGTCAAAACCAGCACCTTGAATTGTGCTCGGAACTGAATCGGCAGCCAGTGGAGCTGGCACAACAGGGGGGTGGTATGCTCCGGTGAGCAGTCTGGCTGCCGCTCGCTGGACTAGTTGAAGTTTCCGAACAGTCTTCAAGGGCAACCCCACGTAGAGAGCGTTGCAGTAGTCTATTCGGGATGTAACAAGAGCGTGGACCACCGTGGCCAGATCAGACTTCCCAAGATACAGGCGCAACTGGTGCACAAGTTTTAATTGCGCAAAAGCTCTCCCGGCCACCGCTGAGACCTGGGGTTCCAGGCTCAGCGATGAGTCCAGGATCACTCCCAAGCTGCGAACCTGCGTCTTCAGGGGGAGTGTAACCCCATCCAGATCTTGGAACCAAATAGCGGATATCAAGAAAGTACTAATAACCGGGTGATTTTCCTGATACGTAGAGAGCACATGTGCCTTCACTAACTTGATCTGTCACTATTAAAAGACAAAAGAGATGCCTTCTACCTGAAAGACTGAGATATCTTGGCATAATTAGGAACTAGTATCCAAGATAGTAATTACTATTAATGCGAAAATTGAAAACTCATTCATCTATTTCTGTGCCTTCCACCATACAATACTCTCTCAAACACCCTAAGTTAAGATGAAAGTGACAAGTATATATGGAGGAGAACTCTTTGTGGTTTTACCAACAGAGTTGTGGCTAATCTGTCAGGGGTGGTTTGAATGCAACTTTCCTGCTTCTTGGCAGGGGGTTGGACTGGATGGTCCACAAGGGCTCTTCCAACTCAATGATTCTATGATTCTAATGACTATGAAAAGCAGGGCTTTTTTGGCTGCAGTGCCAATATTACAACATGACCAACTTGGAAGACAATGCCACGTAGAACATATACTTCTACTGTCTAAGATCCCACATTCAGTTAGGAGCTTTATGGGGTGCTGTTTTATTTATGATTTCTATTGTAACCTTGAGCCCTTGTGACAAAGCCAGCTATGATTATAATATAAAGAGTCTCTTTATGGATCTGCAAGTATTTATAAGCCTTTGCTGTCACGCACAAACACAGAATAGCTCCTTATGGTGCCAGCATTTGGGAAAGTTCACTTCAGGGAAATGTATTTTGGAAGCAACCTCCCATTTTATGGGATAGTTGTCTGAAAGTGGAAAAGGCTGCCAAGAGAGAGAGAAAAGACTCTGAAGGCCTCCAGAGATGTAAGCCTAAATGAATTAACATATTAAACTGGATAGACTAATCAGCTAATTTCTGATTCAGAGCCTCCAAATTTTTGAATACCTGGATGCAATTCACAATAAATTTGTTTTAAAGTAATCCCACAGCCTTTTAACCCTTAAACATATTCTGTGTCGAGCAAACCATTGTCGGGACGGCTTTCCATCTGGAAATGTCTGTTATCACTGCAAAAGACCATGCAGGTCCAGAATAGGTATCTGCAGTCACTTATGGACCACCATCGTCACTTATGGACTCTACCATCGGAAGACAATCATACTCAGCAATGAGTGATTGCCAATGATGATGTCAGTATATAATGTTATATAGTATGAAAATTGCTTATAGTTTAAACTCTGTGATTCCAGAAATGCAGGGTTAAAACATAGAGATGTGTAGTATTGGTAGAGTGTCACTTTTGGAGCTTCCTGTGCTGACCGGATGAAGAAACTATGATAAGAGAGAAATGTGCTCCGTGCAGTGTGCCAAGATGTGAATGGACGTGATCTGAGATTGGTCTTGTATATTTTGTAAATAAAAGTGCCGCTTTCAGTGAAAACTGATGAAGAAGTCTAGTGTCTTTACCAGTTCGTGCCTTCAAGTAGAACTTGGACGGTCGAAGAAGCTGAGATAAGGAAGGTGATTTATCTCAATTTACCAACAGATGATGATGATTATGATGATGGTGACGATGAGATAATTCTGCAAGAACCAACTTAACTATTTCATTAGGCATACTCCAAGTGCCATTTTTATGATTAAGACTTCTTTTCAAAATATAAGTTTCCCTAAGGAATTTGGACTACAAGTCATAACTAACATTTCATTATATATTTGGGCACCGTTACAGCAAAACTAGGAACAATTCCTTCACTGTGGAAAACAGAGAAAATCTATGTAAGTAGAAATTATTGTTGTATGCCTTCAAATATAGTTGGTTATGGTTACTCTTTGGCGAACCGATTACAGGGCTTTCTTGGAAATATTTGTTTAGAAACATTTTATTTTTGCCTTCCTGAGACTGAGAGAGTGACTTGGCCAGTTGGTTTCCATTGCCAAGCAGGGATTTGAGCGCTGGTCTCCAGAGTTATAGCCCACATTAGCTCTAATATAAATGACAGTTTCAGAAAGAAAGAGAAAGATTAAGGGTTGTATTCTCTTCTATATAATATATTGCCTTTCAGATCATTACTGAAATTCATGTTTTAATCCTTTAACCACAGGGACATTAGTAAAACAATTACAGAAAATGAAAAATGGTAGGCATTATACTCGACGCATATTGTAGATTTTTTTAAAATGCTTATTAATGTCTCACATTCCTTCAGAAATAACCAGACATGTTAGAATCTCATCCAATAAGTTGATATATGTGTTAGCTTTAGAAACCACATAACATTTTCCTTAAATAAACTGCAAGCCTACACCGTTTCTACCGAGAAAGGCAATCTATATTAATGAAAGATGCCGAAGGCTTTTCTAAAGATTGCTCTCGTACCAATTTTAATGATCTGACTTCATGAAGAGGATTTGAAACATGTTAGTGGTTCAGGATGCTTAAACGAAATAGCTTTTTAATTGTAAAGAATCAACTTAGAATCACACAGAAGATTTGCATCCTAAAGCTGGCGTGCTGCTTGCCCCAGACACATGGAGCTTATGAGCAAAACCACAGGGGGAGAGAGTTAAATACAAATGCTAATACCACATTGCAGCGGCCTCATCAGATGATCTTTTGACTTAATGTCTTGTTAAGCTTCCCTAAATCTGGAAGGAAATATAGCAGATTGCACCCCACAATGAGCACATTTCAGTCCTCTTCTTTAGAACTGATGCACACAAAATGGTTGGAAGAGTAGAGGCCATTTTGAATGTGTTCCTTCTCCCCTGCGACTCCAACATTGTGAACATAAGGACCATATTTCTTCAACACTAAGATGCCATTGACTGTAAGGTGCACATTAATTTCAGTATCACCAACAGAAGAAAAACTTTACATATAAAAAAGTACCAGCAATCATAAGATGCATCCCATTTTAAAAGATGTTTTTACATGGGAGGAGGAGTGCATCCTAGAATCGAAGTAAGAGGATATAGGGTTTGGCCCTAACATCAAAAATAGACCAAGAGCAAACACAGTTTTTGAGGGCCCTTTTCCAGCTCCCCAGATGTGTACCATCCTGTGTCTTATTACTTGAATCCGGAGAAGCACCCCTGTTAAAAAGAGCCTGGTGGTGGGCACTTAAATATTGGATCAAGATTAGAGTTTTTAGTTTAGGATCCCGTTTGATGCACCACTTAGCTCAGGATGAGTACATAAGCAGTTGGTTTAAGATCAATTCTAAGAAAGCTTCCTCCATTGGCCTTTCTGCATCTCTCCTGACTCATCTGGGTTTTGACATGGCTCTAAAATCAATCAAACAGAGGCTGTGGGGCATTGCCTTTTGTGAGCTGTGCTCTCGCTCTTATGTAAGACCCGTCGCAAACTAGGCTCCTGCAGGAGCAAACCTTGCCAGCACGTCCCTGACGTCATGAGACTCCGCCTCTCGCCCCGCCCCTTTCTCAGCCTCTTTCTCCGTGCCAGAGTGGTTTTTCCTTTGCTAGGGCAGCATTGCCAGCATACTCTCTCAGTTGAATTCTACCAACTGAGAGAGTACGCTGGCAATGCTGCCCTAGCAAAGAAAAAACCACTCTGGCACGGAGAAAGAGGCTGAGAAAGGGGTGGGGCGAGAGGCGCAGCCTCATGACGTCAGGGACGTGCTGGCAAGGTTTGCTCCCGCAGGAGCCTAGTTTGCGGCGGCTCTATCTTGCTCTCCTAGTGCCCTGTCCATACATTATGTTGGGCCTTTTCATGCAGCAAACTATCAAAAGAATTTGACGGTAGCCAAATATCGCTTCCTATTTTCCAAAGCAAGGTGCAATGTGCTCCCATCTGAATTGCTGCGTGGGAGATTTGCAGGTACCCCATATAATGAAAGATTCTGTCCATGTAACAAACAGGAAGTAGAGTGCATCTACCACAATCTACAGTAATGCAGTTTCTATGAACAGGCCCGGGCACACATAATCAACCCCCTACTAAGGAATTTACCAGCAACTTCAGTGAAATTTTATGTGAAGTTTCTACTTAGTGACAACCTTCCCCACGTGACCTTGGCGGTTGTCAAGTTTCTTTCTGAGAAAGCCAAAATTAGACATTTCCCAACTTTAGACATAAGTTGAAACACACTGGCACTTCTTGTAGTCTTTTACCTATGTTTTTAGCAAACATGTATTTTAAGAAATTTTTAACTGTTGTAAATTTTACCCATCTGTGTGTTCAATCAACTCGTTGTTCTTAATCTCATTACCTGCATACCTTGAGGCTGAAACACGCTGGCACTTCTTGTAGTCTTTTACCTTTGTTTTTAGCCAAAATGTATTTTAAGCAGTTTTTACTGTTTCCAGAATTTTATCCATTTGTGTGTTCAATCAACTGGATGTTCTTAATCTCATTATCTGTATAACTTGTATGCTACAGTGTAATAAGGGTCTTTGGGCCATAATAAAAATGTTGTTGTATAGGGTTTGGTTTCTTCTTCTCCTCCTCTTCCCATATGGCCAAGCCCCAAAGTGGTTCACAACCTTAAAAAGTATTCGACTGAAAAATCTACAAATTATAAATATTAAAACCGAATTAAATATTAATTCTACTACAACCTTTCTGAGATTTGAGTTTTCTGGTTTCAACAACTCCCAAGTCCACTATCACCTTGTGTCTTAACGTGAAGAAAAAGTAGACAGAATTCATCTCATTCTGTGGAATTCCTTCTCTGTTTTCTGACTTATATGTTCAAATCTTCTCACCTTAAAATGAGGCTCTTTCGCACATTCTACTGCTATTTAAGATCTGGATGATGAAGACATAGGAAAGGAACTCTTCTGCAGCGGCATCCAAAATGAGAAACTTCCCACCCAGAAGGCATGACTGAAAGTATTTCAAGACTTGTGTTTTTCAACAAACCTTTTATTTATTGTCAAAGACTTTCATGGCTGGAATCACTGGGATGTTGAAGTTTTTTCGGGCTATATGGCCATGTTCTAGAAGCATTCTCTCCTGATGTTTCACCTGCATCTATGGCAAGAATCCTCAGAGGTTGTGAGGTCTCACAACCTCTGAGGATGTTTGCCATAGATGCAGGTGAAACGTCAGGAGAGAATGCTTCTAGAACATGACCATATAGCCCGAAGAAACTACAACAACCCAAACCTTTAATTTGCTTGTTTGTTTACTTCTTTCCCCCAGAGCAGCATGTATGGCCTCTTTTGCTTTCCCTTACCTCTTTCTAATTTTGTTTTTTATTGTTGCTTTTTATGTTTGATTAGTTTTGTCAGCATGGTTTTAATTGATATAGATTTACTATTCTTTCGCTGTTGGTTTTATATTATAGCCTTGACTCTGTAAAACAAGTTTGTCCTGGAAGTATAAAGACAAATTACAAATTATTTAATGAAGTATGCTACATAATGCTCAAAGTCAACCGTAGCTCGCCAGTACTGTATTACTTCAATTCAAAGATGCAATTTCCTACTATATAAACATCTTCGAAAATAGTGTGCGGCTTAGAATCACAGGTGTATCTTATGTATTTTGGTGGTGGTTTGTGGTACTGAAATATGGATGAATCTTACAATGGAAGAAACATAGTATTTAAGTTTTCCTCCTTATCACCCCCCCCCCCCCAACATAATCAGAAAAGCAATAACTATTACACATAACTGACCTTCTAATTCTGAAGCGTAACTATTCCAAGCAGCGACTGAGCTCTGGACATGTGGGAAAAATACTGATGACCCACATAAAAGGTCATATTGACCTAGTTATCTTATTTCCCATGACACAGGTTTTATATTTAGGATGCAATCTATCAAGCCCCAACACTGTATAGCTGCCATTCATTAATGTGGCACCATAACATAGAGCTTGGAAACTTGACCAAGCTTGGACATAGTTTAAGCTATAATACAAAAAACATTTGGGGTCCATATGTAGTGCTTTGAACCCATATTTACTTTATTTTTGGATCCACATGATTTCCTGCCCTAAATGGTTTTTACTACCTACTCTAAGGCAAAGTTTGGCTGAACTAAAAATCTTGCATACTGAGGAACGGTAGATAATTCAAATAAAGGTGTTGCCAGATACATTTTTTAGGTTCTCTGTACAGGGGCTTGCCAAAGACAGTATTTTTTGCTTCTGGGCTGCTGGAAGACGATCTTTCGCATGGACACCTAAGGACCATTTGAATCTCTCTCAAAGGACATTGTCTGAGTCAATGTAACTATTCACATGACTGTATATATGTTGCTCTTCACAACAAAGACTAAACACCTTATTCTTTACTGATCATCTGCGTGGCATCTGGGTACCACAACTGAAAATAGATATTGACAAGCTGGAATGTGTCTAGAGGAGGGCGACTAGAATGATCAAGAGTCTGGAGAGAACAAGCCCTATGAGGAGTGGCTTAAAGAGCTGGGCATGTTTAGCCTGAAGAAGAGAAGGCTGAGGGGAGACATGATAGCCATGTATAAATATGTGAGAGGAAGTCATAGAGAGGAGGGAACGAACTTATTTTCTGCTGTCCTGGAGATTAGGACGCTGAACAATGGCTTCAAACTACAAGAAAGGAGATTCCATCTGAACACTAGGAAGAACTTCCTGACTGTGAGAGCTGTTCGGCAGTGGAACTCTCTGCCCTGGAGTGTGGTAGAGGCTCCTTCTTTGGAAGGTTTTAAACAGAGGCTGGACGGCTATCTATCTATAAATTATGTATCTATAAAAAGATCTTTGCCTGCCAGTGGAAGAAGAAAGAGGGATCAGTCCAGTCACCTGTGATAAATGCTCCCAATGTAGGGCTGTCTGAGAGATTTGATCTTTCTGATTTAAAAAATGACCTTAACTGTGTTCATCTGACATGGGCATCAGAACCTAGCTGTCTAGTTTTCACTGCTCCCAATTATTCCAAATCTCGAGGGGGATTTTGGGGGAACACACTTATAAACTTGCCTTTACATGAAAAATTTGTGGAGATTTTCTTAAAAAGCACAATAATTCAGAATCAGATGAAAAGGAGCTCTGTGTGATAGTATTGAAAAGTGAGGCAAGCTAGAAACAAGACAGATTCATACATCACGAGTCTAATGGGCTGCATTTTTCTTTTATAAGAGAAACAAATAGCAGCCAATATTCTCAAATATAAATTCTAAAATCCGCACATGATTAAAAGCAACACTTAACAAATGCTTCTCCGTTGACTGATCCCACACAGCCGTGATAAGTAAATAAAACATGGACTACCAAGCAATTACCCTGGATCCAAAATCCATTAATTTCCTGTCCATCTCTTCTTATGGCAAAATACACTTTGCTGACATTTACACAGCATTACAGGAAATAAACCTGGCATGTATCACACACTTTCTCGTTTTGATCCTTTGCAGGCATCCAATGCGGGCCACATATTTAAAATCCCTGGCAAGCTCTCTTAAGACAGCATCTCGCTGTGTGTATTTTAGGAAGCACAAAAAATTGGATGACCTTGAGTATCCTGAAAATGGGATATGGAAGCTCAAAAAGGTAATGTGAGGTAACATAAATACGGCAGCCTGCCATCCCGCTGTTGTGCTTTAAGGGCTTGAACTGAATTTGGATCCTCCCCTTCTCAAACCTTGCACATTACTTTGGCAAAACTCTACCCAAACAAGCAAGTTAGAAGGATACTGTCTTAATGGTGCTTGCCAGGGATTTTAAATAGATGGCCCTTACTGAATACTGCCAAGGATCAAAGTTGGACCTTGTATAGTACAGGCTTATTTCCTGTGATGCTTTGGAAATGCCAGTTAAAAGTATTTTGTGAAATAACAAATCCAAGGTGAGCAGCAGCAAACATTTAGCCTGCAAACTCATACAGGGTTGTTGTTATGTGTGTATGAATTTCAAAATGATTCGCTTCTTCTTGCAAAATTCTATAAGCCAAAGAATTCCAATTACTTCACAATCACAAAGTCACCCTTTGTTAGTTCCAGTCAAATTGATTTTGGTGTCAGAGTAAAGGGTAAAATTGCAGGTTCGCTTTTTGAAACTCATTCTGAAAAGTTTTCAGTGGAGCATATATATAAGAGCACAGATGTGGATTTGTCATTAAAGTAAGCAGACTGTGGAGTGTCTGCAAATGGGATTTACTGCACAATTCTGTTAAACCACGACACTGCTGCATTAGTCCTATCTCTGCTTGGAGCTTATTGTTTATTGCATGGCCCTCTCAGAGTTGCAACACGTTGCACCACTGTTGGGTCATTTCTAATCTATTCCTTTCCTACTTGAAAAGATCTGTTACTTGATTATGGGTTTTCCCATTATCTGGGAAACACAACTGTACAGAAGTGTTTATTATAATGTGTTTAAAACTGTATTTGTGTTTTACATTGGTTGCCTATGGCTGGAGCGGCCCAGCTGTGAGAGATATGTTGCTATGGAAACAAGGCAGAAGAGGAGGTGGGAGGAGCTTAGAGAGAAAAAGGTTTGAAAGTGACAGTTAAGTTTCAGTCAGGAGGAAGAGACCCTGAGAGAGAGTAGCAGAGTCAGATAGGGACTCTGAGAGAGTAGCAGAGTTAGGGAAGAGACTCTGAGGAGTGAAGAAGTGTAGTGTTAGTTAGTGTTCGTGAATATTTCTTCAGCTAGGGAGCTGAAGGGTAAAACTTTGTTAGATTTCTTTAGTTAAAAAGAACTAACAGAGGCTTTGTACGATTGCCAGTCGGTGGAAGACTGGAGTTCTATTATTTGATCCAGTATAGATCAAACAGTGAGAATATTCACAGCAGGGAACACTGAATAATAGACACCTTCACCAGAGCAAGAGTTTAAAAGTTGTAACATCAAAGGCTGAATTGTATCTCTACCAAGTCATATTGTAACCATCAAGTATATGCCAAGCATAACCTCTCCATATTGTAACCATCAAGTATATGCCAAGCTGAACATCTTTATATTGCAACCACAAGCTTTGTTCAACAATAAACTTGTTCTCTTTGTTATTTTAAAAACTGCCTCATCTCCATTGATTTTACGTTCGGTGCATTCCACTCTACCAAAATTACCTCACAACGCAAACAGAGACTAACAGAGACTTTAATACCAGCGTCTCTATACATTATGGTGGCAGTTTAATTAGCGTTGTTTCGGAGGTTCCTTACAGTTTTTGGTGGTCCCATTTCGGTGGCGTTACTACTTCTTTGCAACAACTAAGGGGTATAATCACTTCTCCAGATAAATAATGATGTGATAGTTTTAGGTTACATTGATTAGGCGTCAACAATTGCCCAGTGAAGATTACAGTTTGGATAGAAGGGTGAAGGCCTTGAGATTAAATTGATGCTGCTACATAAACTACTACAACTCATCATATGGATAGTTTCTGTGCTGACACTTCCTATTCACAGTGTCAGCTACTAGACCACTGATGTAAAAGTGCTCCACGTGAGTGAGAAAGTACCACCAAGTTGACAGATTATCCAGCTTCTAATGAACTGCCAAAGGAACTTGCTAGAAAAATGAGTAACTTACTTTTTTATTTGTTCCCCCAGTCTCAGCTTTCTATATTTAGGAAGAGGAAGTTTTCCTATTGTTCCTGAACCACAGTTAAGTTGGAAGAGACTCCCTGCCATGCAGGAACACCTAGTCAAAGCACTCCAGACAGATGGCCATCCAACCTCAGAGAGGGGACTCTACCACACGGCGAGGCAGCATATTCCAATGTCAAACAGCTCTTACTGTCAGAAAAATCCTAACGATTAGATCAGTGGTTCTCAACCTGTGGGTCCCCAGGTGTTTTGGCCTACAACTCCCAGAAATCCCAGACAGTTTACCAGCTGTTAGGATTTCTGGGAGTTGAAGGCCAAAACATCTGGGGACCCACAGGCTGAGAACCACTGGATTAGATGGAATCTATTTTTCTGCAGTTTGAATCCATTCATCCATGTTCTAGCCAAATGATGATGATGAGGAGGAGGAGGATGTTTGGATTATTGATGTCATCATACCGGGTGACTGTCGAATTGAGGAAAAACAACAGGAAAAACTCAGCCGTTATCAGGACCTCAAAATCGAACTGCAAAGGCTTTGCATAAACCAGTACAGGCGGTCCCAGTGGTAATCAGCACACTGGATGCCGTGCCAAAAAATCTCAGCCGGCATTTGGAAACAATAAACATTGACAAAATCATGATCTGTCTTCTGCAAAAGGCCACCTTACTTGGATCAGCAAGCATCATTTGAAAATACATCACACAGTCCTAGACGCTTGGTAAGTGTTCGACTTGTGATTTTGTGATACGGAATCCAGTATATAGATCTCATTTGCTGTGACATACTGTGGTTTTGTGTCAGTAAAATAATAATAATAATAATAATAATAATAATAATAATAAACTCCTGCCAACCAAAACATGGCATCCTTTCAAAATGTAAACATGGCAATCATGCTCCCTCTTATCCTTCTCTTCTCCAGCCTAAACATGCCAGTGGCCAAAGTCACTTCTCATAGTGCTTGGCTTCCATTTTGGTTGCCATCCTCTGGAAACATTACAAATTGTCCATATCTGTCTGGAACTGTGGTGCCCAGAAATAGACACAGTATTCCAGGTGGGGTCTAACCAAGGCAGAATAAGAGTGAAAATATGATTTCTCTTGACCCACTATTCTCCTAATTGAAGTAACCTACAGCCTCACTTCCACTTTACTTGTGGCACGGAGCCTGCTGACTCCCATCCCATGATGTCAATCTACATCTGGCAGGACTCAGTGCTGCAAGTGAAGTGGAAGCGTGGTAAGCCACCACTGCGGCAACAAGGGAGACTTCCCATGTCACAAAGTAAACAACCGGGGGGAGGGGGGGGGAGAAGCCGGGTGGCGTATGCTTTCCTACATTGGATGGGATGAGGGGGTGGCAGGCAATGTGGCCTGATGCAAATGATGCCATCATCCTTCCGAACTGTAATTCCTGGTACTTCAGTCTTGCAAGAAGTCTTTTTTACTTTATTAGTAGTTAATTTGTTGTCCCTGTAGGCAAGGCTGGCACTAACACCTGAGGTGCTGGCAAGCCCCGCTGCTGATTGGTCTGGCTCATGGTTAATGCATTTCTTTCTGGCCTGGCACTCCAAGCAGTGCCACGAAGCTGAATTGGCACTTTACAATAGAACCAAGCAAAAAATAAAACAGTGGGTTCTGCCAAAGGCATACAATCTAAAATAGACGTGTAGACACATACATAGGAGGAAGGAAAGAATAATAAAACATAAAAGGTGCACAATACAATTGTAAAACAAATTATCCAGATAAAATTCAATACAACACAATATAATCCAATTGGATCAAGACAGGTAATCAAAATATACAAGATTATAGAACAATATTAAACTACAGCTCAAAAACCTTTGGAAAAAAGAATATTTTTACCTGAAATTTAAAAATAACAAGGGAAGGAGCAGTTCTCAAATGTTCCTGGAAGCAATTCCAAGAATATGGAGCAGAGAGTAAAAAGACCAAGCTGAGCCAAGGAAGAGAAACTCCTTGGTTAGGTGAGATGCCTAAAATTCCTAGAATAAAGTTCCTAGAATAAAAAGAAATAAGGTCTGAAAGACTGGAAACTGTAAGTGTTAGGACTAATAATCTGAGATTGTCATCCAAAAGCGTAACTTCTCCATGCTCTTGTAAACATTATTGTCCTTCAGAACATAAAGCTAACTGGACAGGGAGAAATGTTTCCACTGAATCAGGCTGGCAAAGTTCTTCTTCAGTCATGCATTTCATGGATTAGATATGAAAGCATTTTTAGCCATCAAAAGACCACCAGGCCTAAAAAGGACAGCCTGCAACTCTTGCATTTCTGCTGAACTGTTAAAGGCTATTTTTATGTCCATGCTTTTGTTACTTGATGTGTCAGCTGAAGGTGGAATGCACATCTTTTCTGTAGATCTAAAAGCAGGGAGTTTGGGGTCAGGGCTGTAAGCATAAGGCTGGGAATGTGAAGCTGCTAAGCCTGCTATGAGGTTTTTCTATAGAAATACCAGCCCTGATCCCTCCAGGATGGATGACTACTATAACACCCTGCTTCTCAGTAATGAGAAGTGTTTATATATTTAGTTATATATCTATATCCCACTCTATTTGGCAAGATCTCAATGTGACGTGAAGGTTAGAAATTATGAACAGTTTAAATCAATTTAAAACAGTATAAACAATCGAGGAAAACATATTAAACACACTGACAAGTTTAAGTTTAGGTCAGGAATGTTATGAACATTTAAAACTGTGCATGTAAATATTCTGAAGTGAAAAAGTTAGGCCTCAAAAGAGTTGATAAATAGTCACGTTTTCACTTGGTGCCCAAAATGGGACAGCCTTGGCACAGATCAAGTTTCCAAGAGGAGAGCATTCCATGGTTGGGGGACCAATGGGGTTTTTCTAGCACTTGACGTACTGGTGGTTTGCATATTAATGTGTCGCATAACATTAATGTTTTGATGTTTTACCATCCTTGTGGGAGGCTTCTCTCATGTCCCCGCATGGGGAGCTGGAGCTGACAGAGGGAGCTCAACCATGCACTCCTCAGATTCAAACCTCTGAACTGTCGGTTTTCAGTCCTGCTGGCACAAGGGTTTAACTCACTGCCCCACTGGGGGCTCCTTATCTATACAGTACAACCCCGATATCCACAGTGGATATAATAGTGAGCTACTTGGGTCAAAACCATGCCAGAGAATCATGCTACAGTACTGCTTCTTAAACTGTGGGTCCCAAACCCAAATAGGGGCCCTTTAGCTCAATGTTGGGATCATGAAAAATTAACAACAGTAAAAGTTTTCAAAACATCACCTAGTGAGTTTTTTTAAGAGAGCTCTGCAGAAGATGCTTCAGCTGCACTTCATAAAAAGGAATGTCAGATAGTTTGCTAGCCTATCAAAGGATGATTTCTCATCAGTAAATGTTTTATTTTTATACCTATTTTATATACCTATATATCTGGGATTATGTAAAAATGTCTTGGGCCAAAAGTGGTCATGAGTGGAAAAGTTTGAGAAGCTCTGCAATAGAAGACCTAGGGCCCTTCCACACAGTCATATAACCCAGAATATCATGGCAGATAATCCACAATATCTGCTTTTAACTGCATTATCTGAGTCCACACTGCCGTATATTTCAGTTCAAAGTTGATAATGTGGGATTTTATTCAGCTGTGTGGAAGGGGCCTTAGAGAAGATTACCAATCCTTTTAGGGACGAATATTTTTGAAGCATGGGTAAAGGAAACCCTGGATATCCAATCCTTGCATGAGGGGGGTATGCTGTATTTTATATTTATTTAAGGCAACGTGGGAAAGCACGAAACTTGGTCTCCATCCCTTGTGCAATAGCTCACTCCTGTTTTAGGCATACAACAAAAAATGCAATATGGAAGATGGCTCAAAACAGAGCAGTATATATTTCATTCAGCCATACTTAGTCATTTCTTCTTGGCCTTTTGGCAGTATGTGTGAAAAAGGTCTTGGAGTCCTTGTAAACAACATTAAACATGAGCCAACAATGTGACGCAGCAGCTAAAAAAGCCAATGGGATTTTGACCTGCATAGGACCCTAAGATCTTCTGGGGAGGCCCTGCTCTCTATCCCGCCTGCTTCACAGGTGCGGCTGGCGGGGACGAGAGACAGGGCCTTTTCTGTGGTGGCCCCTCGGCTGTGGAACGCCCTTCCCATGGAGGTAAGATCAGCCCCCTCGCTAATGGTGTTCCGAAGGAGATTAAAAACTTGGATGTTTGAACAGGCATTTGGTTAATCAGTGCAATGAATGTGACGATTACAGGAATGAAATATGGATGACGAATTTGGATCACGACTCTAGTTATGAGATGCATTGTGTTGTGATTGTTGTGTCAATATTGTATATTGTGCTCTAATGGTTTTAAATTGTATATCGTTGATTGATCTTATCCTTGTTGTAAACCGCGTTGAGTCGCCTGTTAGGCTGAGAAACTGCGGTATACAAGTAAAGTAAATAAATAAATAAATAGGAGTATAGCGTCTAGATCCAGGGAAGTCATGCTACTCATGCTCTATTTTGCCTTGGACAGACCACACCTGGAATACATTGTCCAATTCTGGACACTGTGATTTAAGGGAGATGTTGACAAGCTGGAATGTGTCCAGAGGAGGGTGAATAAAATGATCAAGGGTCTGGAGAACAAGCCTTATGAGGAGAGGCTTAAAGAGCTGGGGATGTTTAGCCTGCAGAAGAGAAGGCCAAGAGGCGACATGATAGCTATGTATAAATATGTGAGGGGAAGTCATAAGGAGGAGGGAGCAAGCTTGTTTTCTGCTTCCTTGGAGACTAGGATGCAGAAGAGTGGCTTCAAACTAAAGGAAAGGAGATTCCATTTGAACATTAGGAAGAACTTCCTAACAGTGAGAGCTGTTCAGCAGTGGAACTCTCTGCCCCGGAGTGTGGTGGAGGCTTCTTTTTTGGAGAATTTTAAACAGAGGCTGGATGGCCATCTGTCAGGGGTGCTCTGAATGCAATTTTCCTGCTTCTTGGCAGGGGGTTGGACTGGATGGCCCATGAAGTCTCTTCCAACTCTGTGATTCTATGATTCTAAGCATAGCTAAGATCCTCTGCTTATTGGGCAAGTTAGGAACCAAAGTACAGTCAAAAAATGGAAATTGACAAAATATGGAACCCAATGTTGTATTTTCACTTTCATGCAGTTTCATTTCCATCTAGTTTTATTTTTAATTCAGTTATCTTTTAAATCAGTTGAATTTTATTTCGGTTTTATTTTAATATATGCCAAAAGTGTGGAACGCATCCAATACAAAGGTTCTTGATATACTGGTAATTCAATTGGTTGGAAAAGCGTGTCATTGAAAAGTGGGGGACGACTATCCTTAAGGGAAGCTCATTGAAACTCAATCAAGACTAACTTAATTCCCATTCCTTTAAATGGGTTCTTAAACATGATTAGATTTGGATCTAACTCTATAGCCACAGGAATATGAACTACAGCAATTCATCTGCATAGCACTTCTCTTTCTGGTTCTCTCTGCTGCTCCATGGGGGATTTTGTGATTAATATATATAAGTAAAACACGACCACAATATGCATTTAGTGGTTAAGAATTTCCTGGCTTTGGTGTGCGCAGTTTCTTGACCTGGCACAATAAAGCCTTTAAATCATTCTGGGTCCTGGAACAGTTGCATTGGGTCCAGTGAGATCATTGTATAGTAAGCTGTTAAAAAGCTGACCCTTAATCACACTGAGGTTTGCAGCATTTATTTATTTAACCCAGATCAGCATAGAATAAAATACCTTTGCTTAGATTCAGGAGTTCATATGAGAAGGAGGAGGAGGTGAACTGCTAGAAAAACAAAGAATTTTGGAGGGAAGGAGAGAGAGGGGGGATATGTTCAATCAGAATATAGAATAAATAAAAAGGTAAAGCCCATCAGTAGGTGGGTTGTTAAATCTCTTCTGGGTTTTAGTCTGAATTTTAAAGGACAGGTTTACAGCTTTAGATATCCCATTTAAGGTTTATAATTCACTGAGAAATATATGCCCCATGGAGATGGAAAGTAAAAGCTGCTAGAAACCTCCTCTGTTCTGCACTACTTAATTTTCAGGCAAGATGAAGCATTAAGTTTATAGAGAAAGCAAAGAGTTTTTTGTCCACATAAGTAGATGTGCTTGAAAACATCTTCAGCTCACTAAATTTTCCATTACATATATATAAATGTTTTAACATTCATTCACTTACTAATTATATTCACACGTGCCTGCAATTTGGTCAAATTTATTTCAAGTATAAAGATTGGGGGGGGGGGGGGGGTGTTGTGAGTTGTATGGATGTATGGCCATATTCCAGAAGCATTTTCTCCTGACATTTCACCTGCATCTATGGCAGTCATCCTCAGAGATTGTGAGGTCTGTTGGAAACTAGGAAAATTGGGTTTATATACCTGTGAAATGTCCAGGGTGGGAGAAATAACTCTTGTCTATTTGAAGTACAGGTGAATGTTGCAATTGGCCATCTTGATTACCATTTAATGGTCTAGAAGATTTTTTTTTTTTGTTGGTGACGTTTAGTTGCTCAATGCAAAAGATTTTTCAATATACTACAGATAATATTACATTAAAACAAATCTCCCAAGATGATGAGGCATCTTATGAAGCATTCCATATAGCAAATTGTTTTCAAATTTAGACAAGTAATCTGTAGTGCTGTGGATCCTTCATGGTGCAATTTAAAGGCCCCATCCACACTGTCATAGAATACAGTTTGAAACTATATTATATGGTCAGTGTAGACTCATATAATGCAGCCCAGTGCAGCTAATCTGCATTACATGAGCTTACACTAACTATATAATGCATTTTCAAACTGCATTATATGCTGAGCCTTCTTCTGATTTCTTGACTTCAGTCTAGTGGAATCACTGCAAGAGAGTTATCCATCTCCAGAATTATTCTTCACGAAGTTTACTAGAACTCCTTATTGATATCCAGTTAATGCTGCTTGAAAGCAATGGCTCATTGAGGAAAGGTTCGTGAAAAAATACAGGTGGAGGTTGCTTCCTTGCATGAATGCACCAAAATGGCAAATAAACAAGTCGCACAAAGTATAGAAGACAGATCCACTAGACTTAATGGCCCATTAACAGCTTCCCTGTGCTGTTGCAGCTACAGTGTATAAGTATTTGTTTTCAAAGCTATGTAGCTATGTTTGTCTACTTGGAAGGGCAACTGCTGCCCAGAGACTGCAGTACTTGTTTCTTGAAACCACAAATGGGCCACAATGGAGGATCAGTCTTCTGCTCTGGGGCCCTTGGGGTCAGGATGCATCTGGCCAGCTCTTCAAAATGCCAAATTCTCTTCTTGAAATATTGGCACTTTTTAATGGTAAATCGGAGGGATATAATGGATTAAATTAACGTTCTAAAGTTTCTGAAGACAATTATTTTTTTCTTCTTTTTGCAAGAAAATGAGCATTTTGTTGGAGACTTCAAAACAGCATTAATAGATCACATGCAGCCCCATTTTGCTTTCTTGTCGTTAATATCCTCTCAAGCCAGCTTTGTTTTTTAGGAACCCTATCACTGGATTTTCTTGGCAAGATTTCTTCAAAGGAGGCTTGTCATTGCCCTCCTTGGATTACACCCAACAGCATGTGGTATATTTATTACCTGTTGATGTCCCTTTCCCTGTTTAGCTTCTGAGATCAGTCAGGATCTGGTGCTAGGGATTGAATGTAGGACTCCTGGCCACTGAGCACCAGAGTCTCCCTAAAAAGATTTAAAGGCATCCTGATGCTATCTGGACCTTCAAGAAGACTTCTGCTGAATAGCACCAACAGGAGCTGAATCCAGTCCTTGTGATTTGGCTAATTCAGCCAATGTAACATCCCTCAATTTGTAACACAAAGCAAATACAGTAGAGTTGACTTCAGAGTCTCACTTATCCAACATAAATGGGCCAGCACAACATTGAATAAGCACAAATGTTGGAGGGATTAAAGAAAAGCCTATTAAATGTCAAATTACGTTATGATTTTACAAATTAAGCACCAAAACATTGTGTTTTACAACAAATTAACAGAAAAAGCAGTTTATTTATTTATTTATTTATTTGGGGTTCTTGTACCCCGCCCTTCTCATCCCGGAGGGGACCCAGGGCGGCTTACAGCCCTGGCACTTAGACGCCTGCCACACAGTTCAATGCATGGTAACATTATGTAGTAATTACTGTATTTACGAATTCAGCACCAAAACATCACAATGTATTGAAACAGCTGTAGATTCGGGCGGGAAGCAGACTACGTTGGATAAGCGAAGGTTAGATAAGTGAGACTACTGTATGAGGGCTTTATCTAATACTGTGAGTGAGGTTGCCATGATATGTAGGTTTGACATCAAAGGACCATATACTGGATTTCGCCTTACATTATTTTTCACTCTTGGTTTAGCTGTCTAGGGCTCATGGGATTGGCAGTTCAACAATATCTGGAGGGACACATATTGCCCACTTCTTCCCTGGGGCATTGGGTTAACTGTAGCAGGGCATTGCTGCTCTTCTTAGCCTTTGTCAAGGAGGGGAAAGTGGATGGGTTTTAAAAGTCATAATATAATGTTGTGAGAAGTCTCGGCCTCCAAGATAAAGCATTTTGGAGTGTTCTTGAATAAGCCCTGAGGACTCATTGACTTTACAAAAGACCTATTCATGGTGAAGATTCCAGAACTGATTAGATTAGGCACGGGCAAACTTCGTCCCTCCAGGTGTTTTGGACTTCAACTCTCACAATTCCTAACAGCCGATAAGGCTGTTAGGAATTGTGGGAGTTGAGATCCAAAACACCTGGAGGGACGAAGTTTGTCCATGCCTGCTATAGAGGTTTCTATTGAATACAAATACAGGTTAACAAATCATTCCTATAATCCAAAGGAACTGCTGTCTAGGGAATGTTGTGTACAATGTGTTCTGCACAATGTTCCAACCATTGAAGCTTGCCCATGCCTGGATGTTTGGATGAGGGCAGTTGTCAGTCACTGGAGTCATGGCAATGAAGAGCCCTCATTGTAAGCTTCTGTTCATCAAAAACACAGCACCAGAGAAGCTTAATATGCAAGCCACTTGGTAAAATAAAATATATTATTTTGCTTTGGACAATTACTCATACAGATGCTGATAAGGATGGAGTGGGTGGAGTAAGCACAGAGTATATGACAACCAGCTGTCACTGAACCAGGTATACATCGGGAGATATTTTAAAGGGAGAGGCAGATTCACATTTCACTGCCCAGTGAAATGTGGCAGAGAAAGCTAGTTATGCATCATAGAAATTCTAATTGTTTATGTGCCTAATTTTGGATGTGAGATTCAAGCATGAATACATTCCCATTAATTATTTCTGCATCACTATGGAAAAGGTTAACCAGGCCAGTAGAGCTGGAAGGCTTTGTAGCCTCTTCAGTGCTCAATATTTTGGCCATTAGCAAGACATTTAAGGATCATCTTGTGAAAGATTAAAAAGAATGTTGGACATTTAGGAAACAGATGCATTAGAAAGAAAGGGAGAGGGGAGCGTATCCATAATTTAGCATCTCATCACCATGAGATAATGACAGACTTAAAACATTATTTCTGCTTTGTTCATTCCGGAGTTCCTGAAAGCCACAATCATGCCACAATCTACCATCCTATTTGTTAGAGAAAAACTGAAAATGAGGCTCATCAACAGAGGTAAATTAAAAGCAAGTCTGGTGGTTACAGTTGTGCTTTGGAAATAAAGGGGGGGGGGGGAAGACCTTGTGATCAATCAGTTGTGTGTGGAAGTGTGGATGCTTCAGTGATACTCACAAATGAAGAACATGTCAAAAGAAATTTCTCCCCCATACTTTACAAATTTTGACAGTTTATTTTGTGTATGATCTAACTCCATATTTGGTGAGTTTTATATTCAGAATTCATCCACCCAAACATGAAAACTGCCTCATTACAGAGGTTTCTTACATATCTATAGAGAGTCAACGTGCAGGCAGTCCCCGAGTTACAAACACCCAACTTACATGTGACTCATACTTACAAATGGAGGTAAAACAACAGGAAGTGAGAGAAATACTTTTTATATTTACTCCTGTTTTAATGCCCATATATTTGTATATTTTAAATGGTTATGCAAATGCTTTTATGTTAAGCCTTTTTGAGTCCCCTTCGGGAGAGATAAAGTGGGATAGAAAAGTCGACTACAGATTACAAGTGTACACTCTGCAAAGAAGCAGACGAAACTATGGATCACATACTCAGCTGGTACAAGAAGATTGCGCAGACAGATTATATGAAGAGGCATAATACTGTTGGTCAGATGATCCACTGGAACTTGTGCCACAAATACATCTGCCTGTGACAGAAAACTGGTGGGAGCACAAGCCTGAAAAAGTTACAGAAAATGAACAATACTCCTGACCTCACAATTGTGGTAAAAAACTATGTGTGGATTGTCGATGTTGCAATCCCAGGCATAGCAGAATAGAAGAGAAGCAACTGAAAAACCTTATACGATACGAAATGTTAAACATCGAACTGCAAAGACTCTGGCACAAGCTAGTAAAGGTGGTCCCAGTGGTGATCGGCATACTGGATGCAGTGCCTAAAGACCTTGGACTGCACTAAAAAGCAATTGCACTTACAAAATTGCCATCTGTCAGCTATAAAAGGTGACCCTGCTTGGATCTGAACGCCAATACATCACACTTGGGAAGTGTCCGACATGTGATCAAATACAAAAACCTCTCTTGTTTGTAATTTGGGCACCGCTTGGACATGATTTCTTTCCCATAAAGTGTTTGGAATCGTGCATTGCTTACTATGCATAACTAAGGCGTTTCCCATTTCAAAACACAGCTGCAATTTAACTGGACTTAATGGAGCAGGCATGATTAAACCATACTACACTCCTTTACTCAAACGTAATCCTTAATGAGACTTACTTCCAGGTCAGTGTGTACAGAATTTCATCTTAAATTATAAATCCCCTTCCTGTCAAGATTTGCTTCCTCTTTGAAAGGTATCTCTATGGTCTGTAAGAGAAAAACACATGGCCACTTGGGTAGCAGAAAACAGGTATTGATATTGATGGTTTTCTTGCATCTGTGATTGAAGAGATACCATTTTTTCCAGCTTGGAAAAGCAGTGACTAATCCCATAGATCTTATCTGTTTAGTTAATATACATGCATGTTCTGCTACATTTAATACTAGCTACTGCAATGATTTCCCTCCAGAATGGAAATATTTCCAGCCCAGGGAAATGCCATTGCAGTGTTATCACATCAGAACCACCTGCTGCTTCTCTCTGCTTGTTAAGGCTGTGAAGAAGAAGCATATGCAATCATTGTGCCCCGGCAGCACTCATTCTGGGATCTGAAGCAGCTCCCAAAGGCATCATACCAACCTTTTCTATGATTGGATGACTTAGTGGCATTATTATTACCAATATCATTTATAAAGCATCTAAAATTGCCTGTGTGCTGTACTGATAATGGAAACAAGACACTCCCTGCATGCAGACTTTTAATCTGGAACATACAGCAGAAGAGGGAAAAGAGGGACAGAAAAAGCACGCAAGCTAAATCAGGGTTTCAAATTGTGGTGAGCTCTTGGTATCCACCGGGATTTGCTTCCAAGAACCTTTGTGTGTGTGTGTGTATCAGGAGCAACTTGAGAGAATTGACCATCTGCAAGGACCTTGCCCAGGGGACGCCCAGATGTTTTACTATCCTGTGGGAGGCTTCTCTCATGTTCCTGCATGAGAAGCTGCAGCTGACAGACAAGAGCTCACCCCACCCATAGAATCATAGAATCAAAGAGTTGAAAGAGACCTCATGGGCCATCCAGTCTAACCCCCTGCCAAGAAGCAGGAATACTGCATTCAAATCACCCCTGACAGATGGCCATCCAGCCTCTGTTTAAAAGCTTCCAAAGAAGGAGCCTCTACCACACTCCGGGGCAGAGAGTTCCACTGCTGAATGGCTCTCACAGTCAGGAAGTTCTTCCTCATATTCAGATGGAATCTCCTCTCTTGTACTTTGAAACCATTGTTCAGCGTCCTAGTCTCCATGGAAGCAGAAAACAAGCTTGCTCCCTCCTCCCTGTGGCTTCCTCTCACATATTTATAAATGGCTATCATATCTCCTCTCAGACTTCTCTTCTTCAGGCTAAACATGCCCAGCTCCTTAAGCCGCTCCTCATAGGGCTTATTCTCCAGACCCTTGATCATTTTAGTCGCCCTCCTCTGGACACCCCTCAGATTCGAATTGCCGACATATTGGTCAGCAATCCTGCCAGCACAAGGGTTTAAGGACCCATTGTATATAATGGTTTAAGGTTTAAGGACCCATTATATACAATGAAAAAAATCAGGATTGACCTTTTTAATTTTTTTAGAATAGTTGCAAATCGTGGATGGTTGGGCCTGTGGATACGGCAGGACGGCTGCACAATTGTCTTAGTTGGAAGAGTTACTGAACTGAGAGTTCTAGCAAAAGAAGGAAAAGGGCAGCTAACTCCAGGCAGCAGAACAGAACAGGCTTTGCTATCTTAGGAACAAATTACTGTATTTACTCGAATCTAATGCTCACCCCCCTTTTTTTTGTTACATCACCTTTCTAGAATTCCTCAAAGAAGGAATTATAAGCATGTAGGCACTGTAATACACCTTTTTTGGGACCAAATTACAAAGAATACACTTTTTGCTGATGCACATTACATTCTCCAGCAAATGTTTTCGTTTGGTTTTGGTTTCAGGGTTTTGAAAATTGCGGTGTACATTAGATTCGATGGTGCATTAGACTCGAGTAAATATGTAATCTGTGTTTTATATACAGAGTTATATCACTGGTTTGT
This sequence comes from Anolis sagrei, assembly GCF_037176765.1. NCBI lineage: Eukaryota > Metazoa > Chordata > Lepidosauria > Squamata > Anolidae > Anolis > Anolis sagrei. The sequence goes on from NC_090023.1 coordinate 247,041,041, forward strand.
AAAACTAAATCATCTACTATGATCTTTCTTTCTTTCTCTCCTTCTTGCTTTCTTTCCAGCCCCGGTTCAGAAAAAAGAATGAGACTAATTTTTAAAATCCTACTGCAATCAATCAGTCTAAACAAGTTTAATCCAAGTACTTCATCTTAACTAGACAGCAGCTTAGAATGTTTGCTTTAAGAAATGCAAGTGATTGTGAAGCAGGATTCCCTCTCCCCCTTTTAGATTACATTTTTCTTTATAGTCTATGTTTAGAAACCATTAAATTTCCAATCCCTTCAAGTTGAAGTTGTTTTGCAAACATAATGACCAATCCTCGCAATGCCCCAAGGCAATATGTCAAGACAATAAAGTGAATTCCTGTCTCTGCCCAGACATTAGTCGGTACTTTGGATGAACTAGATAGTGACCTCAGAGGAATCCCATTTTTACAGAAAGCATAGATTTATTAAGTATTATCTTTATTTCCCTTTAAACCAGAAGTGCAAATGCTAGAAGAGAGCCATTTTTAGTTTTATATTCCAGTTTTAAAATAAGGCATGAACCCTTATTTAAGGAACCAATATCTGTGGTTTCATTTATCCACATCCAGCATCCAACAAAATCCACATCCAACAAAATTTTCTGGGTTCGCCAGTATGTCATGGTATGAGCAGGGGTAGAAGCCCTTCATTTCAACAGGCTTCACTATTATCTGCAGTTTCACATATCCATTTGAATTCTGGGACATTATCCTCCATGGAGATGTGCTTCGTACAGTATGCTAGTTAAGAAACCAGTGGAAAGTATTTATCCATTACTGCGTTCACTTGCATCACCATATTATTTATTATATGTATTTATATCACACTTTCCCCCAGATTTGGGCTCAATGGGGTTTAAGTTTAATGGGCTTCAATAGATCTACTCTAAGTACATCTAAACTAGGACTCAAAAACAACTTGAAATTAAGCCTCAACACTATAGTGATTCTAAATTACATTTGTCCAAATGAATATGTAACCATTTTTGTATTTAGATCATTAGAGAACAATAAAGTGATTGAGGTATCTCACCAGGAAACAAGGTTGCCCACCAATGGAATAAATTTGCAGATTGTTGGGTTTTTAAAACATATTCTTTCAAACAGGATACTCCACCTTTCTCCCTTTTGCATCTGAAGAAAAAGGCAAAGATACCGTGTTGCCCCGAAAATAAGACACTGTCTTATATATTTTTTCTCTCAAGAAGACACACTATGGCTTATTTTCGGGGGATGTCTTATTTTTTTATTAAGTATGGTACAACAATCTACAGCAGTTTTACTGGTGTTTGTGGAGGGTGAGAGAGACCCACTGTGCTGAATAAAACAGCAGCCACAGCTTTACTTCTTACCCCTGAGGATACACAATACCTAAAGCAGAGAGTCCTGGGACCTGACAGGGGAGCCCACTTTGTTGATGGAGTTGCCTGCACCTCTCCGGTTACCTTTACCACTCTGTGCCGGTACACTGTATAGCTACGCCTATCACTATGTCTTATTCTCGGGGTATGGCTTATATTGCACAAATGCTTAGAAATCCTGCTACTTCTCATTTGATGGGTATGTCTTATTTTCGGGAAAACACAGTAGGTGTCTGGCTGTTAACCGACTCTTGCAGAAGTATCTGTTAATGGGGGGTGCTGCCCTTTTACTCTCACTGCTAGGTTTCTTCATTTATTTTTTAGAAGTTTTCATTGTAAATTTTGTGTGTGTGCTTCACTATAATGTATGAGTCACCTTGGGCTGCATTTTGGGGAAAGTAGGATATCAACCTATCAATCTTTATTACAGTCAATGACCAGTACTAAATCGAATCAATCAATCAATGTAAAGGTAAACCTCTTTTTGAATCTTTCCCACTGAACTGAACAGAACTTGCTCTGCTCTGCTATGAATCAAGCATGCCCTTTAATTCACAAGTGAATGAAGCAGAATACATTCAATTGGCAGCTAAGAAAACGTCAATTTCCCCATTTGTCACATACATCTATCTATCCAAAGTTCTTATACACTTCCACTGGCATCTTGCCAATTATACCCACACTGAAGGTGCCTACTGAATTGGCTGGGTTATTTATATAGCTGAAATGCTCTTTGATTGTAGGTGAACTATAAATCCCAACAACTACAACTCCCAAATGTCAAGGCCTATTTCCCCCCAAACTCCACTAGTGTTCACATTTGGGTATATTGAGTATTCATGCCAAGTTAGATCCAGATCCTTCATTGTTTGAGTCCACAATGCTCTCTGGATGTAGTTGAACTACAACTCCAAAACTCCAGGTCAATGCCCACAAACCCTTCCAGTATTTTCTGTTGGTCATGGGAATTCTGTGTGTCACGTTGGGTTCAATTCTATCATTTGTGGAGTTCAGAATGCTCTTTGTAAGTTAACTATATATCCCAGCAACTACAACTCCCAAATGTCAATGTCTATTTTCCCCCAAACTCCACCAGTGTTCACATTTGGGCATATTGAGTATTCATGCCAAATGTGGTCCAGATCCATCATTGTTTGAGTCCACAGTGCTCTCTGGATGGAGGTGAACTACAGCTCCAAAACTCCAGGTCAATGCCCACCAAACCTTTCCAGTATTTTCTGTTCGTCATGGGAATTCTGTGTGTCAAGTTTGGTTCAATTCTATCGTTAGTGGTGTTCAGAATGCTCCTTGATTGTAGGTTAACTATAAATCCTAGCAATTACAACTCCCAAATGACAAAATCAATCTCCCACCAACCCCACCAGTATTCAAATTTGTGTATATTGGGTATTTGTGCCAAATTTGGTCCAGTGAATGAAAATACATCCTGCACATCAGATATTTACATAATGATTCATAACAGTAGCAAAATTACAGTTATGAAGTAGCAACATTTTTTTATGGTTGGGGGTCACCATAACACGAGGAACTGTATTAAGGGGTTGCGGCATGATCTATTGAGTTATTTTTAATGTGTTAGAAAGGAGAGATGTGTGCTTGTTTGTGTGTATGAGAATGTTTTAAATAAAGAAAGAGTGAACACATTGTACCGAGCTGAAGATGGACAAAGTTGGATGAAGGCAAGAAAGGCTATATTCTCTTTTGCCTCAGCGAATCTTTACACATGCATTATGGAATCATTTACAGTGAGTTTTTATCCATTCTTTCAGTTTCTGTATTCATAAAGAAGCTTAAAGCAATTTAAAGACTGCAGATGTAGGGAGAGATCTGTATTAAATATAAATCAACTCTAGCAAAGATGATAAGAGCAAAACCTTTCAATTCTGGATAAAGTACATAGGGATTCAAGGGGTGTAGAAAATACTGCAGTTGTTTTGAGAAGTTAAATATTCTTTATCCAAAGAATATTTTTGGTTAAATATTCTTTATCCAAAAAGCTTGGGATCAGATTTTTTTGGATACTGAAATACACATCTTTGCATATTCATACAAAACGAGATCTTAGAGATGGGACCCAAATCTATACAGGAAATTCATTTCTATTTGTATACACCTTACACATGCCATGAAGGTAATGTAAAACAATATTTGTAAAACTTTTGTGTACAAAACAAAGTCCGCGTAAATTAAACCACCACAAAGCAAAGGGGTCACTATCTCAGCCACCCACGCTAGACAATTTCCCATTTTAGAGTATCTTGGATTTCATAATTCCAGATAAAGGATTCTCAATGTGTATTAACTTTTAATATTGCTTAAGGAGCAATTGACAACAACACTCATGGTAGTCATAATGAACAGAGAACATGCATTACGCCCTGAAATATTTCCTTCTCCTTGTAATCCCTCATTTTCAGAGACTGCAATATACCACAAGAGAAAGGCTCAGCAATATTCCTTCTAGCAATAATTAAATCATAAGGAAAATATTCGTGAAGAAAGTATAGACTTCAAAGGGAGGGATAACCTATATTATGGTGGTGAGTTTTCTTTCTAATATGCAAAATCTGGATTCTTCTTCTTTGGCAATGGAAATTAAAAATGCATCTATAAGCAAGAGCTCTAAAGATTATATGACAGTTGTTTCTAATTCCTCTCCACTGCTGTGAAACATCAAAACAATCAGACAGCAGTTACCTGAAATAATCTTAATGAAACACCTCTTGAGAAGATGATGATATAGGAAGGAGCCAAAAAATAGCAATAACTGTCTGGCTTTCAATCGCTGCTCTTCTCTTAACCTGAAATCCACAGCAGCTGTTCCAACTACTTTTTAAAAAGTCCATGCTACATGGACAGTTGTTCCTCAGGGAAGGAAAATACGATGGAATAATCTCCATATGGGATCATCAATATATTATATGGCTTTGATCCAGCATATTCAAAATGCATGCAAAAATATGCTGAAATGAAGATATTAGCATGTTTAGTACAGTTCAAGATACTTGGAAGCCTTGAATTTATCCAGTTACGGAAATGTGGGTTATGAATATATACACATCCACACAGAAGAGAGGAAGATTTTTATCCAGTACAACCCCTGTATCCATGGGGACTATATCCCCATAACTTGTGCGGTTATGCAAAACCACAGATAGAACAAATCATATTGAAATCAAGGAATAAAACAGAGACATACTGGAAGACCTGGGAAATATTTTGCCAGACATGGATAAATGAAACTGCGGATATTGGCCCCATGGTTATGGGGATCTTACTGTAATCACCAAATGGGATGGATAACAGCTGGTTATCCAATGAGTCAACATTGTGATGCTGTCCCCACCCCCCCACCCCGCCCAAAAGCCAATTCTATGCTGTAAGAACAGGAGTAAAGGATCCAAATTAAATGACAACACCAACATTTTTTTCTTACCCTTCTATCTTGCTTTGGCCAACTTCACCTGGAATATTGTATCCCATTCTGGGCACCACAGTTCAAGAAGGATATGGAACAAACTGAAACTTGTTCAGAGACAATGGAAACAATGTCTTATGAAAAACAGTTTAGGCCCACGGGGATGTTTACCATGAAGATAAAGTTAATAGGTGATACAACTGCCATCATCAAATATTTGAAGGAATGTCATGCAGAAGATGGAGCACACTTGTTTTCTGTTGTTCCAGACATGATTATATGAATTAAAGGAGAAAAGATTCCACCTAAATTAATTTATTTACAGCATTTATATTCTGCCCTACTCACCCCGAAGGGGACTCAGGGCGGATCACAGGACAGATACACAGCAAACATTCAATGCCGTTAAACAGACAGGACAGACAACAGATAGAGGTATTATGTTGGCATTTTCCTCAACTCTGGAGTCCTGGAGGTTGTGCTCTATTCCAGCCACAGGGGGGTGGTCCTGCCACTCCATCCTCTATATTAGGTGGAACTGCCTAATGGTAAGAGCATAGTTCCTCAGAAAGTGGTGGACTCCTCTTCTCTGGAGATATTTAAACCCAGGTTGTAGGGCCTTATTTTTGGAATATTTAATTTGTAGATTCTTGTACAATAGGAAAGTGGATGCCAATTCGGTGGTTTTATGATGCCATGACCCACCATTGGCCCTGTTGACGACAATGCTTGTATAGCAGTAGTAGGCTAGGCAACATTTAGTTATCCAAGCTTCACTAGATTTTATTGCTTGGCATCCCTCACTTTTGGTTATGCTGGCTACAACTGATGAGAACTGCTACTCAAAAAAATGCAGAGAGCCTGATTTTGTCCATCTACACTCTACAGAACTGGATGGTCTTTTGTATCCAATATGTTTAGTGTTCTTTTGAAAATAGGTTTAAAAACGTCCAAACCCACAAGTGTCTTATGTAAGTAGAATGTTATGAAGGTTAGTACTAACGATGTAACAGGTATTCATTATGTTAGCTTTAGATAAGAGCTTATTCAATTTTATCTCTTATCTTTCATGATATATTTCTTTTCCATTTGTACTTCCTTCAAGTGCCCAATATTGTCTGTGTTGATTGTTCCAGGAAGAGAACAATCTCTAAACAATGCAAACACAAGGGCAAACAAAATTCTCTTGAACCATACATGTCAACGACTAAAGCCATGTTTGCAAAAGGTACATATTAGTCTTTTCAGCCACAAAGCCTTCAAATTTGTATTCTCATTAAGTTTTATTATATTCTGAATCTAGCATTCTCATTTTATGCATGACAAAGGCGACAAAAGAAAGAAAGCAAAAGGGAAAAAAGGAACAAACTGTTATCAAGTTGGCAAGCAAACATTCAGGTCTCCCAAGATATTTCCTTGCATTCTGGAGGAAAAATAACAGGCGAAAATGCTGAAAGTAAATTTCTGCTCTTTTCACAGCAAATGTAATGTGCTTGTACCATATCCAAGGGGCTACTAAAACAACATAAGCAACAGAAAACCTCATTTTGTCCTGCCTTTTAAAAGTGTGCACACAAGGCCCCTCTCACACAGAAACAACTCCCGGAAGCTCCGAGTGAATCGTTATTCTTGAGGAAACTTGTTTTCTGCACTTAAGCCAGCTCAAGGCAACTTCTGTTCTCACAATTGGTGTTACGCTTGATGTATGGACACAAAGCGGGGATTGTTTGTATCAATCCAGACGGGAAGTAGCATTTTGAATCGGGAGTGGCTGCCAACAGGCTATTCTCAGAGACAGCTAATTTCAGATCCCCCCACCCCAAGATAGAATACAAACCTAATAATTTTTAAGTAGAATTTTTTCTCTAAAGATGGTCCAACGACTTTGGATGAAGAATTGAAGCAGGCTGGCAATCAATCAAAGGAAGAGAAGGACAAGAAGGCAGACGGGAAAGAAAACAACAGAGTCAGAAAATACAATAACAAATCAATTCCCCTCCCCATCTTTGCCAATAGGATATAACCCAAGAGTATAAATTTATCAGAAACAGATGCTAAAAACAAGAAGGGCAAAAGGGCATCTCTTCAAACTATACAATAGCCTACTAATCATGAATTCATATGCACCCAAACTTTCCACTATGGAGCTGTCTACTGCTTAGTTCACTCCACATCTCCATGTTCCATATGGGCAGCTTTTGGATGAGGAAGGAAGGGACGGGTGTACATATCCAGGAATCTAAGATCATCTGGGGAGGCCCTGCTCTCAATCCTGCCTTCCTCACAGGTGCGTCTGGCGGGGAAGAGAGATAGGGCCTTCTCTGTGATGGCCCTTTGGCTGGGGAACTCCCTCCCCAGGGGTATCAGATCGGCCCTCTTCCTTGTGACTTTCCAGAAAAAAGGAAAAACCTGGCTCTTTGAACAAGCTTTTGGGGATGCAGTGTAACAGACAAACATGGAATTATGAAAGAATGAAACACGGAACAGCTTAGATGATGCTACTGGAAAATGGGATTAACAGGAAGACATTGGTGATTATATGTTTTTAATGGTTTTGTATGGATTTTTATAATTGTTGCTTTAAATGTTTTAATTGTATTTTATGACTGTTATGGCATCGAATTGCTGCCAATTTGTAAGCCACCTTGAGTCGCCTTCGGGCTGAGGAAGGCGGGATAGAAATGTCATAAATAAAAAAATAAAAAAATATATAAATGTCATCTAGAGACGATCTCCTCCTGGGAAAGAAGCAAGGGATTGGGGATACAGAGCTATGTCCACCTGTACATGATAATGCAAACCAAAATGAAGAAGGAGATGTCAATTTCTCACCTCCATTTGATTTTTCATAACCCCACTGCTTGATAAAGGGGCTCTCTTATGAACCTTCCTCAATCAGGAAGCACTAAGCAAAGAAGAGACCTGGGTGGTAGTGAGGAAGCAGGTAGGGGCAAAGGAGCAAATTCAGCTTTTCTCCTTTGGTGTTGGAGCTGACACTAAGAACATCCAGAAGGGATTTAAATGGGTCAAGGAGGAAGAAAACTATCTTCATACATATGCAGTTGCTATTCTGAAAAAACAACCATATCCTGATATTACTAAAGCATGGATAACTAACTGTATTGAAGAGAATATTTTCAAGAAGGGAGACCAGCTGGCAAATCAAGGGAAGTGGTGGAAAGGTGCTTCAAGCTGCAGATGCCACTTAAGAATCTATAAGCCATACTGGGATCCAGGAGCATCCTCAAGCTGCAAACATATTCTTCAAGGAAGAATGAAACCCAACACTGGTTGAAGAGTCTATTTTGTTAGAAAGATCAACAGATAAGAGTACCAATACGTCAACAACATTCACAGCTTCAGTTTGCTAACCTGACTCCCATTCATTGCTGACTCCATATGACTGTTTAGAGATTCCTATATATAGATATACCTCCATTAAAGAAATCGATGTGCTCCTTGGCATTACTTGACAGAAAACTTGGTACCAGAAGCAAAAACAACATGAAAAGAAGAGACAATAGATTGCTATAAAAGGATTTCAACACATTCCAGGAAGCTTTCTATTCAAAGCTAACAGTACACATAGGTCAGGTATTCTTTGCATAAGTAAACAAAGACATTTTGAAATTGCTAGATGCCACTTGAATCCCCTCCCCCCCAAAGTATCCATTTTTTCTTCCCCAGTTTTCACTTTTTTAAACAATTTCAATGGCTAAACACATTGATATATGCTTTTTAACATGCTGGGAGTACCTGTAAATGTAGGGCGATGTGCTCTCCCATCTTCTCTCTACGGCAGTGGTTCTCAACCTGAGGTCCCCAGATGTTTTTGGCCTTCAACTCCCAGAAATCCTAACAGCTGGTAAACTGGCTGGGATTTCTGGGAGTTGTAGGCCAAAAACATCTGGGGACCCCAGGTTGAGAACCACTGCTCTAAGGTAAAGTAAAGGTTTCCCTTTGACATTAAGTCTAGTCGTGTCTGACTCTGGGGGGTGGTGCTCATCTCCATTTCTAAGCCAAAGAGCCGGCGTTGTCCATCCATAGACACCTCAAAGATCATGTGGCTGGCATGACCGCACGGAGTGCCGTTAGCTTCCCACTGAAGTGATACCTATTGATCTATTCACATTTGCATGTTTTCAAACTGCTAAGTTGGTAGAAGCTGAGGCTAACAGCGGGAGCTCACCCCATTTCCCAGATTCAAACTGCCAACCTTTTGGTCAGCAAATTCAGCAGCTCAGCAACTTAATCCACTACACCACTGGAAACTCCATGTTATCTCTAGTTTGTCATTAATAATAATAAAGTAATAATAATAATATACTTTATTTATAACCTACCCTATCTCCTCAAGGGGACTCAGGGCGGTTTCCAACCAAACAAACACAATGGCAAACATTCAAGGCCAAGAAAACAATGACAAATCGAAGCAATAAATAAAAACAGACTAAATAAAAATTATAAAATAATGATGCATGTTAAAGAAGGGATTTTAGGAAAAATCTGAAGATTTTCCTGTTTGAAATAGCTCTTAATTGAATTATAACAGAATCCTAGGATTTTACAGTACTTTATAGTATTTTATCACCATATGGGAATTTTTAGACTGTTTTAATTTAATTTAGTGGTAATTTTAATGTCCTTCAATGAAGTATTTATGTAACCAATTTGGTTTATCTTATCAATGGTTTTATATTATATTGTATGTTTTAATGGTATTGTAAGCCACCTTCAGTCCATTGGAGAAAGGTGGCATAGAAATTCCCTAAATAAACAAATAAATGAGGAAGAAAGGGGCTTGGGCAGCTATAAAAAGGTTTTGTAAAATGGCGCTTTCTTGTCAGAAATTTTGTTAACTTTTTTGTTATGCCTACATCTTGATAATGTTGTGTATCAATATCTGTTGTGTATCACAGAGAGAAGTGCACAAAAAGCCTTATGGGCAACAGAATAATCAGGACAGAATGAAACATTATTTTCGCCAGGTCCCTTTTACCTGTGTAGCATTGCATTTGTGACTTTCCATCCAATTTCTCTACTAATTTGTGAGATATTTTAAAAGCCACGTGACTTTTAAAAGCACATTTCATAACAGACGCATTTTGAAATATTAACTTTAGCCTAAAATATTCATTTTTGTATGTACTTTCATCTCTCTTTAAAAGCTATATATCGCAACACTGCGAGAAATGTCAACAGATAATTGCATTCATATCTGTCCAAGAAGTGGAAGCTACAGCCATTTGGAGAAACATGCAAACCCAAGAAGCCTTTGAGCACTGCTAGTAAAACAAAGCCTTATCAGGCATTACCACCATAGGAGCTCAACGAAATTCAACTTCATGTGTCAGAGTACAAGGATTAATATCCCCCAGATAATATACTCCAAGAACAGTGAACAAGTGGAAGTGTATCTGTAAGTCAGGTGAGCAGGCTTTAAATGTAAACTTTGGGAGGAATGGATCTGTCTTTAACGTGACATACAAATTAACTGCAATAAATAAGGGCTATCTGGTAGCCCGTCCTCCTGTTCAGTTTAATCATTATCTGCAGTCCTCTCTCTGCTCAGCTTTCCATGGTCATGCCTTTCAAGAGATGTTCGGCTGTGGCTGCAATGTTTCAAATTGTAGCGGACTGGAAGTGTGGCATGCTCACCAACAGCACTTTAATCACAATGAACATGGAAACTGGTATCACTGCGGATACATTTTCTTTAAAGGCACACAGTCTCCAGCTCTGGAATCCCAGTCAGGGCTTGCCAGCCTTTTGGGCACAATTGTTTCTTCCACTGGCTCACTGGAATTCAAATGATTTATAAGCCAGCTTCTAAACCAGTGGTTCCCAACCTTTTTTTGACCAGGGACCATTTGACCAGGGACCACACTCCAACATTAGTACTAAAAGGGTTACGAACAGAGGCGGCCCTAGGTAATTTTCAACGGTAAGCAAACAGTATTTTGCCCCCTCCCCCAACCAATCACTGATATATATTTTCTGTTCGTCGTGGGAGTTCTGTGTGCCATATTTGGTTCAATTCCATCATTGGTGGAGTTCAGAATGCTCTTTGATTGTAGGTGAACTCTACATCCCAGTAACTACAACTCGCATATGCCAAGGTCTATTTTCCCCCAAGAGCGCCTCAAGAGCACCCCTGGGCAAAATCAACTATACTGCAAATGCTTACTTTGCGTAATGGGTTGAGCTGCCCCTGGTTACGAATCAGTTTTTGGTCAACTTTACATTTGTTTGGTTATGTAGGGTGCTGATTCAGAAAACTACATTGGATAGACCACATCAGCTCTTGTTTCTGATACCATATTTAATAATCTAGAGCTGATGTGATCTATCCAATGCAATTTTCTTAACCAGCACCCCAAATAAACTCAGGAACAGGCCTAAAAATGAAGACACCAAGGCATCCCACTTCCAGGTGCTACATGAAATGGCTCTGTTCAGGGGGTGGAACGAGGAGAAGCAACAGTCAGGAGGTTTGTGGTTACGGCTTTGGTGGGTAGTCAGTTTCTCCCCTCCTGACATCCCCGTTGCCTCGGCACTACAAGAGGGTTCTCGTAACGGTGTAGTAATGGTGAGGCCGTGAATCGTATTTTAGTTCTTGGGGACGACTGGTGATCCACGGACCACATGTTGGGAACCACTGTTCTAAACCTTTGTAGGACACAGTTATTAGCATCAGTGGAGAGGTAGGGGCAATTTCTTTGCGGCAGCATCATTGCTGGATCATTTTTAATTTATCATCAACAATAATCCCAAGGTCGTTTGTATTGAACAAAACTAAACCAATTTTTTTTTAAAAAAAATACTAAACCAAGTATTCCCCATCCTGTAAATGTGAATTTGGTTTTCTGTGGCCTAAAATGTCATGATTTGTGCTTGTTGGAGTTATAAAATTGAGGAGGGGTTATTTCTAAAGGGAGAAGAATTTACATACGATCCTAGGATTTGAAAGTCTGGTGAGGCACCAGAGCGCTCTAGCGAACTCACTCTGAATTGGGTTGCTATGAGTTTTCTGGGCTGTCTGGTCATATTTCAGAAGCATTCTTTCTTGACATTTCGCCCACATCTACGGCAGGCATCCTCAGAGGTTGAGGGGTCTGTTGGAAACTAGGTAAGTGAGGCTTATAGATCTGTGAAATGTCCAGGGTGGGAGAAATAACTCTTGTCTGCTTGAGGCCAGAGTGAATGTTGCAATTGCTCACCTTGATTAGCATTTAATGGCCTTGCAACTTCAAAGTCTTGCTGATTGCTACCTGGGGGATCCTTTGGAAGTGTTAACTGGCAGTGATTGATTGCAACAATTCACACTTGCCTCAAGCAGACAAGCTTTCTTTCTCCCATTTTGGACATTCTACAGATATATAGAACTCACTTGCCTAGCTTCCAACAGACCCCTCAACCTCTGAGGATGCCTGCCATAGTTGTGGGTGAAATGTCCGAAGAGAATGCTTCTGGAACATAGCCACACAGCCCGGAAAACTCACAGCAACCCATTGATTCCAGCCATGAAAACCTTCGACATTCACTCTGAATTGTTCCCAATAGTGCACATCCCAGGATTCAGCAGGATGCAGCCATGACAATTAAGTGTTCCAATGGTGCAGTGTGACCAAGATCTAATGTGATTGCAGATTTTATGCTTCTACTGACCTAAGACATGTCATATGGAGAAGAATATAAATGAAATAAATGTCTTCCATGGTTCCCAGCATCCCTGGATGTGGTGCAAAAACATGTAACAAAACACAGGGCCAAAGATCTACAGAACTGTGGTACACTTCTCTTTGCATATGTGTGCATGAATAAGAGGAATGGAATAAGTCATCTATTCTTACACAATTAAAATCTAGGCTGAGAGCTGTATTTTGTTGCTCTTAACAAAATGCTGCTGCACAAAACAAGAATAATTGGTTGCCCTTTACACAAAAGTCTACCAAACGGGCACTGCCATTCTACAAAAAGAACATCAATAAGAAGAGAACCCTGAATGGAACAATTGCCTTTTGCAATGGAGGTCTTGCTAAATGGGTTGATTTAATCCCCCTCCCCTCCTCGGTTTTCTGGACGGTACACAAAATCCATCATTGTTGAGCTGGGTTCTCTTTTTCTTCTTCTTCTTCTCCCCACAAGTCTTGTCTCTAGAGTTTCAAAAGGAGAAGGAGGGTATGCATACTTTGGGGAACAGTGATATATTTGTTCAATTATCTGCAGACCTACAGCCTCTTCATCAAATTAGCAGATCTCTATTTATAGCTGATTATACTGTAGGGGTGATCTAATGAGAAACCCATGGAGTGATAAAACATTGTCAGGGGCTTACATTCCTATTTCTCCCCTCCAAGGGTTTCTTGCGCATTAAAATCAATGGAGCCATTGGTACAAGGGAAGCATGTATAAAGCAGAAGGGATTCAGGCAGAAAAGAGGAGATTTCGAAAAGTAATGTAACCCATTCAGCACTGCAAAGTGACATATGTATTTAACTACATTTTCCCCTTTCAAATTTGTGTTGCCCATTTGCATGGCTTAAGTGATAAAGCAATACTGTAAATCTAATTAGGCACAAAGTAATTACTCTAGCAGTGAAGAAATAAATCAAGACTGAATGCAAAAAGTCATGGAAAGGGTGCAAGAAAGTCGACAAAGGAATGAGAAATCTTGGACTATTTTTAGGAATGGTTTGGGTTTGTTTTGCATGACTCCCTGAACTTGAAGATAGACAGCCTCATCTATCACAGTTTTGTAACTAAGCAGAGCCTAAGAATGGTCAAATCCTCTCTCTATGTGACATCATGACCAGTTCTGTATGCTTGAAGAATTTACGTGTCCTTCCAAAGACTTGGAAAGTTACTGGTTGTGGTGGCTGAGGGATTCTGGGAATTGCTGTCCAAAATGACCTTTTTAATCCATCATCATAGTTTTGAAACAGCAACTTTGTGTTCTAATAAACGGCTGCTTCACATTTACAAATGTCTTTGAATATCTTTAAGTCACATTTGAGCAGATGGGATACTTTATTCTCCTAATGTCAAATTTTGTCGCAGAATGCTGGCATAACATAAGCCTTTGAGATTGGCATTTTATAATACTGTCCTCCCAAGAGTTGTAAATACTGCGCCACATTACAGATATGCTTTCCATTTTTTGACAGACAGAAAATACCTGTTCCAACAAATCTGTTGGATTCGTGATAGACGATTGCTAGCAAGACAGCAAACAAAGAGATCTGACAGCAATTTGAAACAATATCAACATTTGTTTTCTGGTTCTCTAAGTACTCTGGAATGCTCTTGATTTTGGAACCACCGACACCGAACATAGGCTTTTTATATCCTGCTATACACTGGAATGCTCAACAAAGTCTGAAATACAGCTAAATAAAGTTCCTTTTAAAAATCCATCTAGACCAGTGGTTCTCAACCTGTGGGTCCCCAGATGTTTGGGCCTTCAACTCCCAGAAATCCTAACAGCTAGCAAACTGGCTGGGATTTCTGGGAGTTGTAGGCCAAAACACCTGGGGACCCACAGGTTGAGAAGCACTGATCTAGACCAATGATTCTTAACCTGTGGGCCACGGACCACCAGTGGGCTGCGAGGACGAAAATCTAGTCCATAAAACTAGAGCTGATGTGGCACCCCAAACCGAATCTAAAGTTGACCAAAAACTGATTTGTAACTCTTTTGGTACTAATGTTGGAGAGTGGTCCCTGGTCAAATTGGTCCCTGGTCAAATAGTCTCTAGTCAAGTGATCCTGGGTCAAAAAAAGGTTGGGAACCATTGGTTTAGACAAAGGTTGGCATCTCTCCTGTTCACAATGTATAAAAAAAAGTCACCAAGCAAAACTGAAGACGAATATGTCCTCCTATGGCTTTTGCCCAACTCTTATTTGTCCAAACCATTCTCCTCACCTCTCTGAAAGCCTACCAGGGGAAAGTTGACAACTCCATGAAATGCACAATTTCTTCTGATAGATACCTAGATTTTCATCAGCTAAAGATTGGAATTATTTGACCAGAAGTGGTTCAAATGCTTAAGCCAATGCATACAGGATATTAACAGCTGATGTGGAATAGAAGATGAACTAGTCACAGAAAGAATGGCAACTACCATATACCAAATGTCCCTAGGGCACTAGACTATCACAGAGACTCTGGCATTCACTATTGGGTTGGCAAAGTGTTTGTTCACACTGAGCCAATATGAGCTGTTTCTTAATTAGACTACATAATAAAACTTGACAAAACAGCAACGTCAACCCCTCGGAAAGACTTACAACCTAATTTGCCCGTTGTACGCCAGTTCCTCTCCCCTTTTGCCACAGAGCCCATTCCTCAATGTACATCTACTTACAGTGGGGCTTCCCACGTTGCATTGGCAACAATTGGGGGGGGGGGGAGCTGGGTGGTGGACACTTCCCCCTGTGGGATGGGGCCAAGGGTGTCAGGTGATGTGGGACATGACTCCTGCTGGGCCCACATGGATTCGCCACGATGAATGGCAAATCCATAGGTTAATGTGATATGGTCCCTTGTCCCAGCAATTGCTGAAGGTCATCAACATTTGATAGCACTACAGATTTATCAGAATAAATAACACTTGAAATCTATCTCCAGTTGTTAATCTCAACTGGAACAGATCCGTAGAATCAATGGCTAAATATTCAAACCTTGTCTGTATCTAATTATTTACTCAGTCTGCTCTAACTGAGACTAGGCCTAAATGTCAACATCTGAATTTATATTTATTACATTCATTTATATCCCACTTTTTCTTTCTTAAAAGATACTCAAAGCAAAAATTCACTGATTATAAATTGAATTGAAAGGTTTTTCTGGAAGACAAAAAGATTCCCAATGACCTCACTTGACTACATAACCAACACACACCATTTTGTGAACCCTTGCTGGCTGTTGTACACTAACGTGCATGTTTTGTTTAGATTTATGTTATAGGGTTTTGTCTGACTACATGTAGTTTAATTTATTGATGTTAGGTTTAATTTACTGATGTTAGGCTTTAATTTGATGTTAGGTTTTAATGTTATTTTCATATGTGGGGTTTTTCTGGGATTTTAAGTTAGTATTATGTGTTTGCCATTGTTATGTTGGAATCTGTCCTGAGTCCCCTCAGGGAGATAGGGAGGAATAGAAATAAAGTTATCATCATCATCATCATCATCATCATCATCATCATCATCATCATCATCTTAGGTCAGATGAGTTAGAGACATCAAGCTGAGAACTATCTGCTTTGACAAGACAATACTTGCCATATGATACTGTAGTTTTTGGTGGAGATCTTAGGAATTGAAACTGGAACCATCAGCATGTACCTACAATTGAGCCACACCTAGTCAAAGTCTAGTCAAAGACAAAGAATAACCCACAAAATGTTTCAGCTGAATCCAAGTCATAGAAATGGACATAAATTCATATTAAAAGAAAGGTAGTAATTATTTGTTTTGAAGCCGATGGAAGATGGCTACAGTCCAAAGGTACATGTTCAAGTCTTCCTCTTCAGAATCTGGAAATATTCATCTTGATAGTAAAATAAATGCAGTTGCCCAACCACACTGGGTTAATTTAGCACACGTTTACACTGTGGTGGTGGCAGAGTTGGATTAGGACCAATTCATCACATATAGCATTGAAAATATTTTCTTTTTTCACTAAACTTAATACAGATTACATTGTGCAGATAGATACGCTTCACCTTCAGATACTTGTTCGTATAGAATGTGGTCCAAAGCAATAATTTCCAGAAGAGCAGATGTGTGTTATATTGTATTTCTATTACAGCATTTTCAGTCAAACCTGTTTCAACATTTAAAATTGCTATCTAGAGACGGACAAAGCTTGGCTTAATTATACATTCTGCTTAAGCCCCCATTATGAAACAGATAATGGAGAAAGGTAGGATTAGTTTTCTAGCAATCATGAGTAACACAGAAACCAGTAATCGCAGATGGAAAAAAGGAAAACCTGGTATTAACATCAAACTGTTTTGTGACTTAAGGGATGCATATTTTATCACTTAATTGATTTTCAAGCAAAAACAAGCCCATGAGGGAGAAGGAAAGCATTTGTGAAATTACTGTGTCATTATCTCACCAGTTGTGCAGTCTCTATAATTTTATATGAGTGCTGAGAAGAGCTCATGTTCTTAAACCCATAACAATGGGCAGAATCCAATGGGGTACTTCTGCCAGGAGAATCGGGAGAAGAACAATCTCTTCTCACTCCTGTAGCTTTACAATATAAAATAAACTCCTGGCAATATTATTATCAACATTCAGAAAATGTTTCATTTCCCCACAAATGACTGGTTGCATTTGAACATTGCTCAAGCCAGAAAATAAACAAAACTGAGTTTAGACAACAATAAACATACATTGTATTCAGACATCACCACCTATTGCTCCAACTGATGCAAGCAAATTATTATTATTATTATTATTATTATTATTAAACTTTATTTGTACCCCGCTAGCATCTCCCAAGGGATTCGATGCGGCTTACAACAGGCCGAAGCCCAGCACAACACAATACAACAATACAATACATAGCAAAATAAAACAGTTAAAGCAGAAAACAAAGGCAATAACAATACAACAGGACGTTATTTAAAAAAACTGAGCCGGCTGGGGTGGGGTACAGGGTTAAAGTGCTGAAAAAGTGTCGGAGGGATATAAGATTAAGATATAAGTGCGGTGTGCGTTGAGAGTGATCTTGGCTCTACTAAAGTGCTTCTGGGCTTTGGTAGTGGGGATTCCTAATCTGAGAAGGCACGTTGGAATAGCCAGGTTTTCAGGTTTTTTCTAAAGACCGCCAGGGTGGGGGCCTGTCTGAGGTCTTTCGGGAGGGCATTCCAGAGGCGGGGGGCCACCACAGAGAAGGCCCTGTCCCGCGTCCCCACCAAACGCGCCTGTGAGGCGGGTGGGATCACGAGCAGGGCCTCTCCTGATGACCGGAGCGAGCATGTGGGTTCGTAGACTGTGATGCGGTCTCGTAGGTAGGATGGTCCCAAACCGTTCAGGGCTTTGTAGGTAAGCACCTGCACCTTAAATTGGGCTCGGAAGATAAATGGCAGCCAGTGGAGCTCCCTAAACAGGGGGGTTGACCTCTCTCTGTAGGGGGCCCCCGTTAGCATCCTGGCTGCTGCCCGTTGGACCAGTTGAAATTTCCGAGCCGTTTTTAAGGGCAGCCCTACGTAGAGCGCATTGCAGTAGTCCAGTCTAGAGGTGACTAAGGCATGGACCACCCCAGCCAGATCAGCCTTCGCGAGGTACGGGCGCAGCTGGCGCACAAGTCTCAGTTGTGCAAAAGCCCCCCCGGACACCGCCGACGCCTGAGCCTCAAGCGTGAGCGATGAATCCAGGAGGACTCCCAAGCTGCGGACCTGTGGCTTCAGGGGGAGTGTAACCCCGTCCAACACAGGTTGCCACCCTATACCCCGGTCTGGTTTGCGATCAACCAGGAGGACCTCTGTCTTGTCGGGATTGATCTTCAGCTTGTTCGTCCTCATCCAGATAGACACAGCGGCCAGGCACTAATAATAATAATAATAATAATAATAATAATAATAATAATAATGGATTGCATTATTATTTCCAGTTGGGATGGTGGGTTCTAGGCCCTTCAAAAAGATGTGAAAGTAGTAGTAGTAGTAGTAGTAGTAGTAGTAGTAGTAGTAATTTATTTATAACCCATCCTATCTCCCCAAGAGGACTCAGAGTGGTTTCCAGCAAAAATAACCCAGTGGCAAACATTCAATGCCAAAAACAACAAATAGCAAATCAAACCAGTGGGTAAAACAATCTGAATAAAAATTATAAAAATAACAAACTTAAATAAAAATAACATAATACGTCACAAACATTTACAACATGGTAAGTTCTTAAAAACTCCTTAAAATTAGACTAAAAGACATTAAAGCTAAGATGGTCTGCAACTTCTAATGGGCAAAGGTAGATGAGGGTATATATAAAGATGTATTAGTCCTCCACCTCTCCATAAGCAAGAGTGCATAGGTGGGTTTTTAAAAACTTTTTAAAGGAGAGGAGAGGGGGTGCTATTTTTAATTATTTAGGGAGAGAGTTCCAGAGGCAGAGAGCAATCACGGAGAAGGCTCCCACTCTCGTTCCCACCAACCACGCTTGAGATGGGGGTGGGACCAAGAGCAGGGTCTCCTTCATAGACCGCAGTGCTCGTGCTGGTCTATATGTAGAGATGTGGTTTTTCAAATAGTCTTTTGAATAGTAATTTCCAATTAGGAAATTACTATTAGAAAATAGTAATTAGTAATTTCCTAATAAGAC
The DNA here is from genome assembly GCF_037176765.1 of Anolis sagrei. Lineage (NCBI taxonomy): Eukaryota > Metazoa > Chordata > Lepidosauria > Squamata > Anolidae > Anolis > Anolis sagrei. Next base: position 247,060,197 of record NC_090023.1, read on the forward strand.
GCGTGTGATGAATTGCCTACCTGTTAGGCTAGGAAAAACTCAGGAAAGTAGACCTAGGAAGTTCAGCAGCCATTTTAGAAGTGTGCCTGGGGGGATCCATCTTAGAATGTCATTTCCTGGAGGGGGTGTGCTTAGGAGCAGTTTGGAGGGAAATGAGGGGAGTTAGTGATTGGCTGGGAGAGAGTGGGCGGAACTTAACTTGTAAAAGGAAAAAAAATGTCTTTAAGGGTGTGTTTTAAAACCTGACAGGGAGTTAGGGTCTGTGTGTCAAAGAAGAAGGAGTTTTGGGTTTGAGGTGAAGAAGAGAAGAGTTAGTGAAGCCTGAAGTTGGTCAGCAGAGTTAGTTAGTGAGAAGATTAAAGCTATTGGGAAGGATAGCTGGGGAGTGGAGAGACAGATCCTAAAAGGAAAGGATTGTCTGTGTGGAGTTTAGGATTACTAAGCAGAGAGGAATCTTGTCTGTAGTTTCTGGAGGGAGAGACGAGTGTTATTTGCAACTAAGTTTTGAGCTGTTTAAAGAATCCATACGCTTTATTCAACATTGAAACAGCTAAGCTTAATGCCTGTTTTGTTCAAGTTCTCTCAAATAAACAACATTGTTCTTTGTTCACAATCACTGCCTCAGTGTGCCTCTGTGTGTGTAGATCTAAAGCAATTTATAGAAGAAATCAAAGTTTATGGTGGCAGCGTGTATTTTAAAAAAGTAATCTCTTCAGTGTTACTTCAGAGTACAAAGCCTGAGTGGGAATCCAGCACATTCTAGCCTGAAGATACCTCAAGTAAAGCCAAGGGCTTAACATTTCTTTTAATTGTGGTGGTAGCCAGTGTTCTTTTAAAAGTTTTTTTGGCCAGAAAATCATTCTAGCTTATTCATCTTTTGATTTTAGTTAAAGAAGCTACATTCCATTACATGTGGTTGGGATTTTGTTAATAATCCATTACAAGTGGTGTCATCTTGTGGGATTTGCTAATAAATAACCCCCTATCTTTTATAACTCAATCTTTCTGTTTTACCTGTCCACTCACCCCAATAATGAAAAGAGTATGACCTCCAGTTGTCCCAGTATTAACTACTTTTAAGGTGGTCACAAGGAACTATCTGTGCAGTGCCTTTGCAGTGCCCAGATATGCAATGGCAGCTTGAGGTTCCTGGATGCATCCTGGATAGTATCAAGCTGATATATATCCAGGAAAGAAACAGCGCCTTTCATCATTGAATGCCAGTGCATATTGTCCAGTAGAGATTTATGCTTCACTAGTAGCTCAAAAGGATGCTGCCCCAAAACTACTTTGGCATATGCAGTTAAATTGTGGAACTTACTGAATGATCTAGCAATGGTTATCAACTATCAGAGGCTATCATTAGCAACAATGGTGCTTCTGGAGAAGGATCTGTTAAGATCTGTTAATTCATCTTTTAAGGAAGAAAGTTGCCTAAATCACCAAATCTTCTTGCCATTCTCTAGCTGTGCTTCCTCCAGCCCTTCTGTCTCTTTTGAGACTGTGAACATCAGGCCATTTTGCTTGGAAGGAAAGAGAAACACAATCTCTACAAAACATGCATAAGAACAGGAGGGACTGAAACTCATAGGAGCAGAACTACAAAGGTTACTTGAAAAAAGCAGTCAGCTACAGAACAGCCAGTCCTCTATAGTCTGTATCCAAGGATTCAACCAATCCAAAAAAAAAAACACCTCCAAAAAGCTAAACATTATGTTGATGCAAATGCCTATCCCTCTGTAGTTTCCAGCCATTGTAGAGATCTTCAGGTTCTGTACAGCATTTATTTGAAGTGTTTGCCACTTTTTATAAGAAACACTATTTTACTATGCTATTGCATATAATGAGATCCGAGCCTCCTTGGATTTTGGTATTTATGGAAGGTTCTGGTACCAAATCCCAATGGGTGCTGAGGGTCCACTGTACTAAGTAGCCCCAAACACCCTTTGCCATTAGGTCAGACAATATAGATGCAGCTTTTTAAATGTAACCTTTTATTTATTATTTCTCAAAAATAATAGAACAGTTTGTTTTGTTCACTTCCACAAAATGCAGGAGGGAAGGGGGAAGGGGGAGAGAAGAGCTGCCAATATGTTCCTGCTACTATTAAATAACTGGAAGTCTAGAATTCTGAGCTTCTGAAAATCATTAAGGTATGTACCAGAGATTCACTTTAATAATAATAATAATAATAATAATAATAATAATAATAATAATAATAATAGCAAAGACTCTGGCACAAGCCAGTAAAGGTGGTCCCAGTGGTGACTGGCACACTGGGTGCAGTGCCTAAAGACCTTGGCCTGCACTTAAACAAATTGGCGCTGACAAAATTACCATCTGCCTGCTGCGAAAGGCCACCTTACTGGGATCTGCACGCATTATTCGCCGATATATCACACAGTCCTAGACACTTGGGAAGTGTCCGACGTGTGATCCAGTACAACAGCCAGCAGAGTGATCTTGTCTACTGTGGACTCATCTTGTTGTGTTTCAAATAATAATAATAATAACAACAACAACAATAATAATGATAATAATAATACATTTATTTATATCCTGCTTTTTCTCCTTCACAGGACCCAAAGCAGATTACAACATATTAAAACAACAATCCAAATACATCAATGATAAGTATAAATCTTCTGCTCAATTCTTTTAAAATGCCCTAATGCAACAAAAAATACACGTGATAGCCAGAATTCTACATGTGCTATATGGTTTTATATGTTTTAAAGGTTTAATGTATGCATTTTATAAATCTGTTTTAAATGTTGTTTTTAGTTGCATATTGTTGAAAGCATCAAATAGCTGCCTGACTGCAAAGCCACCTTGAGTCACTTCCAGGTTGGAGAAAGTTGGATAATAAATAAATAAATAAGTAACTATCTAGGGGCCCTTCAACACTGCTCCTATATATAAAAGGATCTGATTCCAGATTATCTTCTTATCCCAGATTATATGGCAGTGGAGACTCATATAATCCATTTTAAATCAGATAATCTGGGATGAGATCCTTGGATATAGAGCAGTATAGAAGGAGCCTGTGTTGCATGACTAAGTATTGTTTCCTTCCAAAGACTTATTGGACAGCATCCACTGTGAGCGATGGAGATCTATTCCTCTGCTGATCAGGATGCAGCAGAAATGACTTGGAAACAAACATTCACAGATGGGTTATTAGTTATCCCATGTTATTATGGGAGCCTGACCCATCTGAAGTAAATAAACTGGCTTTTTAGTGAACATCAGTAAGGAGCTGTAAATGGGTAGCAGGCACTGCAGATGAACTTGTCCATAGCCTTTTAGAGGTGTGCCGAGATAAAATCCCCTGTGGAAGTATAACAGTACAACTTCAAAAGATGTGTTATTGCTTCAGGCCAACAGGTGATTAGATAATTAGCCTTTTAACAGCACTATGTGACAGCAGTAAGTGTCAGAAAATATTAACAGCCAAAGCAGAATTATAGCAAGAGACTAGACCAATGAAGGTTGTCTAATCAACCAGAAATATGTCAGGTTTTAGCCAAAGGGCTATTATGCCACTGAAGAAAAGGAACAGTACCAACTGGCACTTCCCACACTAATTCATCCTTTACTACATAATCAAGTGGGACCAAAAGCCACAGAAGCTTCACTTTTGAAAAATCAAAATGACAGGCTTTGCAATTTTGAAATAATATATACAAGTAATGAATTTTTCTATGCAGAAATAAAACATACAAGAGATGTGCAATAAAATTTTACAACACCTAATGCTTTTCCTCCAGGTGCCACACAGCTGTTCGTTCTGTCAAGTATTTTATTCTGTTCCCCTGGTTTTTCAAAATCTTTGAGCTTCAAAAGTTACCCTAAGCATATTGACAGCCAGAAAATATGCACCCCATTTTGAATTACCACTGCCAAGATCTCCCAGATGGAAAAAGTGACTTGTCGGAGCTAAAAAAAAGTAGATTCTTGCTTTCGACTTCCCGGAGTTTTCACAGGGTCTTCTCTGTCGTTCATCTAACCTCCTTCTCCTCTTCTTCCCCTTCTTCTCTCCTCGTCTTCTTTCTCCTCCTCTTCCTTCCCTCCAACTCTTTCTCAGTTATGTCAGGATCTTTTAGTTCCTTTGCTTGAAATAATCCATCACTTTTTCCCAGTTTGTTTCCTTCATTTTTATTCCTTTGCTTCTTGTTATTAGGAAAGTGAGCCGGTCCATATTTCTTACTACTTTTTTTTACTCTGGGCTTTTGGGCTACATATCTTTCCTTTTTTTTCTTTCTTTTCTTTTTCTTTTTTCTCTACCTCTCTATCTCTCCACCTTTCTATTCTATTCTCTTTTGGTCATTATATCATTTCATATTTCGGGGAACTGACATACACATACTATATATTTTTCTTACTGGTAGCCTTGGCTACAAAGCTATATTTTAATTGTTCTTGAAAAAAACTGAATAAAGATTATAATAAAAAAAAGAAAAAGAAAAAGTGACTTGTCCAAGCTTTGCTTAGATCCCGGGCAACTACAAAGACCCAGTTGCAAAGATAAAGGATATTCATGGAACACTTGGAGCAAGATAATGTTTCACATGTTACAGTCCTGCTCTCGGTTCCTCCATCTTCGCAGGTGCAATTGTTGGGGATGAGAGACAGGCCCTTCTCGGTGGTGGCCCCAATGAGATGAGATCAGCCCCTTCCCACCTGGTGTACAGAAAACAGCTAAAAACTTGGCTGTGCAATCAGGCATTTGTTGATTGATAGCAATATTGAGTAACAAAAGAACAACCACGGTATTGATGAAATGTCTAAAATGTTTGATGTTTCCTATTTTTAAATTGTGTTAATCTACAGTTACATGTTATTGTTTTAGTTATGTGATGTATTGTTTTTATATGTGTGTTCGGCATTGAATTTTTACCATGTATTATGTTGTACACCGCTTTGAGTCCCTCCAGGGGTGAGAAAAGTGGTATAGAAATGCAAAAAATAAATAAAGTCAGCCCTCCACATTCATTGGGGTTAGGGGCACAGGACTCTTGGGAAAGTGGAATAAACATAAATAAAAATGCTACTTTTTCAACTGAAAGAACACTTCCCTAGGAATCCCCAGGTCCTCCAGCATGGTCTGGAGTCAATCTACTGCCAGAAATAGACCATAGCATAACACTGGAGGTCTTAAAGATTCTTGGGGATAACATTTTAATCAAATCTGCAAATAATCAAAGCTGCAAAAGTCAATCTTGCAAGTGTGCATGGCAAACTGTATTTGCAGAAGTGCTCCTCCATCTCTTCATCACAGAACTTGGAACTCTTCACCTATTTATTCTGTTGTTTGGTTAGATATTGAATGTTTGATTTGGACATCTGATCGTTGATGCATCTTTCTCTAAGGAAGCCTCTCTGCGGGAGGAAAAAAACATCCTTCCGTAACATCCAGTTTTGACGCTATATCTTACAATACTTTTCCACTGTGGAGTTTCTCTTAGTATGCGAACAACAAATAGCTCTCGCCTCCAAGCACAAAGGATTGTGTTATGTGTTGTGCTACATACAAGACTAGCACTTGTACACATTTTGTAATTGGCTTGTGGCACACATTCTACAAATCCCTCTTCAATGCCAGAAATATAGCTTAATGGTGTAACATTAGAAAATGTTAACTATTTCCACTACCTTGGCGGCCACCTCTCCACAAAAGTCAATACCAAGGTGCTCGTTTATAAAGCTATTGTCCTCCCAACCTTGTTATGAGCCTGTGAAACATGGACTGTCTACAGATATCACACTTAACTCCTGGATTTCAGTGCTGCCTCTGAAAAATACTGCAAATCTCTTGGGAAGACAGGCGGACAAATGTCAGAGTGCTGGAATAAGCAAAGACCACCAGCATGAAAGTGATGCTCCTACATCATCAGTTCTGATGGACTGGCCACATTGTCCGAATGCTCGATCACCATCTCCCAAAGCAGTTACTGTACTCCCAACTCAAGAACAGAAAACAAATGTTGGTGGACAGGAAAAGAGATTTAAAGATGGGCTTAAAGCTAATTTTAAGAACTGTGGCATAGACACCTAGAACTAGGAAGCCCTGGCCCCTGAGTGCTCTAACTGGAGGTCACCTGTGACCAGCAGTGCTGTAGAATTCGAAAAGGCACAAATGAAGGGCAAAAGGGAGAAATGTGCTAAGAGGAAGTTGCATCAAGCCAGTCCTGACCAGGATTGCCTTATGTCTGGAAACTGATGTCCGCACTGTGGAAGAATTTGTGGATCAAGAATAGAGCTTCACAGTCACCTACGTATCCACCACCAAGATATTACACTTGGAAGGCCATCATACTTGGACATCGAGGGATCACTTAAGTACCTAAAGTACACACAAGACTAGCACTTGTACACATTTCATAATTGGCTTGTGGCATACATTCTAACAATGCAGACTGATAGTTCATAATATATTCTGTGTACTAGGATTAGACAAATTCCTCTGACAAAGGAAATCAAGTTAATTCCATCTATTTTTGATTTTAAAGTGAGCACATAAGACAGTGCTTTAATGTTTGGGACTGCTCTGTTCCAACTTTTTAAAACTACATTTTAAAATTGTCTTTTGATTGTTTTCCATGTTGCTGCTACAGTAAAGCAAAGTGTTTTAATTCCCTGATTAATCTCTCTGGATTTGTGCATCAATGCTCTAATAAATAAAGATGAAGGTTAAAGGCCCTCCTACTCTTTCCATTATCTGAATGATACAGGCAGGTGCCATTAATAAGCAGTGAAAATAATCAGATCTCAGGTCCATCACTAAAATTGTGGTTGTGAGGTAACATAACAGCAGATCACAGAAGCAGAGGAAAGTACACAAAGTTCAAAGCAAAGCAGCACCTCCCAAATATTAATACCATGTTTTTAGTGGTCATAATGTTCATAAATGGGGAGAGTCTCAAATGCACGTTACTTATTGACCAAACTAATGGGACTGTGGGACTCACTTCCTATTTTTGAGGAAATTAATTTAAGAATTATTTTGCTTTTTACATATAGTATAATAATAATAATAATAATATACTTTATTTATATTCCGCCCTATGTCCCCAGGGGGATTCAGGGCAGATTACAGTATACATATACGCCAAATTCAATGCCATTATACAATTAACAAAGACAGACTGTACATAAAGAGGGGTAAAGTCTTCCCATCTTTTTCCATCTCCGGCATCTGGAGACTGTGCTTGACTATGGCCACAAGGAGGTGCTGTTGCTCTATTTTTCATACAGAGTAGCTTTGTTGTCTATAGACGCTCTCCTGATTCAATTGCCGGTATGTCTGCATGGCCAACTTTTATTATCTCTCCACCAAAGCGGTACCTATTTGTCTACTCACATTGCTCTTTTTAAACTGCTATGTAAGCAGAAACTGGGCTGACGACGGAAGCTCACCTCAACCCAGGCTTGAATTGCTGACCTTTTAATCGGCAAGATTTCCTCAGATGGCGGTTAAACCTGCTGTGCTAAGCCCAACCCTATACAACTAAAAAAAACCCCCAACAACTCCATTTTCCTTTCCTTTTCTTTTTTAATATGAAAGCTAAAAATTGGGAATGAGAGACATGAATATCCCTGAAAAGGCAAGACTGCTTGCTTGCCATGGCTATGGTCACAGCTTGGAAAAAAATGATTTTTTGGACTGCAACTCCCATCTGAGTCATTTTAATGAATGAGAATTTATGCAATGGTTTAATCATGATACCATGCCATCTAAGGCTTTTGTGCTTATTTAAAGCAGTTTTCCAGAAAACATGCAAGAAGGCTTACGCAAAGCAAGACAAAAGAATCAAAATGCAGGAGTTTGAAGGAGGGTTGGGGAGATATTTTATTTGCAATATCCATACTGAATGATGGGCCTCCCATTGCTATTAAGGAGAGACCTAAATGGTTATTTTCTCATCTGTAGGAGGCTCAGGCAGCCTTTCCTGTCATCTTTGTACATTGGACTTTCTCGCTCCTCCAGGAGTGGTGCTTCGGGCAACCTTCATTTCTATCTTTATTACATTTGTCTTATTACTCTTGGACCACTTTTCCAATTCATCAGGAACATCCTGATTTCCACTCCTGTCCTCCATCCCCTCCTACCACTTCACCGAGCTACAAATCGTCCACATTTATAGGAGCAAATATGTTATTCCGGTATTTTAGGAAAAAAATAATTGTGTTGACACATAGTCCTATCTGATATTATGACATGTTTTTAGTGTAAACATATTTTAGCAGTAGAGTGCTTGACTTTCTATTTAAAAATGATACAGTACATAGAAGCTCCCTGCATTTGTTTTTGTTTTTTTCTATAGTAAATGAAAATTGAAATTGGGTTTTGATTGCATCAGGTTACCAATGTGGTGGAAGATTAACATTCTGCAAATAAAAGATACCGAGAAACAACCTAACAAATGGATTTCTTTTAAATCAGTGGACATGTAATCAATGCACCGAGTGCAGATTTCTCATCTCTGCCTTATAACTTACAAGCCCAGTTTTGGGCATAAAGATAGGATTGCCTCTGGCACTTTAATTTACCAGGAGAAAAGATTGAGGGTAGAAATATTTATGCCTATTAGTGGTAAAAGTATTGGATTTTTTTCAAAGCGAGGGGAGAGCTCTTTCATCCTCGTAGATGAAAAATCTTAAAATCAGATTTTTCACTCAACAGATTACTCGATATTAAGTACACACATGGTAAATGAGACAAAAATATTTTTTCAGAACATTATACACAATGTGTAATTTCAGAACAGAAAAGAGATAACAGCTTATTTCCTTTCTAAAAAGAGAAGGCAGAAGATATTTTTGAAGCCTCAGCAGTTTCTGCAATTATAAAAGATGTATGCTCATCAGTTAGAACTGTATCTCCATATTCAAGACATCTGAAACTTAGCATATATACTGAAGGCAGTGTTTCTCAACCTTTCTGATGCTGCGACCCCTCAATACAGTTCCTCATGTTGTGGTGACCCCCAACCATAATTTTGCTACTGTTATAAATCATATTGTAAATATCTGATATGAAGGATGTATTTTCATTCACTGGACCAAACTTGGCACAAATACCCCATATGTCTAAATCTGAATACCGATGGGGTTGGGAGGAGACTGATTTTGTCATGTGGGAGTTGCAGTTGCTGGGATTTATAGTTAACATACAATCAAAGAGAATTCTGAACTCCACCAATGATGGAATTGAACCAAACTTGATTCCCGTGGCTAACAGAAAATACTGGAAGGGTTTGGTGGACCTTGAGCTTGACTTTTGGATTTGTAGTTCACCTACATCCAGAGAGCACTGTGGATGCAAACAATGATGAATCTGGACCAAACTTGGCGCAAATACTCAGTATTGCCTAAATGTGAACACTGGTGGAGTTTGGGGAAAAGTGACCTTGACATTTGGGAGTTGTTGTTGCTGAGATTTATAGTTCACCTACAATCAAAGAGTATTCTGAATCCCACGAATGATAGAATTGGGCCAAACTTCCCACACAAAACCCGCATAAACAACAGAAAACACTGTGTTTTCTGATGGTCTTTGGCAACCCCTCTGACACCCCTCTCGTGACCCCTCCAGGGGTCCTGGACCCCTGGTTGAGAAACGCTGCCCTGAGGGCTCATATCTGGTAAGTACTGTATATACTCATATATACATTTAGAAATTTTACACAAAAAAAAACCAAAACCCAACCCTCAAAACTTGGGCTGGCTTATCCATGAGTCAGTGTGAGCACTGTACCTTAACTCATATCTCTCTATCTCTCTATCTCTCTATCTAATATATGAGCTATCCCCTTTTCTGATTTGACTGGCGAAAGGCAAGAGCTTAGTCTGTCTCAGGAGAACCTCTGCTTTGGTGCCGCTTCTGAGCTTTTTGAATGCTTGGATGAGAGCGGTGGCAGAAGTAGCTTTTCAACACTTCACCTTAAAGAAGGACCAAGAGAGAAGAGGGGGTAGGTGCTTCTTTTAGGTTCTCTCGGCATGGACTAAGCTCCTACCTTGTGCCACTCTGCTCGGAGAAGGTGAAATACCTTTTTGAATATCTGGGCTGGTAGTAGCAAGTGTTTCAGCTGCCTTCCCACGGCGGAATAACCCTCAACTCATCCATGGCAGAAGAGCTGCCAGTTTATTCTACTCTGGCTGTGAATGGCAGTTTTAGCAATATGGGCTGCATGGAAAGTCACATGGGTCCAGGTTAAAGAGAGGAAGAAGCTATGATTCACAGGCCTGAAGTTCTTCTAACTCCTGGGGGAAAAATCTCAATCTCTAAAGATAAATTGCTCAGTTAAAAGGTATGAAGTCCCTAATGATTACTCCCACAATATATAGTGAAGCCTCTCAGACAGAAACTGATGGAAAAAATGGCCCTCTGTGATTTATTTCTGCAAATTGCATGTATGTTTGTTGATTAATTGAATAAAGAGCTCTAATTTTTATGATGCTAAAACAAAAGCTTCAACTAATGGTTTCATCTCAGTAAGCCACTACTGCAAAATGCAAAATAAGGAATGTTTTCACACCTTCTTTAATGTATCAAATTCACTACGTTGCATGCCCAAAGATTATATAAGCTGATAAATTCTGTTGTGGAATGAATCTACAAAATAAACAAATGAATTAATTAATAAGTACATTTTGTTGTTTCAGGGAAGTGAGGAATACTTTCCATATAATTCTTCCCAGAATTCTTGTGATCTTATAAAATGTGCTGTAGAACCACATCAACTGGAATCCTCCTAGTTTCTTGTATTAAGTTCTCCAAAGAAACAACTGGTTTTTTTGCCCAATGCAGAATGTCCACTTTCAATTGTATAAATGGAGTTGCATATATGGTGCACTGTTTCTGAACTGGATTGTGCAAAGTTCCAATCGGATAAATTATAATGAAAACCTCAATCATTTTCAAGCTGGAGAATATTCTCAGGAATATTATAACATTAGCACCCCTTCGTTACTACCCATCATGGCCAGAAGTGATGATGAGTATAGTCCAACAAATCTGGAGAGTACCAAACTCAGAAAAGGTAGTTTAAAAGCATCAGCAGCGTCAGTGATCTTGAATTTTGATACTGTTTACCTTTTTCACAGTTAGGCTAGAACAGTGGTTCCCAGCCTTTTTTTGACCAGGGACCACTTGACTAGGGACCACTTTAACTAGGGACCACTTTGACCAGATACCACTCTCCAACCTTAGTACCAAAAGAGTTATGAATCAGTTTTTGGTCAACTTTAGATTTGGTTTGGTTATTTTGGGTGCTGGTTCAGAAAACTGCATTGGATATACCAAAGCAGCTCTAGTTTCTCATGCAGAACATATGCCATCCAGAAGTCACCATCTGGTCGCCCACAGAAAAATATATTTAATAATCTAGAGTTAATGTGGTAGTAGTAATCTTTTGTGGGTAGTCAGCCTCTCCCCTCTCAACATCTCTATTGCCTCAGCACTATAAGAGGATTTCACGAGACCAGTCACTCTCATTGTCATCTGGTTCGAGGCAATAGTGAGGGTGCGGAACATATTTTCGTTCTTGTGGACCAATGGGGATCCACAGACCACAGGTTGGAAACCACAGGGCTAGATAATACATTTAACACACATTTAGAAACTGCACTCTCTCACATGGTGAAAGACAGCTGTTTGTCTTAGCACACACCTACTTTCACCACCTTGATTCTTTGTTTTATGAAAGTTTATAGGAAGATAAGTACAGCACAGGTTTAATTTGTATGTTTGTTTGCTGAGGAACACATCCGCAAGGAAATCCCGTTGTTATCAGAAGCTAAACACACGCTTAAATTGCTAAGGAATATCTATAAGAACATCCTCATATTTGAGAAGAATAAATGCTAATCACTGGGAATATGTAATTCCTTAACATTTTACCCTAGGCTTCTGAACGGAAGGTTTAATCAGATCTAGGTATCTTACTCTATGCAACAACAACACACCAAATAGAGACATTTGTTGGCTTTTGGTTACTATGATGTATTGCAGATAGCAAATGGGTGGCATCAGAGGGTGGCCAAGTCAGGGCATATGAATTGGCATAGACTCAAACTTGGTTTCATCCAGTATGATGAAGTTTATATAATATATATAAAAACATATAAGGGGAAATGACAAAAAAAAAACAAAACTATAAAGCACAATTATAGTGATATTAAACTATAATTTAAAAACTCTAGCACAAAACTACATTAATGCGCTTACAAAATGCAAAAATAATAACAAAAAATGGGGAAAGACAAATGATTTCCAACTTTCTAGATAATGGTTATGGTTATCTACTTATCATCCTTCTCTAGATATATGCCTTAAATTAACTTTTTCATATTATTTAATCCTACTTGTCCTCAAATTCTAATAGTTATAATCTCCCCTCAAAAAACCCTATTAACACTCCTAATGACTTTTCTCTAATCAAAGTCATCAGTTTGTTAATCTCTGCAAAATCATAGAGTTTCATTAAACAATTTTCTTGCGGCGAGCAGTGTAGTTGCTGTGGTCATTTTCGGAGTGATTCTTCCATGTTTCTTCTCCATATGTTAGATAATCAAACCCAACAAAATGTTTTTAATTTCAAAATGTCTTCCATCAGACAACATATTTCAATGCAACATATTTTTGTCTCAGCTTATATTATCACATATTATAAAAAGTTCCCTCTTTTTTATCACACCTTCAGCAAATGCTAGTGAAACCTTTATATATGTTATATAAACTTTATATTGTCAAATACCACCAATACATTATCTTATAAATGTTTTTACCTAAGGTCATTACTTAAAGTAAACTTTAGATTCTTTAGATATCCACATTTCCCTCAATTGATCCATTCACTTTACCATACATTCTTTAGTTTGTTTACCCTCCATTCACATTTTCAGAAGTAATTTACACATATACGAATGAACTAAACATTCTGATTTAGTTAATTCAAAACCATATATTGTATATACTCGAGTACAAGCCGACCTGAATGTAAGCTGAGGCACCTAATTTATCACACAAAAACCTGGGAAAACCAATTGACTTCACTGTAACCCAAGGGTGGAAAATGCAGCAGCTACTGGTAAATTTCAAAATAAAAATAGATATCAATAAAATTAAATTGACTGAGGCATCAGTGGGTTAAATGTTTTTGAATATTTACATAAAACTTAATTTAAGGAAAGACTGTCCAACACTAATTGAATCATTATTCTAACCTTCCCGGTGGCGCAGTGGGTTAAACCCCTGTGCCGGCAGGACTGAAGACCGATAGGTCGCAGGTTCGAATCTGGGGAGAGGCGGATGAGCTCCTTCTATCAGCTCCAGCTCCTCATGCGGGGGCATGAGAGAAGCCTCCCACAAGGATGATAAAAAGATCAAATCATCCAGGTGTCCCCTGGGCAACATCCTCACAGACGGCCAATTCTCTCACACCAGGAGTCACTCCTGACACACACAAAAAAAATGTAAATGTGCTTACGTATCCTTCCAATAAACACCATAGTTTACTTTAAGTATACATTTTGGGGGAAATGGTGTGTGTATATGAATAAGGAAAGACTGGCGCCGAGAGAGGAGGAGAGGAAGGTTTATGCTGCAATGAGAGAGGAGGAGAGGAAGGCACGCTGTGCCAAGAGAGGAGGAGAGGAAGGCGCGCACTGTGTGAGAAAAGAGAGGAAGGCACATGCGAGAGGAGGATAGGAAGAAGAGCTGGGTTGCTGTGCGGAGAGGTGGAAGTTCTGGCAGGAAGGCGTGGGGCTGACAGAAGCCCTTCTTTCAGCCCCACACCTTCCCGCTAGGTCCCTCACCTGAGTATAAGATGAGGAGGGCTTTTTCAGCCTAAAATAGGGTTGAAAATCTAGGCTTATATATACAGCATATACAGTATATACAGCAATTTCTCCTCTATCTTAAACTGTTCAAATATCTTTCTATACCACTGGAAATTATAACCCTCCAATTCAAATGATTATCTTATTTTCATTCTGAATTGGCCTCGCTAGACAAGTTTTGAGGTATCTTTCTGCTAATGTTTAAATGCCACATCATTCATCAAAATCTGTATCGTTTGAAACAAAAATAACATCTCAGATTTTAAAAACCCCAATTGAATACAGTTGTTTAGAAATAACTTGGAATTTTTATTTGAAACAACAGTGTCTTTTATCTTTTTCTCATTTTTTAATCTACTTTTTCATGGGCAAACTTTGGCCCTCCAGGTGTTTTGGATTTCGGCTCCTAGAATTAATTAACATATCCAATTGGACTAACTATTTCCATTTAGCCCTGACATGGGAGACATGTCTTTTTATGCCCGTTTCAGTAACAGGTGTTTCCTGACAAAACCCCTCTGCAGGTGCTATAGCCACAAGAGAACAGGAGCCCAATATGAGTTTCTGTTGACATGCCAGCCAAGCAGTTCAGCATGTCCTGAACCTGATAAAGCTATGGGTTTTTCTGGGGCTTGCCTCCAGCCACAAAAAGAAGAGGGGAAGGAAACAGCTGGCAGGCCACAGCACATCACTGGCAAGCTAGATATGGCTCCAAGCCATGAGCCTGATAGGTTTGCAATATATGAAAGATTACAACAATAGGGAGGTTTGGCTAGAAAAAAACAGGAGCTGGCATTCAATACCAGGCAGTGCATTGATTCTTCAAAGGAAAAAGCCTTCCACCACATTCATTCACAGCAATCCCAGAAGCCTCTGTAGACCAGAGTACAGCCTATGCTATTGATGCAGGGAGGCTGATGAGGGCTGTTCAAGCAAAAGACACAGAATAACAAGCTTTACGTTGTAAAAGATTTATGTAAGCTGCAATCTCAATTCTACATTCTCTCCGCTTTGACTCTTTACATACGTGTTTTGCATCAGCTTAGATTTAACGCAATATCTGCCCCCCTGAACAGATATCACTTCTACAAACTGAGGTATTTATTATTATTATTATTATTATTATTATTATTTGATACATAACAAGATTGGTACATAGCAAACAAGATCACTATCCTGGCTTTTGTATTCGATCACACGTTGGACACTTCCCAAGTGTCTAGGAGAATAATCCATGCAGTTCCGAGTAGGGTGGCCTTGTGCAGCTGACATATGGTAATTCTGTCAGTGCCGATTGTTTTTAAGTGCAGGCCAAGGTCTTTAGGCACTGCACCCAATGTGCCGATAATATTCCCCATCCATCTGAGTCTACTTTCTTGCATTTTAGATGTCTTTTGTCTGTCTTCTTTCTGCATATATCCCTTCACGTCATGCTGCCCTTCTCCTCCTCTCTTCCCTAGAGTTAAATGAGTGCAAACTGCTTCTGCAATTTGAGCTCAATGGTAGTTGAGAGTGTTTGCCATTAAACTGCCTACTCACCTATGGCAATCCCATGAATTTTAAAGATTATTCTTAGACAAGGAATATTCAGAGATGGTTTTGCCAGTTCCTTCCTCTGAAATATAGCCAGGGGTATTCATTTCTGATCTCCCACCCAAATGTGCTTAGCTTCCAAAATCAGATGGGCTCCCATTCCTTGTCATAGAATCATAGAGTTGGAAGAGACCTCATGGGCCATCCAGTCCAAACCCCTGAAGTCCAAACCCTTGAAGAAGGACAATCGCATTCAAATCACCGCCGACAGATGGCCATTCAGTCTCTGTTTAAAAGCCTCCAAAGAAGGAGCCTCTACCACATTCCAGGGCAGAGAGTTCCACTGCTGAACAGGTCTAACAGTTAAGAAGTTCTTTCTAATGTTCAGGTGGCATCTTCTTTCCTTTAGTTTGAAGCCACTATTCCACGTCCTAGTCTCCAGGGCAGCAGGAAAACAATCTTGTTATGTTATTTGATACATAACAAGATTGGTACATAGCAAACAAGATCACTATGCTGGCTTTTGTATTCGATCACACGTTGGACACTTCCCAAGTGTCTAGGAGAATAATCCATGCAGTTCCGAGTAGGGTGGCCTTGTGCAGCTGACATATGGTAATTCTGTCAGTGCCAATTGTTTTTAAGTGCAGGCCAAGGTCTTTAGGCACTGCATCCCGTGTGACTTCCTCTCACATATTTATACATGACTATCATGTCTCCTCTCAGCCTTCTCTTCTGCAGGATAAACATGCCCAGCTCTTTAAACTGCGCCTCATAGGGCTTGTTCTCCAGATCCTTGATCATTTTAGTTGCCCTCCTCTGGACACATTCCAGCTTGTTGAGATCTCCCTTCAGTTGTGGTGCCCAAAATTGGACACAGTATTCCAGGTGTGGTCTGACCAAGCCAAAATAGAGGGGTAGCATGGCTTCTCTGGATCTAGAAACTATACTATTTATACAGGCCAAAATCCCATTGGCTTTTTTAGCCGCCTCATGACATAGTTGGCTCATGTGTCGTCACCGTTGCCTTCTTCTCCTTCTCCTTCTCTGCTTTCTTTCATGGTACATCCAAAATTTTGAAAATTAGCAGTGACACCCAAGGATCATTCCCAAGGAAAGCTTGCAGTATTTTTCACATAAAGAAGTTATAGTGACAGCAAGGTGTGGCCCTCCAGATATTACTGGGCTGTATCCCTTAGAATTCTTCACCATTAACAATGCTGGCTAAGGCTGATGGGAAATGAAATCCATTAACATCTGGAAGGTCAAAATTTGTCTACTCCTGCATGTTTATCTCTGAAGCAGAGCTTTCTCTGGAACAGCTTTCAAGATGGAGCTCATAATGATGCCTTTTCCTTTCAATTCTCTTTCAGCATTATACTAGTGCATTTGCAGCATCTCAGTACATAATGCCTAGCTCAATGAAATATTACTGTCAGCACTAATGAGCCTGGGCTTTTTAATGTCCAGGAGCACAAACACTGTTTGGTCCCATAATGCCACAGTAGACAAACATAACCTCTCCATTTATGATGGAATATCACTTAATGTCCGCTCTAGAATCTAGAGTGTAGATAAGAACTTGGATAAAGACTAAAGAGCACATAAAATACAACCATTTCTCACTCAACTAAATAACTCTGAACATATTTTGTGAATTTTGTGGTTTCCAATTAACTTAAGATGCTTTATATCTGCCATCTAAGCCATTTCTAGCTGTGAGCCCACTGTCCTACAAAATAGATGGCCTACAGCAAAAAAAGGCATACAAAGATGCAAAGGAATCCAATAGCACCTTCGAGATTAAACAAAAGAAAGACATTTCTAGTATAAACTTTCACAGATGGAGTCTATCTCATCAGTATATGTTAATGTGTAAGAAGATTAATGGCTCTTCCCTTCACTTTTCCTTTATTTCTCACGTGTTGAACAGAAAGCACTATTGCTCAGTGCTTGAGAAATCCCTAGCTTGCATGATCAGATGCTGTTGGATTCAAAGATCTTTTTGATTAAATTAGTGAGACATGTTCCAGGTAAGACATATTTAAGAGACATGTGCATCCGGGGAAAACCTTGTCCTGTTTTGTGCCCCGGCTTTCATTGGGGGCCTTGATCCGTTTTTTTGTAAGCCTCCTGAAATTGGGAGGGTTGTTTTCGGTTCTTTCATTTCGGGGTCCAAAATTCAGACCATAATTGGGGGGGGGGGCTTCTCACCCACTGGCTCCCCCTCCCAGCATGTGTTCTTCTTACCTGGCACCTGCTGTTTCTACTATAGAGTAAAAGACGCTTGGCTGTAGGCACTGGTAGGAGCACAAGCTTTCCAGGTCTACCTGCACGCCTCACTACACACGCACTCTTCTTGGAAAAAGAGTGCATGTGTGGCAGGGTGTGCAGGAAGGCAGGCCCAGAGTTTGGCTGAAGGAGCACTCTGAGATGCACTGCGCTTCTTCGCTCCTTCCTCCTTTGGGTGGGTACAAACGACTTGTCTTCCTCCCTGATGCTGATCGCCTTTTGGGATCCAGATGTGGGGATGGGCAACTGGATGACCTGGGAAGCAGGAGGGTGAGCCCTCAAACAATTTGCCTCCTTGCCTTGGAAAGACAGTGGTTGCGTGGTGGGTTGTGCAGGGAGGCTCAGAGCTCGGCTGCAGGTGCACTATGGGTCTAATATTTAAGGAGTATCATCCGATGGACAGCTCCCAGTTCTAGCAATTAAAAATATTGTATCGCTACTCCATCTCCTCCCATCATATTTTTGGCGATATGAAAAAAGTAGGAAACTTTGGGTGGGTACAAACGACTATGAATGAAACAGAACAAAAGCATCATTAAAAGCTTTTCTGAAAACATCCTAGGACTAAGGCACCCCCCAGCTTAGAGATGACCTATAGGAAAAATCCCAGTGTAACAGCTGCATTAATAAAAAGCAGCAAAACACACACAGAGACAAAAAGTACCATGGTATCCCAGAGACTGACGTATTGTGGTGTGAGCTTTTGTCAGACTGAGAAAGAAGCCAAAACAAACATTGAGTTTGAAGATCTCTTGTGATAGAACAAGTGGCCAGTTTAAAGGGAGATAGGGAAAAACTTTAGATCTTAACCGAACCAGAAAAACAAGCCGTCCAACAAGTAAAAGGGGAGGGAATGAAACCACAGAAACAAAGATGTTCATGAGTAAAGGCACACCTTTTCAACAATACAGGTGTAAAGCAGAACATGATATCTAGGTATCATCTCCATTTCTAAGCTGAAGAGCCAGCGTTGTCCATAGACAGACACCTCCTAAGTCATGTGCCCACCTTAACTGCATGGAGCGTGGTTACCTTCCCGCAGAAGCGGTTCCTATTGATCTACTCACATTTGCATGTTTTCAAACTGCTAGGTTGGTAGAAGCTGGGGCTAATAGCGGGAGCTCACCCTGCTCCCTGGATCTGAACCACCAACATTTCGGTCAGCAAGTTCAGCAGCTCTGCAGTTTAACCCCCTGTGCCACCAGGGCCCCCACACTTGTTACAATGCTTTAGATTCTTAATTTATTGGGTTTTATTGTGAAGGCAGGCCTTCACAATAAATGTGAAATGCCTCCTTGTCTGATGGGTTATGGTTTTTATACTTCTATTTTTATTGTTATTTGTCAATAATCAATTATATACATAAAAATACAAACAGAATTATCTCAACATCAAGAGAAACAATGTTTAATATAATCCATGGTGGGTACTGGTTGGTCGGTATGTATGTCCTTAACACATTTATGTAAAGTGTCTAAGTAATTACGTCTGTCTCACCACTGGCTTTGTAAGTAACAAATCTGTTCGAGATCACAATTCAGCAGTTTTGGAGCAAAGTATAAGAAGTCAGTGTCCGGAAACTGTGCCATTTCAAATACCAGGCGCAAGAACAAAGCAGGCACAGTTAACTGTAGTGCAAACATTTTCGAAGTACAATAGCATAAATGTGTCTGGTCGCACAGGCAAACAGCCAGTAATTAATCGAGAAACAAACAAAAATGACTTAGTAAATTCAAGCTGTACTTGGCCAGCCAGTCAGACGTGAGAAGCTAACAGGGTCAGAGACGGCGGCATAGTTTAGCAAGCCAAGTTACAACCGTCGCTACTGGACTTCTACGGCAATGTTTTCCAAGTTTCTGGCAGCTCAAACATGCATTTAATCCTGGCCATAAAAGTTGAAGTTTCAGGTAGGAAGAGAGAAAACACACTCAAACGAAGTCACATTGTTGCCTTAGCTATGCTCAGTGTTATCTATCCTGACTTGTAGCAGCTCTCCAGATTTTCACACTGGGATTTTCCACTCCTACTCTATGTCACAAACTGAGCCAGGGACCTTTGGCATGCAAAGCATGTAGTCTGTCTCCTGACTTACTGCCCTTTCCAGGTTGTTTGAGTAGAAACAAATCCGACCCCATCCATTTAGGAGTTTCCAGATAAGCACCTCCTCATCCCTATGACACTTTTGTTTGGTGGACTCCTAACTTCTGAAAATCCCTTTTCCTTCCCAGTCTAAAAGGTAAAATGTCTCTTCTAAGGCTTAATTCAGAGCTTTCCAAACTGTGTGTCATGACACGTTAGTGTGTCAGCTGTAGTATGTAGATGTATTGCATAATGACAAATGGCATAAATTGTGGTAACGTATGTTATTACCTTACAAATCATATATTTAAAAATATATAAATGAAAGGTTTTCATGAGATATGTTATATCCTCATATGTTTCATTATTACAATTTGTGTATGTTTCCATATCTCTTATAAGAGGTTGGGTTAACCTTCGGTTTGCTAATAAAACTGAGTTATTGTGTCACAAAATGATGCATGTCTAAAAAGTGTGTCACCAACATGAAATGTTTGGAAATCTCTGACTTAGTTCCTTGCTGTATTGATTTAATATGTTATTTTAATTGATTTGGTGTGTTGTATTATTGTTCAATCTGCTCAATCTACAAGGAGAGGCAAGCAAGAAATATAGTAGTAAATAAAAAAATCTCTTGCTTTTCTCCTTGCCCATCTCTGGGAAGCCACTCCTGTGAATTTCTCTGAAACTAAATACAGTTCTCTACCTTTGGTGCAGAACAACGGAAAGATAATGGGCCCTTCTGTTGCTGCTCTCTCATTTCCAGGATTGGCTTGGGACACATGCATCATCATATTCTATCACCTCTCTTTCTAATGTAGAAAGGAACTGTGGGTGGAAAAAGATTAAGTAGCAATAGACCGAATCTCTGTATATGAACCCACACGATCTCTTCGATCATCTGGAGAGGCCCTGCTCACGCTCCCACCTGCATCGCAAGCGCGATTGGTGGGGACGAGAGAGAGAGCCTTTTCGATGGTGGCCCCTCGACTCTGGAACTCACTTCCTAAGGATATCAGGCATGCCCCAACTCTGGCAGTCTTTAGGAGGAGCTTGAAGACATGGTTGTTCCAGTGTGCCTTCCCAGAATAATGATCCCATAGCCCTTTGTCCTCCAAAGCACTTTATATTGTTTAGGTCTGCTTGTATGTTTCCACAAATGCCCCATCACTTTTTTCACCCATGTCCAGCATTATTTTTAAATTTTAATTACATTTGGCCTACCCATAGATTTTAAAGTGTGTTGTCCTATTGTTAATGCTTATGTTATTGTTTTACTGTCTTGTTTGATTTTAATTGCTTGTATTGTTGTTGTTATTGCTTGTATTGTTGTATTCTGGGCTCGGCCTCATTTAAGCCGCACCGAGTCTCCTGGGGAGATGGTAGCGGGTATAAATAAAGATTATTATTATTATTATTATGACATGATCTTACATTGTTGTGCATAACATAGCATCCTTATTTTAAAGTAAAAATAAGAAAGAGACAGAACAAACTACAGTAGAGTCTCACTTATCCAACATAAACGGGCCGGCAAAACGCTGGATAAGCGAAAATGTTGGATAATATAGAGGGATTAAGGAAAAGCCTGTTTAATCTAAGAGCGGGCTGGCACATGTACCTGTGGTACGACAGGTCCAAAGCAGAGGGAAATTTTGGAAATCATTTTGTCAGATCCACCCTCCTCAAAATTTGGACAAAATACAAAAAATATTTTTATGCTAAGACCCCAATGTGGCTCTCACCGCTTGAAGCGAAGCAAAGACGTCTGTTGGGCTGGCAGCAATGGCCAACCTATAGAGATCTACTTACTAAAAATAGAATCGACAACTCATGGAAGTTAAAACCGCAGGAAGAACTGATCCGGTCCTTTAAAAATTTAACATGGTTACAGTACTTCCAGCTTCGAGAAACATATAAACAAGATGAGAAGCTCGGGACGTAGTGCTGAAAACGGAAAAGAAAACTATTACTAAGCTATACAATCAGCTCCTAACCTGGGAAACGGAAACAGAGGAAATTAAAAACTGCATGACCCTCTGGGTTAAAAACATCGGATGACCAATAAAGCTACACGAATGGCAGCTGATCTGGCGGAAGAAACTAAAATACACTTACTCCTTGACGTTAAAAGAAAACTGGCTGAAAACCTTCCACCGATGGTACCTCACACCATACAAGTTGAGCCAAATGTACAAAAAATACCAGAACTCATGCTGGAAGTGCAAGGACCACCCTGGCACCTACTTCCACATGTGGTGGACCTGCCCAGCGGTGCAGAAATTCTGGCTGGGAATTCAGGTAGAAGCACAAAAAATACTTAAGAAGAAATTTCCCAGAAAGCCGGAATATTTTTTACTAGGGATGACGGACGAAGAACTCAAACTTAGCAGTAACAAAGATATTATATGGACGTACATATCGACCGCAGCAAGAATTGTCCTAGCAAGACACTGGAAAGAAGATTGCATACCCAATATTGAAGAATGGTTACATAAAATCGCCGAAATAAGAGACATGGACAAACTAACGTTCCTTATGAAATCAAGTTCTGGAAGACCAATCAGACAAACGGATTGGTCCTGTCTCGATGAATATGAAAGTAAGAGATACGAATGTTAAAAAACGGATAAGAAGCGAAATAGAAGAGACACGGTCGAACTCTCCCTTAGACAGTAAGGTGCACACCAATTTCAAGGGACCCACAAGGAACCCCTGTAGTGACTCAGAGAGCACTCTGAGAGGAAACCAAACGGAAGTCACCTTCTATCCCCCCCCCCCCCCATAACTACCCTTCTAGGGGAAGGTCATGGGACCCATGTTTTTCATGGGACAAGCTTGTATTTTGTACATGAATCTCTCTTTTTAATACAGGTTTAAATGCTAACTAAAACACATGGAAATCCCTTCCCCCCCCCCATCTCCCCTCCCCCTACCCTTCACACATCCCCTCCCCCCTACCCACCCTCCAACCTACACCTACCTCTTTTCCGTCCCCCGTCTTCCCCCCAATGAATGTTTATACTATGTATTTTAAAATCAATAAAGAATATTTACAAAAAAAAAAGGAAAAGCCTGTATAACATCAAATTATAGATCCTCACCAAGCTACACATCCCAGGACTCCGCAGGAAGCAGCTTTGGCAGTTAAAGTGGAATTATAGCGCTGAAATCGTGGAGTGTGAAAGGGTCTAGCTTTATCTAGAGCAGTGGTTCTCAACCTGTGGGTCCCCAGATGTTTTGGCCTTCAACTCCCAGAAATCCTAACAGCTGGTAATTTCTGAGAGTTGCAGGTCAAAACACCTGGGGACCCACTGGTTGAGAACCACTGGCCTAGGACCTCCTTCGTGCCGATAATGTGCTCTTTCATTTAGCTGCAGAACACACAGCCTTCCTTTGCCCATTTTCAGTTTTACAGTTCACAGAGCTAAAAATGACCTGGCCTCAGTACAACCTGTATTTCTTTATGTCACTGCTCTGCATGTCTCCTGAATGGAAAAACGTGGGTGTAGTGATTCATGCATGCACACAACAGTCTCCTCTGGGGTGGAAAAACATTGTTCTAGCTTTGTGCCACAGAAATGGGCCAAATGACTTACACACAGAGAAAAAACAAGAATGAGTTCAGTACAGTCAACCCTCCACATTTGATAGGGTTAAGGGTGCAGGACCCTAGCAAAAGTGGAAAACCCATAAATAATGAATATACTTTTTTAACCTGAGGGAATCTTCTAACAATTGGTAGACCTTCCAGTATGAGTCAATAGTCACCTTTCCACCAGAAATCAACCATAAGGGTTACACAGGAAAACATAAATGCACAGAAAAGTGTTCTCTCCAAGAATCTCGAGGTCTTTCAGTGCAACTCTACGCACAGTTCCCAGCGGAGCTCACATTCACATCCACTAAAGTGAAACCTACAAAGGTAGAGTATTTTCTGAAGCTACTATTGCAGCTTTCAGCTAAACAGAAACTGGCAACTCAAAGAAGGCTGCTTGCTGTGAATAAATTTCTCGTTCATCTCTGCTCAGAGCACTCCTGGGTCAAAAGGACTCATGGTCACTAATCAGCTTTCTATTCCTCAACATCCTTGAAGACAACTTGCTTGTCATTTTCTTAAGTGGAATGCGCTAACACATTCATGAAACATCTTTGTTGCTCATGATAACAATTTCATTAAGGAAATGTGCCCGGCAAGGTGGAGGGAAAGGGTGCAAGCTTTGTATAAATAAAAGTAATGGCACTCTGCTTAATTATTATTCCTTTTGAAGAAAGGTATTTTGTGGCAAGAATAAATTACAATAAAAGAATTAGGAAAAAAGTGAACACTAGAAAAATGCATAAAGCTGACATAAATCGCTAGAGGTCAAACAACACAGGTTTTGGGAATTGTATTTTGGTGGTCTTAAAAACATTCTTATATGAAATAATCTGTTCTGCAATTTTTTATGTATTCAATTTCTATCCCAAGTTACCACTATAATGAAGCTAGCAGCAAAATACAGTGCAAAGCAGCAAATTACAATTAAGACATAAAAGCAAATCATTCATCTGTGCAGGATAAATTTTAAAAAACAAGAAAAATAAACAATGCCCCTAATTGAAAACCAGATTGGTAAACAGGTCAGTCAAAACCCCCAAAAGTCTGCCTCAAAAGAAACACATTTTATTAGCATCATAAAGGCAACCAAGAAGGTGCCAGCTCAGTATCCCTCAGCTTGGGGCGCTTCCAGACAGCACAAAAACGCGGGTTTAAGAGGGAGGGCAGGTCCCCACAGAGATCTGTGGGTCCTGGGATTTTTTCACAGGTCTACTCTATCTTGGAACAAGATGGAGGGTGACCACGGAACATCCGGTGGAAGTTTTTTTAAAAAAATCACTCTGTTATTTGCTGAACCTTATATGCACGCATGAAAATATCTTAATATAAATATAAGTAGATTGACATGTGTACATATAAAGTTCAGCACATAATACAGTGATTTTTTAAAAAAGCTTCTGCTGCATTTCTCCCTTCCCCTAATTGTTTATTCAAGCTCTGTTTAATATCATACAGTTTAAAATAAAGAGTTTTAGAGATTTCTAATTGATCTCCATTCACGCTTCCTTTAAATCAGCTGTGTGTCTGTTTCACAGTTGAATCAGCTGATCAGCTGTTTTGGGTTTTCAAAAATGGACATGTACTGGGTGGGGGGGAGGAAATCACATGTTTTTGGTGAGTGCTGGGTGCCTCATTTTAAGGAGGATATAGATAAGTTGAAGCAGGTTGAGAGAAGACCAATGAGAATGATAAGAAGTATGGAGAACAAAACACATGAGAAAAAGTTGAAGGACCTGACCATGTTCAGCTTGGTAAAGAGAAGATTGCACGATATTTTCATTTTCTAAGTATCTCAAGGCCTGTCTTTGGATGCCTTCAAGAAGAGGCTAATGATAGGGATACTTTAGCTGTCCTGAGCAGGGGGTTCAACTTGTGGATCCATGAAGCTCCTCTGTCTTCAGAGGAGACAGAGCCAAAGGACTTCCTCCAGGGGAAATCCTCCAGAGGTTTATTTCTAAAGCAGGCATTCCAGCTGCACAAATTCCCATGCTTAAAAGAAGGCAAACAGATTTAAAAATGCATTGCTCCTTGCTTGTGCATTGTAGCTCCAAAGGAACCAGCATCACTTATCTACTATACTGCAACAATTATACTTATGAATCTGCCATGGTTCATTAACTTATCCATTAACTAACAGGACAATCAATGATCCGTACACTACAGTACACTCCCAAATCAGCAACACACCAACAGAGGAGTCATTCTTGCTGTCTCATGAAATTTATATTGCTAAAGATGATATCTTTTCAAAACTAGGATATACTTTTTTACCAAGATTTCCTGATAAATATCTAGATTTAATCCTCAATGACCTGAGACCTATTGATACATCCAGAGCAGATTCATTAAATCACTAGCGGATAACTAGGTGTTGACTCACAATCAACAACTGATTCAATGGGACTCAGCAACAAGATTCAGGCCAATGAATCCCCCCTCCCTCTTTTCCAACTGTGCATAATTTTCTTTTTCAGGTTGCACGTTTTCTTCCCAATTGAACACTGTGTGTCCAAAAGTAAATCTTGGTCTATCATTCTCAAGGTGTTGGTTTTGGTCTTGCCTTCTAAAGAAAGGACTTACCTTTCCCTATGAGTTCAATTACTTGCTGTCTGAGAAAAGAGCATAACTTCTTGAGAACCTGAAACCAGATAGTGTAGGCTAATATTTGCTCTTCCAAAAGCCACTTAAATGATTGGTAGCCAAGAACCACTTAAGTTTCAGGGTTCCTTATAAAGTACTCCTTTCTTGATTAAGTATTCATACAGCAGAAGAAGGTTGGGCTCTCTACCAAGAACATTAAATGCATTATCAAGTCAAGGTGAATTGGAATTAGCATGCATGAGATCTGGTGACAAGAAAACTTCTACATTATTGCAGTTGAAATGCACTTCATGACAACAATCATTAGGACTTCCCAGCTCATTTTGTGTGGCTTATCTACTTTGGGGCAAAAACCTCATCACCTTACATAGCTAGGTAATTCCATTACGAGACATCCATAACAGCATGTCATTAGAAAAAGGGTTTTTGCCAACAATTCTATTCTGTTTTGGCCTGCAGACTGCAAAATACTTAGCCAGCAAACATCCAGTTTGACATTCAGTAGCAGTTCACAAGGAATCGATTAAAACTGATGAAAACCTTGAGAGAGGTATGGATTTGTTGAAGACTACTACTTGTTGGTAAACTGCTCTCTCTCTCTCTCTCATATATATATATATATATTTCACACAGACGTCATCCAAAATTGCACAGGGCAACAATACAGATGTGGAGCTTTACAGTAACAGGAACAATTGTCTTTCATGTCAGAGAAAATATCCTAAGTGTGTACAATGAAAATAAAGCATTACTTGGCTCAGAGAAGTTCATGCAAACTATGATCTAGTCTCAAGCAGAGCTTTCAAACCATATGTGACAATCAGCAGACATCCGATAACGTCTATCCTGTACCCACCCCCAGTCTGATTGTAGCGTGAGTGGATTTTGTGTGTGTGTGTGTAAGACAGAGAGGGAAGGTGGGAGAAAGAGACAGATACACATAGATGAAGGAAGGAATTCACTATTCCCTTAGTTTGCCCTTTGCTATAGTTATGCTAGAAAAAGCTTACAATTCGCATCTATAAGATGCTTCTAAAATAATTAGCCTAAGGCCTCTTAAGGAACCAAAGAAGGACAGCTGTGGGCTGACCAGGCAGGCTCTATGTGTCATATTTAACTCATGGGAATCTTTAAGTGCAGTGCAGTGATTTTAATGTGGAATATGTGCAATTGATTACAGAATGGCCTTAGACTCTGATCCTTGGATGGCATGTTTTAACATTGGAATGTATTTAATTATGTTTAATATGTATGAATTTTAATCCAATTTATTTTAAGTTAACATTATATGTTTTAAGGCACTTAGTGCCACATGTAAGCCGCCTTCAGTCCCCTTTGGGGTAGAGAAAGGTAGGATATAAATAAGGTAAATAAATAAATAAATAAAACACCAGGTAGGCACATATCAAAGGCTACCACTATTTTTAGGACTAAGAAGTGACATTTTGGCCAGGTGGAGATTTTTGGCTGGGAGCGACAAACCAGTATTGGAATACAAAACCACACTCCCCTCAAACATATTGCCTGGGCTACCATTCCATGCTAGAGGTTAAGCATGGCAAGGGCTGCATCCTGCCTAAGAGCTGCATGTAGTCCATGGTCAGACTATTTCCCCAACTACCTTGAACAGAAGTAGGTCTACAGCAGTGGTTCTCAACCTGGGGTCCCCAGATGTTTTTGGCGTACAACTCCCAGAAATCTAGTCAGTTTACCAGCTGTTAGGATTTCTGGGAGTTGAAGACCAAAAACATCTGGGGACTCCAGGTTGAGAGCCACTGGTCTACAGGATTTCTGCTATGGAAGTTTATCCAGCCCTAAATACTGATGCTAAGGATTGAACTAGGGACCTATCACATGCAAGGTGCATGTCCTGCCACTAAACTGCAGTCCGTCCCCTCAACTTTGCTCCGCATATTGCAAAGAGAAGACAAGCGTGACTGATGTGACTTTTCATTTCCTCAAGGCAGCTCAGCTCCCCAAAATAGTCTGTCAACACCCACCAACCTGCCAGTATAATTCTATAGAGAATGTGAAATGTTATGTCTGAACCTCCACTTCTGTTTAAATACGGGAGACTTTGATTTGAGGATGTTGGTTTTTAAATTGTTCAAGTTACTCCTCCTTTGACTTTCTTTTGGACACTTTCCCATTCTCCAACGAGAGTGATCCACAGCAAGCTTTTTGAAAGCCCAGAAGAGGATGTCATGCAAGCCTGTAATTTGAGCCAGGGAAAGCAGAGGACAAGGATAGCAATTAGATTGTTTTAAGGATCATTAGCTTCTCTTGGCCTTTCACTTAGTCAAGGAAGAGCATAGCGCTCTGATTACAGCCTTCTGTGACATTTCAGATTTAGGCTCATCAAAAAGAGATGCTATAGTACTACTTACCAAGGGAAGGTGATCTACAGCCTCTGCAGTCCTGGACTATTGCCCCTGCTGGCTGGGATCAATTGAAGCTATAGTCCAAAACATCTGAACAGTGTAAGTAGCAGATTGTTATTCAATTTATAAAGAGAATTAGAATAAATCTCTGTATGTTTCAAACAGGAATCTAGAAGCATCCTCAACAGATCTTTAGTAAAGTAATAAGCTGCTGCTAGCATTTCGCTTATATGAGTATCATCATATGTTATTTGCAGTCTTTCAAAGCAATTGTCCAATGAATTCTTCCAAGTGGAACAAATGCCTGCATTCAAAGTCCAAAGACAACAGGCTCAGCCACTCTCACGATGGTCTCACAAAGTGTTGTGCCTCCAAGTCAACTCTGACATATCATAGATTTGTCTTGGCAATATTTGTTCAGCGAAGCTTTGCCATTGCTTTTGTCTTAGGCTGAAAGAATCTGACTTGACCAGGGTCACCATGTGCGTTTTCATAGCTAAGCATGGATTCAAACCCTGGTCTCCAGCAGAGCTTTAATTCCACACTCAGACCACTATACTACACAATGGCCCTCTACAAATCTCAATGGACTGGCAGATACAGAGGACAAAGGTCTACATGTACACTCTGTGGTTATCATTACCTCCACATAATGTATCAAGACAGTGCAATGGTAGCCACTGTCTCTGCAGATGACAAACCAGTTGGATTTCTAGAGACATACATATAACGGTAGCAGGGAGGAAGATATTGCCTAAACACCCTAAGCTCCCAAGTGTTTTGGACTCAACTCCCAGAAGCCTCAGCCAGCTTGTCCAGTGGCCAGGAATTCTGGGAGCTGAAGTCTAATTTATTATTTATTTTATTTCACAGTTTTCTATACCGAGCTTCTCAACCTCACTGAGGGACACAGCCCGGTTTCCAGCCATAAAAAAACATATACACTCATTAAAATATCATATATCACAATTACAAAAACAACTTTAAAAACACTATATATAAAACTACAGTGGTCAGTCATCCTATTAAAGTGGATCTACATCAACTTCCATCCAGGGTCCTCATTCATCGAAGACCTGACTCCACAGGCACGTCTTCACCCGTTTCCTAAATGTTAGGATGGATGGGGCGGTTCTGGAGGACTAAAGATTGGGAACCAATCTGGAGGACTAAAGATTGGGAACCAATGACCTAAAGGCACCAGATTTCTTCTGATCTTAGGCCCCTTCAGCACAGTTGTATAAAATTCCACATTGTCTGGTAGTGTGGACTCAGATAATCCAGTTCAAAGCAGATATTGTGGATTATATGCCTTGATATTCTGGGTTATATGGCTGTGCGGAAGGGCCCTTAGATACAAAATGGGGTTAGCTTTGGTCTGTGCTTTGGTAGGAGACTACCAATAAATACCATGTGCTATAAAAAGAACCACCGAAACCATCACTGAGTATTCCTTGCCTACTAGAATGCTATGGAATTCATGAGACCACCATAAATTGAAAGGCAACATGAAGACACATATACATACAAGGAGGAAAAGAAGGGAGACATTCATCAAATTCAGTGTTTCTCAAACTGTACTTCCTTCAGGTGTTTTGGACTTCAGCTCCCAGAAATCCTAGGCAGCTTACCAGCTGTTAGGAATTGTGGGAGCTGAAGTTCAAAACATATGGAGGAGCACACTTTGAGAAACTTTGATCTAATGTTTGCCTTGGGGAAACCTTTTGTTGTTGTTGTTTTTTTGGCCCTGTTCTCAGAAAGTGCAAGACTCTCTGGACCACAGGCATTAGGAGCAATAGAGAGATGAGTTAGAAAAATGAGCTATCTTTCTAATACCAACACTGAGAATTACAACAAATTATTTTTTAATTTTCCACATTCAGATAAAATCTATGCTTTTTAATTTTAATTTTTTTTTTTGCTTTGGTCATGCAAGGTCATTCTTATATCTCCAGCAAGTCCAAAATGCAATGAAATAAAAATGGTGTGTCTGCACATGGAGGAATGTGAACTACATTAAGGAACTCTCCAAGGAAGCAGGCCATAAAAGAGCTAACTCAAAGGTCCTGGTGGTTGCATAAGAAGTACTCCTTCTTGTTCTGCCATGGGGGCATCACTCTATGCTCTGTGTTGGCCACAGCAATTAGAACAATCCCGCATCCTCAGCATAGGACTGAATCAACAAACTGCTGCAGCAAGAGGGAAAATAGCACTGTTTCAGTGGTGCAGAGCTAAGTAGGACACAATCACACGCCTTAGCACAGGGCAGTGCTTCATCTACAATGGAACAGCTTTCTGACAGGATGGAACAAGAGACAAATTCTAGTGTTTGCTTTGTCCTTAAGCGAGAGAACACTCTGAGCTCACACTCCTTTCCTCATTTTTTCAAAGAACCGAGAGTTATTGCATACATTTTCTGACTTCAATGATTGAGGTAGTTTCTTTCACAACACTATTTGAAACTTGGAAATGGAAAAAAAAGTGTTCTGATGTTGCTCAGCAGTTGAGTTAGCAAACATCATGATTTCTAAACTAACCAGCTAGCCTCACAGACTTTGCTGTCTTCCCAAATGGTTTTGAAAACTCATGTGTAAAACTAAGAAATGGGATCAGTGCTTAATTTGGACCATGTTGAATTGCTTAGAGTAACTGCGTGGTCTTGCCATGGATATCCAGCAATTGGTGATGATGGTAATGATGACGATTCTAATGAAGATGATAATGGTGGTGGTTCTGTTGATGACTAGCAGCAGTGGAAGAGTAGTTCTTTTGAAGTTACGGAACTTGACTTGAGGGAACCAAAATTACCAGATTGAGGAAGGGCATCTAAAAATCAAAAAATCATGCATTTATTTAATTTTCTTCTTCATCTTTCCCCTTAGAATAATATCCTTTCTTTTCATGCTAAGAAAGATCACGGTAACAATAATACTTTGTGTAATTACTGCACAAAATACAAGTTTCCAGTAAAAGTGATTATCCAGTGATGGATCCAATAATGTTTCTAAACAATTCGAAACTTTATGCCTTCCAAGACATTCTGAACATCATGTATCTCATCAGATAAACCAACCAGTCACAAAGTATCCCTGTGTTGTCTGGACTAAGGCTTAATTTATTTACTTTCATTTAGTCCATTATCTGCCTAGGCACCAATTCAAATGTATCACTTGGATTACATGACAAAGAGAGCTAAAAGTAGGCATTCTCTGCATGTGAGTCATACCCCAGCCTACACTCCCAAATAATTTCTGCTAACTGAGTCTTGTAGATATTGAAGAGCAAGAAGGACAAATTATAGTCATCCCTCCACATTCACCAGGATTAAGGGCACAGGACCCACGTGAAAGTGAAAAACAATGAATAAAGAAATTGTTTTTTTCATAACCTGAGATAACATCTTTCTGTGAATGTATAGGTCTTCCTCCACAACTCTATGGCCAACTTTTGCTAGAAGCTAAACACAGAATCTAGAAATCTTTAGGTCCTCCAACATGAATGGAGGAAGTTGACCACAGAGTCACATCAGAGGACTTAAGATATTCCTGGGGGACTTAAAGATTCAATTTTTAATCAAATCCACAAAAGCCAAAATCACAAATGTGATTGTATAACTCTGATGTGCTCCTAAATTCATCTTGGAGACCCTAAATAATTACTGGTTTTAAGAAGAAAATCAGAAGAGACAGACAGGAGAAGATGTATCCATAGTTTCGATCTATTCTCAAGTAGAAACGAAGAACTGTGCTTATGTCCAAGCCATGCCTCAGGAAAAAACATTAGAACTGAAGTTGACTGAATAATCTGAAGGACATTGCATCCCAACAGACCCATCTCATCTGTAGAATGGATCTCTTTGGCACTGATGCATTAATGTGTTCTTTGCCAGGCTCTATATATTGCCTCCAACTCCTTGACTCAACTCCTCACTCCTATTGTTGCCCATGCCTTAAAACTTGACATACTGCCAGCCTGAGAAGGAAACACTCAGCCAGACATACAAATACTCTGACCCCACAGCAAATCTGTTCCTGCTTTAAACATCCCCATGTTTGCTTACAAAGTCAAAGCGACACTTCTTAGCATGCTATCCTAGGCAGATGGACAACAAAGCAATAAAGCTAAATCCCAAGTTAAAATGCATGCCAGCCCACGCCAATGATCCTGTTGCAAGCAGTCAGGAACAACTGTGATTTTTTTCATACTAGGCAGTTCTGGAAAAGGAAACAAAGGTACACCATGGGCCCACCATGACAGAAGCTGTGCAAAGACACTGACACTTGGCAGTGGAAACACAGGCACAGCATGTCTGTGAATGAAGAGGCAGCCTGTTAACAACAACTGCTATGTAAATTCAGCCCCCTCTCTATATCCCAGAGAATATTATTTAGACTTTTAACAAGTATATCTATGTTTCATGGCTGAAAAAGAAGCAATTTTGTATAATACAGCTTTTGAATTCCTATGTTCTTTGGGGTTCGTGAAGCACAAATATGTACACTTAAGAAAGAATTATCAGTAGTACTGTTAGGGTCTGGTCAGAAATCTTAATTTTAGGAGATAGTGCCAATTCAATACCAGATGGTCTCAGGGTCAGGCATGGTTCCTCCTCATGATGGTTTTGCATTACCTCCAGTCTTTAAAGCAGCATTTCTGAATCTTGTTGTGCATCAGCTGCTTGGGAACATGAGACAGAAGTGTCAGTTGCTCTCCTATCTTGCCACAAGTAACAACTTTGGATCCCATCCCAGAAAAGTTTCCATAAATCAATAAAACAAATAAAAACAGATTGGCCACAAAAATGAACAAAATACTAGACAGGAGGCTATTATCTGGTCTGGTCCTGGGTGTTTCTTCTTCTGTTCATGTTTTACACCCCACCCCACAACTTTTTGTTGAAATATACATTCATCTCCATTACCATCCAATGTTGAAATAACGAGGAAAATAGATGCCACATGGAGATTATGTTTGAGTGCTGTGGCTAAATGGAAACTGTTTAGACTTCCATACCTGAGCCAGTAGCTGTCAAGAGCTATGGTACATGGCCATGATATTTACACCAAAGTAAAAGCAGAGTGAAGTATTCTGATCATTGACTGGAAATCTAAAGCCACTCACAAGGGAATAAGTATCTTTTGAACTGTTGTGTTGGAGGAAAATTCTGAGAGTGCCTTGGACCACCAGAAAATCAAACCAGTTCATACTCCAGGAAATAATGCCCAGCTGCTCATTGGAGGGAAGGACATTAGGGCCAAAGATGAAGTACTTTGGCCACATAATGAGAAGACAAGAAAGCTTGGAGAAGATAATGAAAATAGAAAGAAAAAGGAAGAGGGGCTGATCAAGGACAATATGGATAGATGGATGGTATCCTTGAAGTGACTGACTTGACCTTGAAGGAGCTGGGGGTGGTCACTTCCGACAGAGAGCTCTGGCATGGGCTGGTCCATGAGGTCACAAAGAGTCAGAAGCGACTGAAGGAATAAACAACAAAAAAATAATGCAAAGGAATGTCTGCATATGTCTGTATGCATGGTGCTTTCGTAACTTAGGTTTAAATTATATGTGTGGACTACCATATACTGAAATACTCATTTAAACCTACATTTTTATTTTTCTCTCCCTTAATGCGAGCACTGCAGCAGATCAGAGAAATACATTGTAGGGTATGCACTTCTCCTTATCAGGAAAAAATTCTGAGTCCCCCCGAGGTGTTTTATAACTGCTAGGAAATGGAAAAGCAGAGATTTACTCGAAGAAATATTATTGGTTGAAAGAATCCAGTCTTGCAAGACAGTTTCTGCCATTAAAAAGGGAAGTATAATATAATTAATGTTTATCCCAAAGGCGGTTTTCAAAATATAAGAAAAAAAGGGGGGGGGGGAGTATTTGCAGATATTTATGACAACCTGAAAATATGCAAAGGTTAACAGAAAGTTTAACATGGGAATAAACGAAAATAATTTCTCCTAGGGAGCCTTGAGGATTGCCTATATGATGAGTGGAGGGATGGTTGTGTCATGATTTAGTAGTTAGAACACGTCCCCTGATTGTCTGGTTGGAGACTGTCAGCTGCTCACACAGCTGTGAATCAGACAAGGTCGGAGATGATGAGAGCCAGCAATGTTTCAGCATCACAATCAATTTGTACCATCAGGGGGTACGATGGGTGCTGTATGCTGCCACCCAGCTCTCTTTCAAAAGTTTATTCACAAGATCCCACTAAAGAGAATTATGCATCCGCTTCCCTTCTCTTCTCTTCCCTGCCCTATTTGATTCCATTGCCAATCAGCCTTGAGCTTTACTACTCAAAGTTGACAGCTCTGTCCCACCTGGGTACTCTTTCTATCCTGGAGCTGCCTTCTTGTAATGAATCTTCCATGAAACAATGCAATGGAATACCGTATAGCTTTTTTCCTTTCTCGGCCCAGATCCAGACTTGGTCACAATCAGAGCAGACTCCATCAAAATGAAGTCTGGATGGTTTTGGTAGCCTTTCTTTTATGATGAACAAGACCTTGGAAAGGATTCATCTTTAAAGGCAGCTTAAGAATTAAATTAATACAAAGAAATAAAATCTGGATGTTATAGTACTTCAGGCCAGATCATTAAAATACCTTGTGCTATCTCAGGACCACAAAAATAGCAAGCCATCTGTCAACTAAGGGTTTGTTTGTTTGTTTTTGGAGGGTCGCACCAAGACATTCATTAGAATTGTAAGAAGTCATTAAAAAAATAAAGCGAATAAAGTATCTGGACCAGTCCACTTAGAATAGGAATGGGAACATGAGGTTTTCCAAAAATAGTCAATCTTGTAACTAATGGGCATTCCAGTCCAGTAATATCTGGATAGCTGCATCATACTCAACCCTCACCTAGAACACCATTCCAACCATCCCCAAATGCTCTGGCTGAGTAATTTTAGAAGTCAGGACACAGCACATTTAAAGAAAGCTGACCTATAAAAGTGCTTCTTGAGTTTTGGGATTTGATGTGGATACTAGGGATTGTTATTTTCCGGTAGTTGAGGGACTGACACTAAATTTGCACCCATTAGATATAACACTCTTTCTTTCTTTCCCTAAAAACTTGTCAAGAATCATCAGCCAATGGTTCAAAGACTGGCCTCAGTTACGCTTTGAGCAGCATTGATCTAGAACAGCGTTTCTCAACCTTGGGGTCGGGACTCCTGGGGGTGGGGTCACAAGGAGGTGACCATGGGGTGCCCAAAGACCATCAGAAAACACAGTATTTTCTCTTGGTCATGGGGATTCTATGTGGGAAGTTTGGCCAAAATCTATCGTTTCTGGGGTTCAGAGTGCTCTTTGATTGTAGGTAAACTATAAAAGCCAGCAACTACAACTCCCAAATGTCAAGGTCTATTTTTCCCAAACTCCATCAGTGTTCACGTTTGGACATATTGAGTATTTGTGCTAAGTTTGGTCCAGATCTATCATTGTTTGAGACCACAGTGCTCTCTGGATGTAGGTGAACTACAACTTCAAAACTCAACAATGCCCACCAAACCCTTCCAGTAATTTCTATTGGTCATGGGTGTTATGTGTATCAAGTTTGGTTCAATTCCATCATTGGTGTAGTTCAGAATGCTCTTTGATTGTAGGTTAACTATAAATCATAATGATTACAACTCCCAAATGACATAATCTACCCCACCAGTATTCAAATTTGGGCGTATCTGGTATATGTGCCAAATTTGGTCCAGTGAATGAAAATACATCCTGCATATCAGATATTTACATTACAATTCATAACATCAGCAAAATTATATTTATGAAGTAGCAATGAAAATAATTTTATGGTTGGGGGTCACCACAACATGAGGAACTGTATTAAGGGGTCACAGCATTAGGAAGGTTGAGAACCACTGATCTAGAAGGTTTGTGCTCAATCAGACTATATAGAAACTTCCAGCATAACTTCTTGTTTCTCACAATAACAAGGCTCATTGAGAAGACCATGAGAGGAAGCAATGAAAACCACAGATTGATGCTGACCCAGTTACGATTACCCAGAGGCAAGTGTACATCAAAACTTGGAGATTGCATTTAAGTAACTTGACTAGTGACTACTGAAAGATTTTTACTCCATTCATTCACTCAGTCCTCTCTATCTTAGCAAGCAGAGACTGCTACTTTCTACAGATTGTGCATTATGTGAAGAAGAACGTCCCTTTGTCTGCTCTGAATCTACTGCTCTTTTGAATGAGTAAAATGGATTGATCCAAAAGAGATGCCAAAATAAAATCCTTCAGATAACAGGCTTGTCTTTCATATGAAATCCGCCTGGATGTGTAGTGCTAAAGAGAGAGTGAAAGAGATAGAGATTTATTCTGATGGTACTTCAAACATTCAACTATATGGTTCATTGTACTGCTGTGTCATCTGTTACAATGATATACATTTGGGTTTTTGGTTACCAACTCAGGTCAATGACTGAGACTGGAATATTAGAATGATCTTCAGAATATAAATATTTATATTGGCATTGCAATTATTTGCAAGAATTTCCCAAACATTACAAGTATTCAGTAAAGGGGGAAAAGCTCACTAACATAAGATCACAAACATCCATGACGTCTTGTTTGTGTTAGAGATTTGACTGTGTATCTAAAAGGAGTTATGAGCTTATCTGGCAAAAATCAAAGCACATATTTCATGTTTTCGGTATGGGAAGCACAGCCTTATAAAAATGAGAATAAATTTCAAAGGACAAACAAATGCTTTACACTGAAACAGAGCGCCAAACAAAAAATGGGGAAGTGGTAAGAGAAAGAATTAAACAATATCCACTATTGCTAATAATGTTACAGAATAGCCAGTTACAATATTACTATTATAAAATTCAATGCTATGCAAAATAAATGAAAACAAAAGGGAAAAAAGTAGAGAAAGAGACCTCTTCCCAAAGATCTGAAGAAATGAAATGTAAACCAAGAGTAAGGACCAGGTGGACACAGTGTATGATCAAGAAGAAATAAAACGATGAAAGCAACGCACTGAAGAGCTAGATAAATGATAGAAATGTATGACAGATATCATTTGTGTCTGTACATATGCCAATACACCCCCCTCGATGAATTGTCACCTTGTTGCGGTGAGGGGGCTTGCGTGTTCCAATGAAGGCTGCAACAAATTGAGACGCCACTGTGTTCGTGTTAACCATGCCACTGGTTGGGAACTCACTCTGTGAAGACTGTGTGCTGATCAGCTGTGCACTGACTTCTACACATTAAAAAAACTCTCACACAGATGTCTTCCAAGAAAAATAAGGCATGAATGGAGAGCGAAAGGGAGAAACATGCAAAGAGGAAGGTGCACCAAGCCAACCCTGACAGGGACCGCCTTCCATCTGGAAACCGATGTCCTCACTGTTGAAGAACACACAGATCAAGAATAGGTCTCCACAGCCACCTACGGACCCACCACCAAGACACTGCACTTGGAGAACCATCATCTTCAGACAACGAGGGGATTGCCTAAGTCAGTAAGCTAATACACATATATTATTGATTACAATTAAATCTAACCTAAAACTAAACTGCACTAAGAATCTTAGCATATTAGGATGCTAAACTAAGCTAAACAAAGTCAAATCTAAACACTAGCACTTGAAGTGTTGTTGCTCTGAAGAAACCAGATAAGATCCTCAAGCCAAACGAGATGTCACTGGACTGAATACAAGTTTAGATTATTCATGCCCTAGCACTTCTCATTTTTGTGTAGGGTTGCAAAAGCTGAACAGTGACGATAACTGACAATAAAAGCATTCATTTGAAATGTCCTGTTAAAGGAAAGTCCTGTAGATACCATAAATTGTCAAAAAGACTTTAAAAAATGGCAGAAGAACTTCCGGCGGAGGCAGCATGGTGGCGGCAGCAGGCCTCGGAGGCTCCGTGAGCCAGAGGAGGACCTGAGCATCCCCCAGCTGGGTTAGGGGTCAAGGAACCCCACAAATCGACGGACAAGAGGTCGATTTGCTAGCGAAGCCCAAGGAATTGCGGGGGTGGGCAGAACTGAGACAAGAACATGAAAAAAATGTTCTGCTCTGATGCCAAAACCCATAGGACTATGACATATGCATGTATGTATAACAACTGGATTTGTTTTATGGCCACAACATTATTAGCTTTTAAAGTCATTCCTGTAGTTTTAACCAGCACCTCTATATTCTATATAATTTTTAGATGGTAGGACAAGCATCCATTAATAATAATCTGGATATTAGATATTATATACTTTTAACAAGGAATGACCAAACAAATATTTAATGCTGTTTTTAATACCATGAAGTTTTTGTAATAACTAATATCCCTAGTAAATATTATTTTATATTTTAAACAGTATGATTATTTGTAATGCTAACTTTTTACTATGATGTTTTACTATGTCTTTTATGTGGTTGTTGACTGTCATTAAAGTTGTTGTTGTTAAGACAACATGACCCATTCATTGGAGCCAGGAGGAAATGAGGAAGACCTCATTGCAGGTGGATAGAGTCGATCAAGAAAGCTATGTCCCTGACTTTGCAAGATCTTAGTGGGACTTTTAATAACAGGGTGTGTCAGAACTCCCTTATTTATAAGGTTGCCATAAATGAAACTTGACTTAACAGCAACTCCCATTTAAACCAACAGGACTTGTTGGAACAAGATTGAATGATAAATATGAGCACTTTCAATTTCTCTCTTAACTTCCCAGTTTCATGTGAAATGGCCCAGCCTGACAAACTACATTTCTCAAGATATTCAATTCATGAAAATGATAGTTTCCTTAGTGCTGACAAGTCCTTTGTATTGGTTGGTGATTTTCCAACATTCAGATTAAAACTGGGGGGGGGGGGGGGGGAGGGGGGGGGAGGCTGGTAATCATGATAGATGTCACAAAGGGACTACCATACAACATAATTGTCTTTCCAACAAATCCAACAATCACATCCGATAAACAACTTTGTCCAAAAACAGTACTGTCATTTAGGATGCATCTACAGTCATTCCTACACATTTACGATGTTGACTTTGCACATCTGGAAGACAATCATCCTTGAGCTACGGGGGATCACCTAAGCCCAAAAAAGCAGATTTGATTATTCATGGATTTGATTTATTTTCCCAGCAATTTCAAGGTCCTCCTGTGTGACTCTATAGTCAACTTTCTCCAGTCATACTAGAAGACTAGAGCTTTATAGAGAACACCTCTCTAAGCCCCCTTCTACACTGCCATATGATCTAATTATCAAAGCAGATGATCCTGATTATCTGCTTTGAACTGGATTATATGAGTCTACACTGCCATATAATCCAGTTCAAAGCAGGTAATCTGGATTGAATATGACTGTGTAGAAGAGGCCTAAGAATCTTTGTCCTCCAGAGTGATTCTGTTGTCAGCTTTCAATGGAAATTGACCACAGAATTATGCTAGATGACCTAGACATTCCTAGAGAGATTTTTTTCAGGTAAAACAATAGCAGTTGTTTTAAATCTGTGGTTTTACATTTTTACGGGGTCCTGTGCTCCTAACATCCAGCAAGTGTAGAAGATCTGACCGTATACTTACTGCAGTTTGACACCACTTTCACTGTCACTGCTCAATTTTATGGAATCATGGTTTGTAGTTGGTGAGGAACCAACACTCATTGGCAGAGAAGGTTAAAGTCTTTATAAAACTACAGATCCTATGATTCCATAGTATTGATCCACGGCAGTTAAAGTGGTGCCAAACTGCATTAATTATACAGTGCAGATGCTCCTTTAGTTGCCTTCTGAAGTAAGAAAAAACACTTCAGAAGTCACTAAAGGAGAAAAATAATATTTTGACCTTGGCAATGTAAGTGAGATGTGCTACTCCAACCCCTTGTAAAGCCTCATTTTTTCCTTCCACTCAGAAGCTTTGAGAAGATACACAAAAATGTGCCAAACAATGACCAACAATACTTTAAAAACTCTCCTCTTTATAAAATAATTCTTTATGTTGTTTCTTTCTCCACACCATTCAAAGAAAAGAAAGCTTATGTTGATAATAGAAACTCGTATGCAAACTGAAGGATTTCAAATGTTAACCAAATGTACCCAGGTACTTCATGCTCCAATAATGCCATTTGTTTGCTTTTCTGCAAACATTTCATTCATTTGTCAGTGGGAACCAAATATAGGAAAACCACTTATATCTGCAGCCCTTAGAAAGGAGGGCAGGCACTTTTGTTCTTAGTCTCAGTCAAATTACTAAGGAATTTATATTTAAAAAGGAAATAAGAAAAAGGAAATAAGAAATATTAAACAACACTAGTTTATGACTGTCTTGGGTAGGCTTCGTTAGTAAAAACAAAAATGTGTATACGTTGTCCTAAAAGAAAATGGAGTTCTAGCAGATGAAAAGCTGAAAAATACATGCAAAAATGTAGATGTTGAAAATTTATTCCCCAATATCCTGCCTATTTCTGTATATGGAGTAAAGGAGGTTGCCAGAATATTTGGGAAGAGAATAAAGGAGAACCAGCATGATGTAATGGTTTGAGTATCGGACTACGACTCTGGGGTTTGAATCCTTGCTAAACCAGAGAAACCCACTGGATGATCTGGAAGACAGAGGGAAACAGCAAAGAAGCCAATTTGCACTGAACATGTACTAATATGGTGCCTTTCTGAATGGTTTGCTAAAGAGAAAAGCTGGATGGAACGAATATTGCTGTAGTTCTTTTTTCTTAGGTCCCTTCTACATTGCTATATAATCCAGATTACCTGCTTTGACCTGGATTATATGAGACTACACTGCAATAAAATCCAGGTCAATGCAGATAATCTGGATTTTATATGGCAGTGTAGAAGCCACCTTAGTTGCAATTTCTACATATTGGGAAAATGTGTTTTTCCTGCAAAAATATTTTGTTGGCAAGTATTTCTGTTACTACATAAGATATTCTGAAACTGCTTGCTCTCAAAACCTGGAATAAATGGAATTCACTAGAATGGAGGGGATGCTATGGATCAACACAGTTATTCCAAACTCTCCCCAATCAATATATTCCAAAATGTATCTCCTGAATCCCTAATCCCATGCCAGGTTTGTTTCCAGGACAAGGAAATTAAGATTCAGGCAAGAGAATGGGCATGGACCATTCCCACATGGCCAACCATTTCCAACGTTTCTGAGCCCAAAAGCATTTCAGTCTGCTGATAACACTGCAAGCAACACAGGAAAGTCTCTTGTTCAAGGTACTTGTCAAATACTATTATCACATTACAGGCAGAAGAAAGATCAGAAAACCTTTCAGAAAGATCAAGTATTATGACATTGCAGAGAAAAGCATGCCACTCACTTCTTATTTGTTTTTATTTAAAACTTAACGTCAGTCTGCTGGTTGCATGGTCAGCAGCGGTTCATTAAACAGGAAGTGAAAAGGGAAACGTTGCTTTCCCTTTTCATAGCATCTAGGGGCCTTTCCACATAGCCATATAACCAAGAATATCAAGGCAGAACATCTCACAGTATCTGTTTTGAACTGGGTTATCGGAGTCCACACTGCAATATATTCCAGTTCAAAGCAGAAAATATAGGATTTTATTCAGATGTATGGAAGGGGCCCTAGAGTCTGGAGGAGTCCCACAGGCCATTAATCCCAACATCCTGCTCTATGCATGAGCTCAAACTGGAGCATCTTCAGCAGATGACTGTTCAGCTTTTTCTGAAAACATTAGGAGAAGAAGACCCCCCCCCCTCCTCATTGCAACCCATTTCCCCCTAATTTTCTATCAGCATCCACTTTTCTGTAACTTAAAACTATTAAAAATGAACCTACCCTCTAGGGCAGGCGTGTCAAAGTCACTTTCATCGAGGGCCACATCAGCCTTATAGTTGGAACTCCCTCCCTAGGGATATTAGATCGTTCCCCCCTTCCTCCTGACTTTCAGAAAAAAGTAAAAACTTGGCTCTTTGAGCAAGCTTTTGGGAATGCAGTGGAATAGATAACATGAAACTATGAATAATGATCATGGAATGGCCAGACGATGCTACTGGAAAACGATTTTAACAGGATAACACCACTGACTACATGTTTTAATGGTTTTTATATATGTTTTTATATTGTTATGTTGATTATTTTAATTGTATTTTTATGAATGAATAGATACAGAGGCCCAACTATAGTTATGAATGCATGGCATTGAATTGTTGTTAATCTGTAACCCGCCTTGAGATTCCTAAGGGTTGAGAAAGGCGGGCTATAAATGTCGTAAATAAATAAATTATAGTTGCGTTCAAAGCATTGTTGAAACCATGGTTGGAGAATCCATAGATACAGAGGCCCAACTATAGTTGTTTTACTCAGTGGTCACTGCTCTATATTTGGTTTCCCAGATGTTATTGAACAACAGCTCCCATCACTTTTGATTACTTGCCATGTGGACTAGAGATAATGGGAACTGCAATCCAACAGCACTTGTGGCTCGGAGATTAGGGAAAGGTTAAACGATATTTTAAAGCCAGACATATCCACAAGCCTTGTGTCTAAATTCAAACAAACAGTCAGAACAAACTTCAGCTTTCCAGATGTTACTGCATCACAGCTGCCATCAGCTCAAGCCATGATATCTAATGATGAGGAACATAGGAGTTAGTCCATCATCTGGAGAGCCACATAAAATGACATGGCAGCCTTGGGTTTGACCCATGTGCTCTAGGGACAGCAAAACAACCTGCTCCTTCTCTCTGTACAGACTTTTTAGATATCTAAAGAGAGCAATCATGTCAGCATTCGGTCTTCTCTTCACCAAACCAAACTCATCCACCACCTTTCCTCATAAGTTTTGTTCCCCTTGTTTGAAGAATGTTAGCACTATTTCCACATGTCATCCCATCAGTTATTTAGCAAGTCAGCTACATATTAACTATATAAAACATGGATAAAAATTAAGAATAAATGAAAGAATGAAAGAAACAAGCTAAAATGATAGAAGCTAAAATGCATAGCTGCTGAGTATAGTGAGGGAAATTTGCTGCTGCAGATTTATGTTCATTCCTAACACTTTATTTATTTATCAAAATATGTCTCCACGGGGACTAACAAGATATTGAACATAATATAAAATCACATAAAGCCAGCCAATAAATGTAACAATATTGATCAAGACAGAAGAAACAAGAAAAGGAACTAATCAGAGGAACACAAAAGCCCCCAGAAGACAGCTACTTTTGTTTGCTGTCTGAAAAATTAATAAGAAGGGGAAAAAAGGAGACTTCTCTTTGGAGAGGTCTACAAGTGCACTGCTACCACAGAGAAGGTCCTGTCCTAATCCTAATCTAATAAAGTCAGAGCATATATCTAGGGAGCTAGACTAGCTTGAGTGAGCTGGACTAGAACTTTCAGAGAGCAAGAGTTCAAACTCTCATTCTGTCATGAAAGGGCACTGGCTGCCCTTGGGAAAGCCTCATTCATA
Source organism: Anolis sagrei (assembly GCF_037176765.1). Classification (NCBI taxonomy): domain Eukaryota; kingdom Metazoa; phylum Chordata; class Lepidosauria; order Squamata; family Anolidae; genus Anolis; species Anolis sagrei. The sequence continues at coordinate 247,103,980 of NC_090023.1, forward strand.
GAATCATAGAATCATAGAATCAAAGAGTTGGAAGAGACCTTATGGGCCATCCAGTCCAACCCCCTGCCAAGAAGCAGATATATTGCATTCAAATCACCCCTGACAGATGGCCATCCAGCCTCTGTTTAAAAGCTTCCAAAGGAGCCTCCACTACCATTCATTCAGCCTCAGCTCCCTCTGAACAAATTTTGCCAAGAAGATCATATGATAAGGTTTAGAATACCTTAGAGTTGGGGACATGAGAGAAGCCTCCCTGCAGGATTGCAAGATATTCGGGTGTCTCCTGGGCAACATCTTCGTAGACGGCTGATTTTCTCACTACAGAAGCAACCAGAAGTGACTTGCAGCATGCAACCAAACAAACCAAACAACCAACAGACCTTTTCAGGACCAACCATGACAATAATCTCAATACTTTCTTACAGCAACACCAGAGGCACTCCAAGTGGCCAGCTACTGGTCAAAAGACATTTAATAGAATACCAAGTCTGCAAACTTTGTGTTTTGTTTGTTTGTTCTTAATGCAGTACAACTGTTTTGGTTCGCTCCTGACACAATAAATAAATAACCTTAGAATTGGCATGTCAGGAAACGACTTGGAGGCACACAATAATAACAATACTTGGGATGACCTCTGAACCTCCTGAGGTCCCAACCTAAACCATGTGAATGGAGTCCCTGAAAACTTGCAGAAAATTGAATTTGTTCCTTAGGCTGCCCTTGCTTTAAATCAGGGGAAGGTCTGTCCTATACGAAATGTGTAGACATTTGGGCTCTCGTTTTGTGGCTGCTGAAGCCCAACCAACAGACCACCAAGCCCCTTGATTCCTCCACCTCCCATTTTTTTAACTTGTCATTTTTCCTCAAATCACAATTGTCACCTAACCAATCAAATCACTGCAAAAAAAAAATATTGATTTGGGACACACTTTACCACATATTAATACCCCAAAAAACTTGGGGAAATCAAGACAATTGGCCTTTTTCAAGGCAAAACCTGAAAGTAGAAGTGAGCTTACATCCTCCTCAGACAGATAACGAGTCATTTTGGGTAGAGGACAAACCTTACTCCCTTTGTCATTGTCCACCCATGCTCTAAATAGTAGAGATAGTTTGAATTGTTCAGGAAACAGAAATACAAGTGAATCTCAATGGCAGTGGCAATCAATCTTTTCAATCCCAAGGACATCTACACTCCTATGTCACCTTCTATGAGGATCAACAAAAATAGATGCAGGGGCTCTGTTGTCCCTAAAAGAGAGAGAGAGGGCCCAGTGGAGAATCTACAAAGCAGAACCTTTTCTGTAGAAACATCCTGATTGAAAGACCATGTTGGCCCCAGGCATGTAACCGGGGGGGGGGGGGGGGCTTGAGGGGCTTCACCTCCCCCCCAAATTCTCATGGTGGTTCGCGAAAAGGCCTTACTGGTGCATTATTTAAACTGTTATGTTTATTCATATCATGATCTGATCACCATACTCAATATATCCCATATGCATGGGGTATTGGGGTAACAATACAAAGGTTTTGCTAGGGTAGACCCTCTTTCACTCAGACTCACCCCCCCCCCCCCCCCCCGAATCAAAATCCTGGCTAAGGGCCTGGTTGGCCCCATTATTATTCTGTTTTACAAACAGTTACATTTATACTGTTTGTGGGGGGGGGGGGGGGTACCTTCCCAGTTCTTTGCTTTGAAATTTGTTTTTATTTTGAAGTCTTTTAAAACTGTTGAAAATTGGTTGGATTTTTGAAATCATTTATTGCGTTGAGGATCCCGTACACTGAAAAATACAGAAATTCCTTATGAATAATTATGGATTCAGAAGCAGATAGGTCCTTAGCCAGTTCCTCTTCTCATCCTCTTTCCCAATCTGTTTTTGTAACTCCTCTTTCCATCTACTTTTTAACTTGAATTCTCCATCTCTTCCCTTTTCCTCTCCAGTTAGCCCAATCATACAACAGAATATAGTTGTATATTCTGTGCTGGGTGGTGGTCATGATATGCAAGTACATAGGGAAGAGAGGGTTAGCCCTTCCCCTCCAGCTGCACACCATGATATACATCCCAACATGTAATGCCTCATTTGCACTAATTATACAAATTAGACTATACGATATTCCACCCCTGTTTGTGGAGACAAGAACTCCACTTTGAGAAAACCCAATTTTATGACTACATAAACATTACTGCATCCTTTAATTCCTGAACAAAATACCTACTGATGCCAAATTCTGTAGAATCATAGAATCAATGAGTTGGAAGAGACCTCGTGGGCCATCCAGTCCAACTCCCTACCAAGAAGCAGGAAAATCACATTCAAAGCACCCCCAACAGATGACCATCCAGCCTTTGTTTAAACGCCTCCAAAGAAGGAGCCTCCACCACACTCCAGGGAAGAGAGTTCCATTGCTGAACAGCTCTCACAGTCAAGAAGTTCTTCCTAACGTTCAAGCTTCTGTGCCCTAGTCTCCAGGGCAGCAGAAAACAAGCTTGCTCCCTCCTCCCTATGACTTCCCCTCACTGTATTCGATGTACAATGAAAATCCCAATACCTTTTGCATCCTTTAACAAAAATATGCTGCACATAAGAGCCTGGTTTGGGGAAATTAATGTCTAACGGAAACAATATGTATTACATATATGTTTTTATAACCTTCATGCAAGCTTATACATACTGTACTTTATATTTAGTTTCTTAGCTTGTCTAAACTGCATAATTTAAATCCTGATATATTTTGTGCTCTTTAACATCCTTATTCTGAATACAAGCGGCTGCTCTAGAGTTAATTGGATGTCTAAAGCAACAAACATTAAATTGTATATTGTTTTGTTTTTCCTTCTCTTTCTGCCTATGCCTGATGAAACAGAACAAATGTTTCAAAATTAATGAAGCTATGGGGGATTGAGGTAAAGTCCAAATTCTTTAGTAACTTCCTGATGAAAACTATTTCTAGTAGTTATTTTATGGCAATTACTAAACTGTATATGTTCACTGCTTTGAGTTGCGTTAGGAGAAAGAAAATTGTATATAAATAACTATAAATATAATAATAATAATAATAATAATAATAATATATTTTGGCTTTTGTAATCTTCATGCAAACGTATATAAATACTGAATGTCCTTGACTGTATATATTAAGCAATGACTGAAGCAACTGAGGACAACATCCTCTGATATAAAAGAACAACACCATTTGTCATATGTGGACATACAGGTATTTAGACGAACCGGCAAAACCATTTCCGAGTATTCCTTGCCAAAGAAAACCCTACAAAATCGTTGGGGTTGCGTAAGTCAACAGGCAGCTTGAAGACACACACACACAGGATATTTCTATCTATGGCAGATTTGTCATCATTCTTTTCAAGAGGACTTAGTCATGGTCCTAAATGAGGTTTAGACTGAGACAGGGAAGGAGTCACGGTAGATACACTGAACAAGTGCACAATCAAATGCTTTGCCAACTTATTTCTGCCACCAATCTGGATACCTCAAAATGCAGAACAGACCAAACATGTTGAGAAGAGGAGAGGGAACAGATGGCTTGGCTTTTTCAAAAAAAATACCTAAGGTACAAGTGTTTATACATATTAACTAGGGGCATAACCCAGCAGGAATTACTCCTAAACAAAGATTTGCAGAAATAAATGGAAGGCTATGCCGTTAGGAATGTTACTGGGTTCCTGCTCACTTTAAATGTGGCACCGACAAGGGGCAGGTTTTTAGGATCAGAGGCAGAATACAATCCGCGCACACAAGCCTTCCTCCTTTAAAAACAAACCGGAGAAAGCAGATGCATCCCAATCAAATATTAGATTACTGAGCCGGGCTCTTCAACAATAAACTGATCTTTACAACTACAGCAGCTGTTCTCTAAGCTATGTGGCAGTAACTTTGATTTCCGAATCCTACATTGCTGGAGATTTGGGGCGCAATATCGTGTATGTTTTCTTGGCAGGGAGCCCAAGTGAGCTCAGATAGGACTCCTTTCAGAAGACGCTTGGCTGTGTAAGACTGGGCTGCCGGGGAGAACTGAAGGAGAGCAAGAGGCACAACATGGCAGGAGTTATAGGAACAGCTGCTCTCCTTAGGGAGCTCAATTTATGACCTGAGCCCTGTCAGAGCTCCCAAAGCAAGTTTGACTTGTCAGAACAGCTGAAGGAAACCTAAAAAACCCCCAAAACCTTGGATCACAACACAGACGCAAATACAAACAAACACACGGCCAGCGCTTTGACTGGTGTGAAATATTTCATTTAACTTTAAGAGGATGCTCAACCCCTTGCTACTAGCAGCAACTCCCGGGGCTACTCTTTAAATCTATGGAGAAGTCATATGGCTAACTAGCAAGCCCTATGTCTAGAAGAGTTATCATTGACAGTCTACATACAAAGTTATGTCTTAACACAGGAAATAAGTTTGTATATAGAAGTCAATTAAAATCCTTTTTTTCCTCCCTCCCCCATGAAAAAAGCTAAAAACACCTTTCTGTGGGTGTCTTATAAGGAGGGAGAAAGGCAGGTATGGGATTGATGCTGCTGTCCAAGACAAACAAGATCAGGTAAGCAGAAGGGTTACAAGATACTATGAAAACAAAGAGGAAACTTCTAAAGATGGAAAACATAATGAAGAACACCAAAATATTGTGGAGAGGCAACTCCTTGGTTCAACTCAAAGAAGGGAAGTTTGTCAAACATGGTTTCTTAGCCAGGAATTACAGGGGAATCTCTCACAAACCATTCTTCCCCCACTTCCCAAATATTTGCACTTCCACGTCAATAGTCATCGGTTTTATGTTAACCATCACAGAATATACAGAAATAATTTTGTCAAAGCCACCATCTAAGGCAAGTTCACACAGCTTCACAAGAAATGACTCCAAGCAAACCAGTGTGCCCAGACATTATTCTCAGGATCTTTTGCAGTTTTTAATAGGTAAGATTAGGTTTTTCACATTCTACAACCACCTCCTCGTAGCAGTTTCCACCTCTAACCAGAGATGTTAACAAACAAGTAAGGGTTTCCCCTGACATTAAGTCTATTTGTGTACAACTCTGGAGGGTGGTGCTGATCTCCATTTTTAAGCCAAAGAGCGAGCATTGACCATAGACACCTCCAAGGTCATGTGGCCGGCATGACTTCATGGAGCACTGTTACTTTCCGCAGAAGTGGTACCTATTGATTTACTCACATTTGCATGTTTTCAAACTGCTAGGTTGGCAGAAGCTGGGGCTAACAGCAGGAGCTCACCCCGCTCCCCATATTCAAACCGCCAACCTTTTGGTCAGCAATTTCAGCAGCTCAGCGGTTTAACCTGCTGAACCATCAGGGGACCCAACAAACAATAAATATCAACTATAAAAACAGATATAAAACTCAAAACTGTAGATTAAAAGAAGGAAATAAACAAAAAGCTTAAAACTTGCCTCTCCTCCATGACCATCAAATATCCCAAATATGGAGGGATGGGTCTTGTTTACAAGGTCCGTGATGACTTCGAACCTGTCCTCCATGTGATCCCTCCGGCCTTGGATGGAGTACACGGCCACATTGTGGTTCTTAAACTCCCAAGTCTTGGAAAACTCTGCATCCAGCACATCCAGACCCCCGAGCCGGTCGTTCTGCATGATCTCCGCCACTTTGCCCTTCACCATCTTGACAGCGTCCCTGCTGGACTTCACAATGGTCTTCACTTCATCCGTGTGGAAGAAGTAGCTCCACAGGGCCAGGCTGATGCATAGCAAGAAGAGTGTCTCTGGTCTCAGCAAGAAGTAACGCATGATCCGACCCAGCAGAGAGAGCAAAGTCATTGTATCCTCTATCATTTATTACAGAGACAGTGGATACCCCCCACACCATGCACCACACACCCTGAACGGCTGGGATGGGTCTTGAGCCCAGCCAGCAAATCAGCGCATACTCTGCTAATACAAACTCACACGGAGGGCAGGGTTATCGGCTTCTGCTGCTGCCGCCGATCGCACCTCCTCCCCTTCTTCCTCCTCTATTCCTCCGTGTGCCACCGCTTCAGGGAACTCAGTCACAGATGGCAAAAGGAGGTCTGATGTCAAGGTGTTGAGATCAGCACACGCTTCTGTACAACCAAGGGCAGGCGTATCTGTGTCCCCTTTCCTGGCTTCTTCCGACAACAAGCTCGAGGCTCCTGGATAGATGATTGCCTGCAAAGAAAGCAAGCAAGCATCAGCACAAGAGGGGAGACTAGCGCGACAAAGCCAGTGGCTAGAAAGATCAGAAACGGTCAGGTTTTTCCAAGCTGCGAAACACTCTTGCTCCAGCCAGGACGGAGGCGAGAAGGACCCAGAGAGATGCCATGCAAGCCAGGCAGCACACAAAAGGATTCTTCCGCCTCCGTTGTCCCCCGGCTGCTGTTTCCCAGGCGCTCGCTCCCAGCTGCCCAGGGATGCCTCCAAAGTGGGACAGCACATCAATTCATCCTCTGCAAAACCCAACAACAACAAACAACCCAGGGCCCACTTTGACTCAGCTGCAGCCCAGGACACTTTGCTATGTCTGTGGTCCCAAAGCAGGGAGGATCAGACCCCCCCCCCCCCCCCCAAGAATGAATGAACAAAGAAGAAGAAAACCCACATGGCAACAAATGCCCACAGAGAGGAAACAAAGTGGGCTTGGAGAAAGAGCTGTTTTGGCGGTGAGTTGAGTCAGAGCACATGGATGGAAGCAAGCCCCTTAAACAGAGGAAAATAGCTGCTTTGAGGAGGGCAGCCCAAAAGGGAACGACAAGTGCAGTGACTCCAAATCAACAAAGAAGGTTTGCATTGTGGTTGTTGCTAAACAGATTTGCACCCCTTGGTTCAGAGTATGTTTTCAAGTCCTGGAGCTCTTTGCAGGCAATCGTTTATCAAGGCCTCCCCCAAAACAAAGACCTTCAACCAAGGCCAATTTTAGGTTGTTGTTTTTTTCTCCATGTCAGGAGCGACTTGAAAAACTGCAAGTCACTTCTGGTGTGAGAGAATTGGCTGTCTGCAAGGAAGTTGCCCAGGGGGTGCAGAGTTGTTTTGATGTTTTACCATCCTTTTTGGAGGCTTTTCTCATGTCCCCGCATGTGGAGCTGGAGCTGGAGCTGACATAGGGAGCTCATCCACACTTTCCCCAGATTTGAACCTCCGACCTAACAGTCTTCAGTCCTGCTGGCACAAGGGTTTAACCCATTACGCTACTGGGGGCTCCTGGCATGTTGCCCAGGGGACGCACAGATGTTTTGATGTTTTACCATACTTGTGGGAGGCTTGACTCATGTCCCCGCAAGGGGAGCTGGAGCTGACAGAGGGAGCTCATCCACACTCTCCCCAGATTCGAACCTCCGAACTCTCAGTCCTTCCGGCACAAGGGTTTAACCCATTGCGCTACTGGGGGTTCCTGCCAATTTTAGTGAGGGATCAAGTCATCTTTGGGTGCATCTACACTCTAAAATTAATACAATTTGACACCATGGATCAGTGTTATGGAATCATGGAAAATGTAATAATAATAATAATAATAATAATAATAATGGTAACAATACTGGATTGCTGTAGGTTTTTTTGGTTTATATGGTCATGTTCTAGAAGCATTCTCTCCTGACATTTCACCTACATCTATGGCAAGCATACAACGGCAACAACAATAATAAATTTTGTTTCCTGCCTCTCCTCATGACTCAGGGCCCTTCCACACGGCTGTATAAAATCCACATTGAACTGGATTATATGGCAGTTTGGACTTCAGTTCAAAGCAGACATTGTGAGAGAGAATGCTTCTGGGACACAGGCATACAGTCCGAAAAACTTACAGCAACCCAGTGATTCCAGCCATGAAAGCCTTCGACAAGACATTGTGGATTATCTGCCTTGATATTCTGGGTTATATGACTGTGTGGAAGGGCTCTCAGTTGCAACAATCCGCATTGTGCACCCCAATTGGGCATCTTTCCATATGCTTTCTTATGGTCCCACTATGCAATGGGAGTTGCAGTGGATCAAGTTGTATACTGAAGGCATTAACAAGAGCATACAAATAGAATCATAGAGCTGGAAGAGACTCCCAAGGGCCATCCAGTCTAACTCCATTCTGTCATGCAGGAAAACACAATCAAAGCACTCTCAACAGATGACCATCTTGTGCACCCCAATTGGGCATCTGTCCATATGCTTTCTTATGGTCCCACTATGCAATGGGAGTTGCAGTGGATCAAGTTGTATATTGAAGGCACTAACAAGAACATACAAAAAGAATAATAGAGGTGGAAGAGACCCCCTGTCCAACTCCATTCTGTCATGCAGGAAAACACAATCAAAGCACTCTCGACAGATGACCATCCAGCCTCCAGAGAGGGAGACACCACCAAGCTCCAAGTCAGTAGGATGTTCCAGTTGGGAAGTTCTTCCTAATGTTTAGGGCAGGCATGGGCAAACTTTGGCCCTCCAGGTGCTTTGGACTTCAACTACCGGCTGTTAGGAATTGTGGGAGTTGAAGTCCAAAGCACCTGGAGGGCCAAAGTTTGCTCATGCCAGGTTTAGGTGGAGGTCTACACTCAAACAAGAGGTAGTGTGTCCAATACAGGAATTAGGAGAGCAGCTGCCCCATGTTTATTGCAGGGCAAGAGATTCCACCTGAGTATGAGGAAGAAGGTCCTGATGGTAAGAGCTGTCTGGCAGTGGAATGTCCTGCTGCTGTTTTGGAATGGGGCTGGATGGCCATCTGTCGGGAGGGCTTTGATGGTGTTTTTCAGCATGACAGATCAGAGTTGGACGGGGTGGCCCTTGGGAGTCTCTTCCACCTCTGGGATTGGGGCCAAACCAAGAGAGCAGGTGAAACTATTGCAGCTCCTGCTAACAAAGGCAATGAATGCCCACTTGCATAGCTCCTCGTGGAGACAAGGAATGGTTCCTCTTGCAGAGGACCCCCAAGGACTGGGGTGGCCCCAAAAGGGAGGGGGGTTGAAAGGGAAGGGGCGCCCCATTCCTCCCCTTCCTCCCTTTCCCGCTGCTGTACATACAGAGAGGCTGCTGCAGGAATTTGCATGCCCAGAGGCTCAAGCTCAAGGCTGGGCTCTGCTGTCTGCAACCCGGGGCCTGTCCTTTGCCTTTGCTTGGCCCCCCTCCGCTTGCCTTTCCCGGCCTCCCCCCCGCGTTTGCTGCCGTCACCTGCAGGGACGCCTCCTCGCCTCCTCCGCCGCCGCCTCCTCCGAGGGCACCTGGGTCCCCCTGCCTCCGCCGCCAGTCCCTCCCACTGGGTTGGGCTCCGGCGCTCGCTCGCCGCCTACAACTCCCGCCAGCCTCCGCGCCCAGGACTTCTCGAGCGAGCGGCGGGAACGGGCGCCCGCGGGGTACTGGGGGTTGTAGTGCGTAAGTACGTCAGCAAATGAGCTCTATGGCGCCATCTGCCGGCCAATACGATTGAAGCCGGCCCAGTGTAGCCGATAGCCATGGATTGGGCAACTAAGGATAATAAGGGAAGAGCTCCTTGCCCCACCCCAGCCATTCCACAGATATATATAAACCCATTGTCCTAATCCCAACAGACCTCTACCTCTGAGGATGCTTGCCATAGATGCAAGCGAAACGTCAGGAGAAATGCCTCTAGAACATGGCTCTATAGCCCGAAAAAACCCACAAGAACCTAGTGATTCCAGCCATGAAAGCCTTCGACAATACATTAAGGATAATAATAATTGGGCAACTAAGGGTAATAGAGGGAAAATAGAGGGAGAAAATGTGGAGGCCGTGACAGACTTTGTATTTCTAGGCGCAAAGATTACTGCAGATGCAGACTGTGGCCAGGAAATCAGAAGACGCTTACTTCTTGGGAGGAGAGCAATGTCCAGTCTCGATAAAATAGTAAAGAGTAGAGACATCAGACTGGCAACAAAGATCCATTGCCTAGTCCAGTGGTTCTCAACCTTCCTAATGCCGCGACCCCTTAATCCAGTCCCTCATGTTGTGGTGACCCCTAACCAAAACATTGCTTCGTTGCTACTTCATAACAGTCATTTTACTACTGTTATAAATCATAATGTAAATATCAGATATGCAGGATGTATTAGAATCATAGAATCATAGAATCAAAGAGTTGGAAGAGACTTCATGGGCCATCCAGTCCAACCCCCTGCCAAGAAGCAGGAATATTGCATTCAAATCACCCCTGACGGATGGCCATCCAGCCTCTGTTTAAAAGCTTCCAAAGAAGGAGCCTCCACCACACTCCGGGGCAGAGAGTTCCACTGCTGAACGGCTCCCACAGTCAGGAAGTTCTTCCTAATGTTCAGATGGAATCTCCTCTCTTGTAGTTTGAAGCCATTGTTCCGCGTCCTAGTCTCCAAGGAAGCAGAAAACAAGCTTGCTCCCTCCTCCCTGTGGCTTCCTCTCACATATTTCTACATGGCTATCATATCCCCTCTCAGCCTTCTCTTCTTCAGTCTAAACATGCCCAGCTCCTTAAGCCGCTCCTCATAGGGCTTGTTCTCCAGACCTTTTATCATTTGAGTCGCTCTCCTCTGGACACATTCCAGCTTGTTAATATCTCTCTTGAATTGTGGTGCCCAGAACTGGACACAATATTCCAGATGTGGTCTAACCAAAGCAGAATAGAGGGGTAACATTACTTCCCTAGATCTAGACACTATGCTCCTATTGATGCAGGCCAAAATCCCATTGGCTTTTTTTGCCGCCACATCACATTGTTGGCTCATGTTTAACTTGTTGTCCACGAGGACTCCAAGATCTTTTTCACACGTACTGCTCTCGAGCCAGGCATTGTCCCCCATTTTTTATCTTTGCATTTCGTTTTTCCTGCCAAAGTGGAGTATCTTGCATTTGTCACTGTTGAACTTCATTTTGTTAGTTTTGGCCCATCTCTCTAATCTGTCAAGATCGTTTTGAATTCTGCTCCTGTCCTCTGGAGTATTGGCTATTTTCATTCACTGAACCAAACTGGGCACAAATACCCAATGCACCCAAATGTGAATGGTAGTGGGGTTGGGGGAGGACTGATTTTGTAATATGGGAGTTGTAGTTGCTGGGATTTATAATTCACTTATAATCAAAGAGCATTCTGAACTCCACCAGCGATGGATTTGAACCAAACTTGGCTCCCATGACCAATGGAAAACACAGGAAGGGTTTGATGCGCATTGAGTTTGGGAGTTATAGTTCACTTATATCCAGAGAGGACTGTGGACTCATGCGATGGTGGATTTAGACCAAACTTGGCACAAATACTCAATATGCCCAAATGTGAACACAGGTGGAGTCTGGGGAAAATAGATCTTGACATTTGGGAGTTGTAGTTGCCGGGATTTATAGTTCATTACAATCAAAGAACATTCTGAACTCCACCAATGATAGAATTGGCTCAAACTTCCCACATGGAATCCCCATGACCATCAGAAAATACTGTGTTTTCTTATGGTCTTTGATGACCCCTCTGACACCCCCTCGCGACCCCCTCAGGGGTCCCGACCCCCAGGTTGAGAAACACTGGCCTAGTCAAAGCCATGGTATTCCCTGTAGTCACCTACGGATGTGAGAGCTGGACCTTAGGGAAGGCTGAGCGAAGGAAGATCGATGCTTTTGAGCTGTGGTGCTGGAGGAAAGTGCTGAGAGTGCCTTGGTCTGCGAGAACATCCAACCAGTCCATCCTCCAGGAAATAAGGCCCGGCTGCTTATTGGAGGGAAGGATACTAGAGACAAAGTTGAAGTACTTTGGCCACATCATGAGGAGACAGCAAAGCCTAGAGAAGACAATTATGCTGGGGAAAGTGGAAGGCAAAAGGAAGAGGGGCCGACCAATGGCAAGATGGATGGATGGCATCCTTGAAGTGACTGGACTGACCTTGAAGGAGCTGGGGGTGGTGATGGCCGACAGGGAGCTCTGGCGTGGGCTGGTCCATGAGGTCATGAAGAGTCAGAGACGACTGAACGAATGAACAACAACAACAAAGGGTAATAGAGGGAAAATAGAGGAAGAAAATGTGGAGGCCGTGACAGACTTTGTATTTCTAGGCGCAAAGATTACTGCAGATGCAGACTGTGGCCAGGAAATCAGAAGACGCTTCCTTCTTGGGAGGAAAGCAATGTCCAGTCTCGATAAAATAATAAAGAGTAGAGACATCAGACTGGCAACAAAGATCCGCCTAGTCAAAGCCATGGTATTCCCTGTAGCAGGCCTGTAGCGAGGGGGGGGGGGGTTAGGGGTTCAAACCCCCCCCCCCCGAAATGTTTCAATTTTTTTTTTAAAACCCAGTTTACTCATGAATTTTAACTGGTTAACCAAATCCCCATGCTAAGTCTATGAGATGCAAAAAATTAAGAGTCCCTCCAGAACTGCAAGCACTATCTCAAGCAAATATTTATTTATTTATTTATTCAGTTCTTGTGGGTTTTTTTAGGCTATATGGCCATGTTCTAGAGGCATTTCTCCTGACGTTTCGCCTGCATCTGTGGCAAGCATCCTCAGAGGTGAGGTCTGCTGGAACTGGGAAAAAAGGGGTTTATATATCTGTAGAATGACAAGGGTGAGACAAAGTGCTTTTGTAAGTTGGGCTAGGTGTGAATCTTTCAACTGACCACCTTGATTAGCATACAATGGGCTGACTGTGCCTGGAGCAAACTCTTCTTGAAAGGTGATTAGATGTCCCTAGGTGGCTGCCAAGGTAGTGGAAATAGTCAACATATTCTAATGTTACACCATTAAGCTGTACCTCTGGCATTGGAAAGGGGTTGGCTGGTGACTGCTGGAACAACACTTTGGTTTTCTCAATGTTCAATGACAGGCCGAGCTTCTCGTATGCTTCTGCGAAGGTGTTTAGAGTGGCTTGTAGATCTTCTTCTGAATGCGCACAGATGACATTGTCATCAGCATACTGGAGTTCTATAACATATGTTGTTGTAACCTTGGCTTTGGCTTTCAGTCTGCTGAGGTTAAACAGCTTGCCATCTGTCCAATAGATGATTTCCACTCCGGTGGGAAGCTTCACATCAACAAGATGAATTATCATAGTGATGAAGATGAATAAAGTTGGGGCAATAACACATCCCTGTTTGACACCTGATTCCACCTTAAATGGGTCACTTTGGGAGCCATTGCTGTCCAAGACTGTTGCCATCATGTCATCATTTATACAGTGATGAATAAGTAAATATATAAATATTGAGAAATCGGACACCCCCAATTATTAATTATATAAAATTATATTAAAAGGTAACTGCAGCTCTGCAAGAATCAGCAAACTGCTCCTTTTGTTTTTCCTTAAGCTTTCTCATACCTCTGGAATGTTGTCTAGTCGCACCCAAGAGCCCTGCCTCAATCTCGACAATCTCCTCATAATGGATCGGGAGACAGAGGGAAATGTAAGTCAAAGTGTTTCCTGCTCCTCAGGGTTATCAGCCAGGGTTATCAGCCACAAGTCATCTTCACCTGTTTAAGGGTTATCAGCCACAAGTCATCTTCACCTGTTTAAACAATTATCACTTGCAAGTATCACTGTGTACACTGGACTCACACCAGAACTAACCCGTTAAGCCAATCGCAAACTTCTTTGCATATTCTCAGACAGCATTCCTTTCAATCACGTCCCTCTCAGAGCCGCACCATTAAACAGACTGACACTTCACATAACCCAATGAAATTTTGTTGAATTTCCTGCCACCCACAAGAGCTAATCAGTGAAGCCGCTCCACGGAGTCCTCAGCCAACCAGAGCATGGATCCTAGCTGAACTGTTTCTCAATCAATCGGGCTGGCATGGGTTTCTTTGATAGCTGAAATAAAAATGCTCTGTATTCACAACTGCAGTACGCCAATCTTTGGGAGAACAGACTCTGCTGACATCCTTTCTGGCCAGGAAAAATAAAAACTTCTGTTTTTGCCTTCTAACCCATCAGTTTCCTGATTCAGCCTTCTGGAATAACTGGTGCGCTGAGCTTCCAAACCCGTGGTTTTGCAGTTGCTGAAATCACTCAACAAGAGACCGAAATATCCCAAAGCTATACAATACCATCTGATGTTGGAAGCTAAAGAGGCTCAACTCTGGCTAGTACTTGTATGGAAGACTACCAATGAATACCAGGTGCTGTAGGCGTTATCTCAGGAGAAGGTAATGGCAAACCATTAGACAAAAAAACCACTTCTTAGTGTTCTTTGCCTAAGAAAATTCTACAAAATACTGGGATTGCCCTAAGCTGTCAGGCAACTTGAAAATACATGTACAAATACACACATGTCCTATGACACTCTTAGTCTGTACAAATGTTGGATATTTCCGTTATCCCTTTCAAAACAAAGTGCCAAGATATTAGCAGATTGCAAAAGTCTAAAATTGCACCACCAAATATGTATAAATTAATTTGCATCAGCAGTCAGCAAAACCTGTTCTACAATTAAATTACACCACTAGACAGTGGTTCCCCATTCCACAGCTATCTTACTAATTGTATGTACAATCATTTTTACTGATGGCGTTTGTTAGATAATTAAACACTTGGCACTCACATACAAGCATAATTTCTTTCATTATATTTATTTTGATAAGAAATATTAAGATAAAACCTCACAACTCTTTCAATGTTGTCATTTTAAAACATTTTGATTTCTGTTACTAACCACAATTATTGTTGATTTGGATGATCGACAGAATCCAGTAGCTCCATTAAGAAAGAAGTGAAGACAATTTACTATTTAATATTAAACACAAATCCATCTCTGTTTCATTTTCCCACATGCTCTGCTGAGACAGGAGGCTTTGATTTGTTGAATATGAATTAAAAGTGTGCAGGCAATATTAATAATACTCATCATAATACAAATTAAATTGTTGTTCATTTACACTACATGCTCATTAAGGACATGATTGTTTCACTCTGGGGAAGGCTTGTGAAAGTGAAATGTATAACCTTTGGAAATCTGCAAAAGTCCACCTTGTAAACATGGAAAGCCAAACTGCAATTCTCTGTATAAGAGCCAGGAGGCATTGTAATATAAGGGATTGAGAACTGGATTATGACTCAGGAGATCAGGGTTCGAATCCCTGCTCAGCCATAAAATCCACCAAATTACCTTGAGCAAGTCACACCCTGTCAACCTAAAGGCAAATCCCTACTGGGGGGGGGGGGGGAACTAACCAAAAAACTCCATTATACATACGCCTTAGGGTTGTCATATGTCAGAACTTGAAGGCACACAACAAATATAGCAACAACACCAACTCCAACAGATATGTTTGAGCAGACCTTCAAATGGCTACCTTGCATGATGGATGCCACAGAAACATCACTCTTCTGACCTACAATGTATTTTTCTGATATCACAACATGTAGTCCTTTTATTTGCAAGCCACTATTTATTTCCCATTGGCTTGAAAGACCAAGTGCTCCATGCAGTCATTAATATTTCAAGTGAATAAGGCCTTCTCCTGCTATTTGTTTCTAACTATTTAGGCTCTGGGATGAGGTATAAGGCACAGTTTTCATTAAGTAAACCTACCAGCTCAGTCATGGAATCATTTTCTTGGAGATAGAAGAGCGTTTCAACCTTCTAGATCAGTGGTTCTCAACCTGGGGTCCCCAGATGTTTTTGGCCTTCAACTCCCAGAAATCCTAACAGCTGGTAAACTGGCTGGGATTTCTGGGAGTTGTAGGCCAAAAACATCAGGGGACCCCAGGTTGAGAACCACTGTTCTAGATCAGTGGTTCTCAACCTATGGGTCCTCAGGTGTTTTGGCCTACAACTCCCAGAAATCCCAACCAGTTTACCAGCTGTTAGGGTTTCTGGGAGCTGAAGGCCAAAACATCTGGGGACCCACAGGTTGAGAACCACTGTTCTAGATGGTTTAATCTTTGTTTGCCTGAAGCTCCAACCATGGTAAAGAACTAAGGTAGGTGGAATATAAGATAGGTAGAGCAACATCATACGACTTTACTTGTTTCCATGCTACTCATCTAAAAAAAAAAATCAACATACCGAACTGGGAATTGTAAAAGAAATATCTATCTATCTAGGAGCCCCTGGTGGCACAGTGTGTTAAACCCCTGTGCCGACAGGACAGAAGACCGACAGGTCGCAGGTTCGAATCCAGGGAGAGGCGGATGAGCTCCCTCTATCAGCTGCAGCTCCTCATGCGGGGACATGAGAGAAGCCTCCCACAAGGATGATAAAAACATCAAAATCATCCAGGTGTCCCCTGGGCAACGTCCTTGCAGACAGCCAATGTCAAGACTCAGACAGACCAGCAAAGCAAACGGCAATGTAAGAGTTAAAGGAAGGTGTTTAATGTCTATTAACAAAACAAAAGGAGACTCTTCAAGGCAGAGTAGTAAACAAAGAAGGCTTGCGGTCAGCAGGAATGTAAACAAACTGGTCTCAGTCAGTCTTTGCTGGCAAAAGGAAAGTCGGTCTAAACAAAAGCAGGCAGCTTGGATTCAGCAGTAAAACTTAGTCCGTTTCAAAGGCAAACAAAACAGCAAACAGCAATCCGCATGAAGAGCGGTCCGACGAAGTTTCCAGGGATAAGCAGGGGCGTTGTCAGGCAGTCCGAGGGTCAAGGCAAGGAAGACTCACGAGTCTGGTTCCGGCAGGGTTGTTCACACGATCAGGAAACACGAAGCTGCAACAAGAGCTCAGGGCAGGAGTTACACAGAAGGCACACGGTAATGCGACACTTTGAACTCTGCGATTAGTCTGTCCCCAAACTGCTGCTTAAATCTCATCCGAATCGCTGGAGTTACTTTCAGCTGCATCTAATTCCACAGGTGAATCCCGGCTGCGCCATTGTTGCCAGTCAGTACTTTGGGCTCCATCCTGCAAAGTATTATCTGCAACCCAATTATCATTAAAACCCTGGAATTCATCGCTAGACGTGGGAGCATTAATAACATCCATTACTTCCTGAACTTTAGTCCAGTCCAGCTCTTCCTCTTCGCTGTCAAAGTCCCCACAATCAGCTTCATCTCTCAGGCATTTAGCAACAGATCCCACATCACTATTAGAGCTGCTGGCTACTCTCTTTACACCTCTGTAATCTTCCAGCTCCATTTCCTCGCGAGTAAAACCCTCAAAATCCTCCTCATCTGTAGTCTCTAAGAACAAGTCTCTGATCCTTTTCAGCTGTTGCTGAGCTTCATCATCCTCTAAACCACGTTTCCTTCTACTACTAGTAGTAGGTGCATGAGACAAACGATGAGTCTCAACACCCAATTCTCTCACACCAGGAGTCACTCCTGACACGACAAAAAAAATTCTATTATTTATTTATTTAGGACTTTTATATCCCATCCAATCTCAACCTCCGCAGAGGGACTCAGGACGGCTAACAAATTGGCACTCATGGCGCCCACATCAAAACATGAATATACAATTTAACAACAATATAATAAAACAGCAATGTAAGCAGTAGTAACAGTATAAAACGATATGAACAATATAGAAGCAGTATAAAAACAGACAACAAACAGTCAGCGGTCTATCTATCTATCTATCTATCTATCTATCATCTATCTATCTATCATCCTCTTCTTTCTACATATCTGTCTACTGTTTCTGGTTGAAGTTAACTCATCTGAAGCATTAGTTTGAGAAAGGCCTTTCCCAAGGTTGGTATGAATACAATACTCATGAATTAAATCAGTTCACATGTTACATCACAACATGGTTTATTATGTGACTTTTTACAATATAAACAAAATACAGAAATGCCATATATAAATACAGCAAAATGCAAACTGGTGACTTTTTTTTCAAGAGGCCAACATGATGTTTGAGCTAATGTTTAAACCATGCATAGTGAGAGATCTATGAATGGAATCCCTCATAGTTCAGAAAAGAATAGCTGCATTGAGGAATGTAACTCTTTCTCTAAACCAACTCCCCCCCCCCCCCCCCCGGCGGTCCCTAATAGAAACATAGATGCTTGAAATTATGTGAAATTATGTGAGAAAGTGTGCAACCTCCACTGGTCATGCTGGTTGAGAGACTAACAATGTTGTGATGCATTGCAATGATTGTCTCATTCTAAATGTAGAACCAGCTCTGTTACGAGTCAAGATGGAGCCATAGGCAAATGTGAGAAGGGAGTAAGAAGACCTGTTGCTAAGGAATTCAGACCAAGGAAAATTGTAGTACTTAAATAATGTCAGATGTTCAAACAGGGAGCCATTTACAGCTTCCTGTCCAGAGAGAAGCCCATTTGCCATCTTTCACCTTGCAGATAGAAGATAAAGGATGCTTCATTGTTGTTCTCCTTCAGGCATCCAAGTATCTTTGGCCAGCCTCCACTAAACTGAGATCTTCAACAAGATAGTGTACTCGGACAACTTATTATTCCAGTGTGCTCTCCCATTAAATATTTATAGACTTGGACACTGAAGCAAATCTTTAGGAAGGGCCTGAAGCAGCATGGGTTGGATTAATGTATGAAAAGCAGCCTAATAACACAAAGTGTAGTAGAAAAACAATGATGTATAAGCCTTTTCAATCAACCATGAAGAGGCAACTTTCTCTTTTTATCTTTTTCAGATTATACAAAATCATCAGCAACAAGGAAAGTTAATTTTCTTGTTCATTAAGTTTTACTCAGCACAGTAGATGTAATGTATGTGTGCGCACACGCATGAACGTGTGTGGGATGAAGATATGCCCTGCCCTAAGTGATTTAAGTGGCTATGTAGCATTAACAAAATATCTAAAACTTGAAATTCAGTGTTTTCTTTTGTTTTGTATTTATAAGCCTCCCATATCCCGAGGTCCTAACTGTAAGCCTGCTTAGCATTTATATAAATATAGCTCTGCGTGATTGTGTGGTTTTGTTTTATATTGAGTTGCAAGATTTCATATTTTAATTTCATCCTGAAATTTGCACACACCTTATACAATTCTCTCTCTAAAGCACACGTTGATTTGTTCAAGTGTCTTACAGTGGCAGTAGAAATGGGATTGCATAGTTTGAGGCCCCATCTACGATGTCATATAATGCAGATTCAAACTGCAGTATATAGCAGTGTAGATGGGGCCTGGGTGACCTGAAGAATTCTCCTTCTTTTCCCAACCTATCTCCACCTCTTCTGACGACTTTTCTCCACCCCTTCTCTTTCTCAGGAGTCCTCTCTCAATCTTTCAAGATGGCGAATGTTTAGATACCCAAGTAACATTCCTATTTTGGAAGTGAGTTCCTACAATAAAGCTTAGTTTTCTTTCTCCAAGCAATTGGCGTGTTTGCTCCTTAAATCCAAGTCCCTAACTACTTAACTAAGAAACATTAACAACCTTAGATATGCAGATTCTTACAAAGCCATTCTTACAAACACTTTCAAAACTGGACAGTTCAGGTGCCACTTTGATGGCTGAAAGCAAGGAGAAGCTGAGGAACCTTATGACTAAGGTGAAAGAAGAAAGTGCAAAAGCTGGGTTGCACTTAAACATTAAAAAAAAACCCTAGAAATTATGACTACCAGACTGATTGATAACTGGCAAATAGAGGGAGAAAATGTGACAGTGACAGACTTTGTATTTCTAGGGGCAAAGATTACTGCAGACGTAGACTGCAGCCAGGAAATCAGAAGACATTTACTTCTTGGAGGAGAGCAATGATCAATCTCAATACAATAGTGAAGAGTAGAGACATCAAACTGGCAACGAAGATCCGCACAGTTAAAGCAGTGGTATTCCCGATAGTAACCTATGGATGCGAGAGCTGGACCATAAGGAAGGCTGAGCAAAGGAGGATAGATGCTTTTGAAATGTGGTGTTGGAGGAAATTTTTGAGAGTGCCTTGAACCACAAGAAGATCAAACCAGTCCATACTTCAGGAAATAAAGCCCGACTGCTCACTGGAGGAAAGGATATTAAAGGCAAAGATGAAAATGGATGGAAAAGGGAAGAGGGGCCAACCAAGGGCAAGATGGTTGGATGTTATCCTTGAAGTGACTGGCTTGACCTTGAAAGTGTTGGGGGTGGCCACAGCCGACAGGGAGCTCTGACGTGGACTGGTCCATGAGGTCACAAAGAGTCGGAAGCAACTGAACGAATAAACAACAAAACCATTTAACTGCTGATCACACTCTAATTGTTATAACTTAACAAAAAGATGAATGTTTATTACCAAATGAGCTATTTCTTACTCATTCTGTCTAAATAATGTCTGTCCCCAGAGTCCCACACTTTGGTATTTGGTAGGCTCTTCAGGTTGTAATGGGATGAGACATACAAGGAGACTCTCCTCTGTCTCAACTTTCTCCCCAGACAACTCATCAAGTAGCTGTTGGGTAGAGGAAAACATTAGCTGGTGAGAAAGACATGAAAAAATGACTCCCCATACCTGGAACATGATGACTGTCCTTGCTTCACCCAGGTCTACAATCTTCCATTTACACTCACAATGAGTCAGGAATTGTACTTTTTGCATTCTCGGTGCTGTGGAAGTAAAATGGCCAAAGCGCTGTCTCCAAGGAATCCATTTTAATCCATTTTCTGTTATGCCACAACAAACAGGTATTGGCTGCAAGCATTGTATAAAGCCCTCCACAATCATCCAGGCAGTCTTAACAGAAAATGTTCTTTCTCATCGTGAGTGACTGGTGTTCTGTCCATTGAACCATATGCATGTACTGTCTGTACATGGCTGTTCCAGCTGTGAGGACTAATGAAACGTGACAATACAAAAAATGCCAATACACAGAGGTGACCTGTGCTCCAAAGACTGCCAATATTTCACATGCTGCTGTCAGATTAAATGTCATCACCTTTCAGCCATTCTTACAAACACTTTCAAAACTGGACAGTTCAGAAGCTTCCATTTGCCATGCAATCCCCCACCTTTCAATTGTCCAGCAAAAACACAAGCCATGTTTAAGTGTTACCTTTTGAAAATACCCAAAATGCAAATGGAAATTAATTTCTTTGCTGAAAGACGTTAATTTTTTGCTTACCAACACACATCTGATTTTGGTGTTCAGACAGGCACTGCTCAAAAGAGGAAATGCTTCATCCCTAAAGATATCAAACATGATAGTAATTTGTATAGAATGCGAACTTGCTGATTTTGTTCTATTCTATCTATCTTACTGCATATTTTAAACTCTTTAATGCTAATAGTGACACATACACACACAGATATACACATCATATATATCACCATTAATACTAGAAGTTTTTAAATATACAGAAATTATATTTATATCAAAAAGGTCTACAGCAATGGTTCCCGCTCAACCTGTGGTCCGTGGACCACCAGTGGTCCTCAGAAACTAAAATATGGTCCATGGCCTCACCATTACTACAACGTTGCAACGAGAGTGACTGGTCTCGCAAAATCCTCTTATAGTGCCAAGATTTATTAAATATGGTTTTCTCTGGGCGAGCAGATGGTGATTACTGGATGACATATGTTCTGAATCAGAAACTAGAGCTAATGTGGTCTATCCAATGCAATTTTCTGAATCAGCATCCCAAATAACTAAATTGAATCTCAAGTTGACCAAAAACTTATTTGTAACCCTTTTGGTAATAATGCTGGAGAGTGGTCCCTGGTCAAGTGGTCCCAGGTCAAAAAAAGGTTGGGAACCACTGGTCTACAGAGACAATCTACTCATTCTAATTCTAAGAATCACACACAGGGGAGCTACCCGTCTGTATTATTATAATGATCCAAACAGAAATTTAGAATAGACATTAGAAAAGGATTATTTTTGTAGGCCTTCTGCATAATGAAGATAATTTGCAATCACACTGTTCCTCTATTTGTAGGACATATCACAGCTACGCATTTTCTCCTGTTTGGATCCTAGAATATTAAGAATATTTTTAATTCATCTGTTTCTCTTAATTCATCTACCCTAGTTTCACTAATATGCCAACATAATGGCCTCCCTTAATTCCGATTCGACCCCTTCAATATCATAAATTGGAAAGAGAAGAATACTGAGAACTCAACAGCTTTTTGCAAATGTATGTCAGTGTGAAATAAAGGTACATTTATACATCCTGATTAAGAATAAAAAAGAATCTACAAACAAGCCCTCCAAAACAACTGCACCTTGTATTTTAATTCCTTCTTTACCTATAGTAAAGGTAAAGGGTGCTTCCTTTTTTCCTGAGTGTTTAGTACTTGGACTATGAATCAGTTTGTGTTAGAATTAATTAATATTTTTTTAAGCATCAGAACACCGCCTCACTTAAAATACAGCACTGAATGCTTGGAAATAACAATAACACAAACACATGAAAAAAGACTGGAGGCAAGTAAATGATGTTCTTCCTCAATGTCATTACAGCACAGATTGTTTAATATCGCTTCATGGCAAATTCCATTCCACTTTTGTTTACACTTAACCTTTGCAATTCAGTGAAGTAGGAACATTCTTGGTAAGTGCTGCCCCAGGAACCTTTGGATCCCTGTGAATTTATGAGCTACTATTCAATTAACTTTGAAACCCCTATCATCCATTCAACTTACCTCTCATTTCTTAGCCTAGCAAATGATCATAAAAGCGTTCTGGACACCGATACTCCGCAGAGACACACCAATTCAGGTGTACGGCAGACTCACTATTACAGCTCATTTCATGTTTCATAAATTTTTAGATCAAACGTTTGTCCCTGACATGCCTTCCAATGTGATTGACATACTAGACCTTCTTTTAAAGATGAATGAAATCTCCCTGCAGAATCACAGGTTGTTAATCAAGTAAAATGTTGCTCCAGGGTGGCTTCCTTCCATGCACTGCTTTCTGAAGGTGAATGGGGTTGAACTCACACCTCTCTTTTTAAGAGCCAGACATTTCCTCCCACATTAACTTCGGTAATAACCTGTTCTACTGGGCCATTGTTGCACAATTACTCCAATGGGAATTAAACTATTGCTAATCTCTGTTTTGTCCTGTTCTCAGAAAAGCAAGCAAATACTGTTTAATATTCTCATGGAGTGGTTGAGTGGGGAAACATGAGGATGAGTCATATTATCTTGCATTGAGGATGACTTACACAGTTGTCTCTCCACATCTGCCATTTTGACATTTGCAGATTTTTCTCATTCACAGATTTGAAAAAAAAAAATACTGGTTTTCTCTCTAGGAATTTCTAGGTGCTCCAGTGTGACTCTAAGGTCAATTTCCAATGGTCATGCTGGAGGACTGAGAGAAAAATAGAGAAAATACTTGGAATCCCTAGGTTCTCCAGTATGATACTATGGTTAGCTTCCAGTGGAAGACCTATGTCAAGACCTTGGCAGAGGATGAGGATGATGGGTTAGATCAGTGGTTCTCAACCTGTGGGTCCTCAGGTGTTTTGGCCTACAACTCCCAGAAATCCCAGCCAGTTTACCAGCTGCTAGGATTTTTGGGAGTTGAAGGCCAAAACATCTGGAGACCCACAGGTTGAGAATCCCTGGGTTAGAGGTATCTCACCCAGCAGTTGAATCAGGAGCAAATGTAGAACAACCACCTGAGCAGCCTGACATTTTGGAGCTCACTAATGCTGATCAGGAGTAGGCGCCTGTAAGCTTGGAAGAAACAGGGCAAGATCAGACTCTTCGGGGGAAGAGCAGGAGTTGACTCGGCCCGTCTGGCTCTAGCTAAGGGCTGATGCTATCCAGCTGAGAAGGTCCAATCTTGATTGGGCAGCATAAATAGCTGGTTGCTGCAATAGCTTCTTTGCTGAGAGCAATGCCGCAGAAAGAGCTACAGCTGGTACTTTTGTTGATAAACTTTGTATTTGGACTTTGGACTACATGCATAGATTTTGATTTGGAATACTTCAGCGAGCTTCTGTGTTATTGAACCTTGGAACAGATCCTTGACTATTCTGTTGACTCTCTGTTTGAATTAGCTGCTGTGTATGATCTTGGATTGTCTCAAACCATGTGCTTAGGGAACAATGTGAGCGCAACAACCTAGGAATTCATCCCAGAAGGCAGGTGTGTTTGTGGAATCATCTTCTTTTGTGGCATTTCATAGGATCC
This sequence comes from Anolis sagrei, assembly GCF_037176765.1. NCBI lineage: Eukaryota > Metazoa > Chordata > Lepidosauria > Squamata > Anolidae > Anolis > Anolis sagrei. The sequence continues at coordinate 247,127,946 of NC_090023.1, forward strand.
CGTCTTTAAATAAGATGGGGAATTTACCCACCCCCTTTACACAAGACCACCCCCTCCCCTTTCTAGCTCAACAATATCAAGGATACCAGCGGACATTTTAAAACAAGCATCCTTTTTGATACATCACTTTCCATGGGATCCTCCATTCCCCTTCAGCCCTTTACACTAAAAGAGACAGGCACACTTTTCAAAACACTTATTTCAATGGGACCCCACACTGTCTTTAAACCACTAATGGAAACAGAAGAAGTGTTCTGTCGTGCGCTGGGCTTGAAACGAATTGCTTTTAAAACAGGACATGCAACTTTAGCCCAGCGGGAAGCCAGGGGGCCTGAAGAGAAATTCGTAAGGATTTTCACCATAAACCGTCTCTAGAGGGCTTGTAAAATATAACGAAGTCTTTTATTGGTGAACAATCAACAGAAACTTCTTTTGTCTTCAAAAGGTTAAACAAATCCTTCCAGGTTTTGTGCAACTGGTGGCTTCTAACTGTTGCTTTTACTCTAAAGGAAAATCTCTTTCCAAACTTCTCCCAGGCTAACTGTGAACCTAAACCTAACTGATGTGGGCTCCACTACCGAGTTGAATTGCATCTCAAAGCACTGAGTGGACCTACCAGTAGGCCTGTAGTCACTTCAGCTGGAGTTGTTGGATGTTCAAAGCTGTTTTTCCCTCCGAAATTCCTCAGAGCTTTAGAGCTGTTTTCCCTCGGAATCTTTGGGAACCCTTTTGCTCTTAAGACTGTTCTCCCCGGGAGGTCTTAAGGGTTGAAGCCTTTGAACAGGAGAAGTCTGTATATGTCCTGTACATTGACTTTTCTTGCTGAGACTGGCTGAAAATGGCTCCCTTCCCTTCACAATTGTCCTGAACAGGGGGTGGAACCAAACTTAACGATGATGGACAGGGGGCCTGCAAACTTTAACAGGAAGCCACCCTTCTGCAGAATCCGAAGCCTTGGGCTGCAAACACTTAATACAAAGCAAATAAAGTGGGAGCTTCTGGTACAGCTGTACCAGCACAAGAAGCATTAGCAGACTGCCCACACTGAAACATCACAAAGTAAAGGACAAATCCACCACTTCCCATGACAAGAAAAATGCCTAATTTTAAGAATTTCAATGAACAGGGAAAGGATTGGAGTCGATTTATGCTCATCTTTGAAATCTTCCTGTTTCTACAAACTGCTGAGATGGAGTCTCCAGGGGAAACACTGGAATCAGTCCAGTGTCGTTTGATGAGCTCCGTGAAAGTCGAAGGGTGTAGGGTGTAGAAATGGGTGGAAATGGAGGAAACCTTCCATATGATGAGATCCCTAGAAATTTCTAGGGAGGTGTTGTCTCAGTTTGTTTATCAGCACTTTTTCACTTTCATGAGAGTCTAGTGTACCTAACACAGCAAATGTGGAAGGTTTACTGTACGTATGTGTTAATATCAGCCTTCTCCAACATGGTGCTCTCTACGTGTGTTTACTACAACACTACTGGAAATAGGCAATAGAATTTCATTAGAGAACCTTGAGATTCCTAGAAAGGTGTTCTCTTGGGGAAAAAACCCAATTTATTCATGTTTTTTTTTTCACTCTCAAGGGGGCACCAGAGAACATAGAGATTCCCAGAGAAACATTTTAATAAATTCTTTAAAAAGTAAAACTTGCAAATGTGGAGGGCTGACTGAATTGACAAAGTGTAAAAGTCGCCTGAAAAGAATTATTGTGAGTAAAACAGTAGTTGACAGGGAAATGATTAGCATACCTATCACCTTTCTGCTGGTTGTTTTTGTTCAACACTTTAAAAACATTGGCTGCTTTGCATTATAATATGTGATAGAATAGAATTGTGCTTAAGGGATAGTTTATTCCTAAACATAATTATATACAGTAAAAATCAGGTTCACCTGTTATTTATAACATAACACACCAAATAACAACACTGATCTTACTGTTAGGTTTCTTTTGTAAAGGTATCTAAAGCAAGGAACAATTTGTTCCATAAAAGCAATTGAAGGACAATAACTAAACAGATGCAAAGAAGCTTGAACCTGAAACTATATAACTGGTGTCTCTTAGCTCAAAACTTTAATTAATTCTCATTTGCCAAAGGCTTTCCTTGTTACAGTCAAGTTTACTCATTTTGTTTTAAAATTAAAATGTAGAAAACACAACTCTAATGTTTCTATTCTGCAGCTTCAGAGAAAAGTGGCCACTGCAAAATATATAATTGATTCCAAGGGATGGTCTGGTACATTTTTAAAAAAGTTATAAGCATACATTAGTAGAAAATGTACAATTTCCATTGTTTTTTGTGGTTTTGCAATTTACCTTCTGAATGTTAGTTTTCGAAATGCATATTCCAATATTATGCAAGACTTCAGTTAATGTACATACCAGATACATTTATCTCAAACATGTTTACATAGATATGCTTTATATAATATATATCAAACAATATAGATACGTCCGAACACAAATAGAGAAAACCAGTGCACAACTCTTAGCACATAGCTTTTATCAATATAATTACTTTTCATTTCTTGGAAGAAGAAACTTTGACTTTTGTTTTGTTTTTGTCAAGGCTTAAAATGTCCAATAGTAACAAAAACAAACAACTGAAATATAATTCTGTCATATTTAATAGTAAGATGTTACCTTTATGCAAATAATAAAAGAACAATGCCCACATGTCAAAAACAAAACAAACTCTAAGACAATCTTTGCCCATGGAAATAATAAAGGCAGCATTTTGTTAAGCTCTTTTTATGGGCACTAGACTAACCACTGCCTTACCAGGACAAAAATATGAGCTTTAGCTTGAGAACCATAATAAGAAATCACAAATATATATTTAGAACATCATCTGAAACTAATCTCCAGTTTTGCTGCTATAGTTCGATTTTTCCCTCATTCATGAGATTTATTTAAGCCTAGTGGCTAAATGTGATCGTGGAACCAGGTCTTAAGCAATAGCTTTGCTTGGAATGCTCTGCTTTAATATCCATTCTGATCTGTTAAAACATTAAAAGTCATTTAATTGCGAACCATAGTAGAAACACATAATGAGTGGGTTTGTGTTAGGTAGCAATGAAATCATGATCTAATGCTTGAATTAAATCAGTAAAGCATACAGATGATCAAAGCTCAGTAAAAATAAAAATGTATGAGCTGGTATCATCCCAAAGAAAACCCTGGGCATTTTAATCTGAACCGGATTGTTCCAAAAGAGAGAATTTTGGATTCCCAATAATATCTTTGTGGAATTAGGTTAATTTACAGATGGGTAACAACAGCTGGCACAAGGGACAGAGGCGGAAAATCATTGAATAGCAATGAATTTCAGTTCAATTGAAGCATGTACTGCTATCCTGGCTTTGCACATATGGATCATCAGTTTTCCTGCTACAATATAAAAAACACAAGTTATGAGAAATTCAAAGCATCTGTTGTTGCCAGTTGAAAAATCTGAACAAAGCAGCTTTTCTACCAAGTAATGAAAGGGCAGGGAGTTTTCATGTAAATCTCAGCAGGGACATAGTTCAGTGCCCAAGGCCAAGAGGAAAGAAATACAAAGAGGCGTCCCAAAGGCAGGTGTTGGCGACATCTCACCTGTCAAGGGATGCCATGGGACCAAGGCAGGAGGCTCCCATGGGCTGGAAGCCTGGGGCAATGGCCTACTCAATGCAACAGCTGAGAGTCAGCCTTTCATGTTGAACAACTCATAGAGGAAGGGTAGGTTTGTTGCAAAAACCTCTGTATCAGGACTACATATTGAAAAGTTTGGAGAATAGTCACATAAATATTTAATTAGCTTGTTTGTTAAATTTGTGTCTGGGCTTTTCAGCAGCAATGACAGGAACTCTAAGTATGACTGAAGGTGTAACTACATTGTAGAATTCATGCATTGACAGCAGCTTATCATATATACTCAAGTATATCTTCAGAATCACTGATGATTGACCATCAATTTATTTATTTATTTATTTATTATGTCCGGGGCAACCAGACATTTAAAACAGGCTTAATACCAATTCTTTTATAAAGTGCATGAAAGAACACAGCAGCATTTATGTGAAAATTTAAATTTTCCTTTTTAATTTTTTAAGCCTTGAGTTACATGGTACACTGAATAGTAAAGAATATGTATAAGACATTGTCGAAGGCTTTCATGGCTGGAATCACTAGGTTCTTGTGGGTTTTTTCGGGCTATAGAGCCATGTTCTAGAGGCATTTCTCCTGACATTTCGCCTGCATCTATGGCAAGCATCCTCAGAGGTAGTGAGGTCTGTTGGAATTAGGACAATGGGTTTATATATCTGTGGAATGGCTGGGGCGGGGCAAGGAGCTCTTCCCTGCTGCAGCTAGGTGTGAATGTTTCAGCTGATCACCTTCATTAGCATTTGAAGGCCTGCCTGAGCCTGGGAAAATCTCTTCTTGGGAGGTGTTAATATGTGCCTGGTTATTTCCTCTCTGTTGTTTTGCTGTTGTAATTTTAGAGTTTTTTAATACTGGTAGCCAGATTTTGTTCATTTTCATGGTCTCTTCCTTTCTGTTGAAATTGTCCACAAGCTTGTGGATTTCAATGGCTTCTCTGTGTAGTCTGTGGACAATAACAACCACCATGTCAGACTACACAGAGAAGCCTTGAAATCCACAAGCATGTGGACAATTTCAACAGAAAGGAGGAATCCATGAAGATGAACAAAATCTGGCTACCAATATTAAAAAACATCCAACCCCAAATTGGGAAAGAAGTCGTCCAGGAATACCTGGCCGCTCTTAACGAGTTCAAGTCCCCAGGGCCAGATCAACGACACCCCAGAGTATTGAAGGAACTAGCGGAAGTCATTTCGGAACCATTGGCAACCATCTTTGAGAGTTCTTGGAGAACGGGAGAAGTTCCAGCAGATTGGAGGAGGGCCAATGTGGTCCCAATCTTCAAGAAGGGAAAAAAGGATGACCCAAACAACTACTATCCGGTCAGCCTCACGTCGATACCGGGCAAGATTCTGGAAAAGATTGTTAAGGAAGCGGTCTGCAAACACTTAGAAACAAATGCAGTCATCGCTAATAGTCAACGTGGATTTATCAAAAACAAGTCATGCCAGACTAATCTGATCTCTTTCTTCGATAGAGCTACAAGCTGGGTAGATGCGGGGAATGCCGTGGATGTAGCGTACCTGGATTTCAGTAAGGCCTTCGACAAGGTCCCCCATGACCTTCTGGCAAGGAAACTAGTCCAATGTGGGCTAGGCAAAACTACGGTGAGGTGGATCTGTAATTGGTTAAGTGGACGAACACAGAGAGTGCTCACTAATGCTTCCTCTTCATCTTGGAAAGAAGTGACGAGCGGAGTGCCGCAGGGTTCCGTCCTGGGCCCGGTCCTGTTCAACATCTTTATTAATGACTTAGATGAAGGGCTAGAAGGCATGATCATCAAGTTTGCAGACGACACCAAATTGGGAGGGATAGCCAATAGTCCAGAGGACAGGAGCAGAATTCAAAACGATCTTGACAGATTAGAGAGATGGGCCAAAACTAACAAAATGAAGTTCAACAGTGACAAATGCAAGATACTCCACTTTGGCAGAAAAAATGAAATGCAAAGATACAGAATGGGGGATGCCTGGCTCGAGAGCAGTACGTGTGAAAAAGATCTTGGAGTCCTCGTGGACAACAAGTTAAACATGAGCCAACAATGTGATGCGGCGGCAAAAAAAGCCAATGGGATTTTGGCCTGCATCAATAGGAGCATAGTGTCTAGATCTAAGGAAGTAATGCTACCCCTCTATTCTGCTTTGGTTAGACCACATCTGGAATATTGTGTCCAATTCTGGGCACCACAATTCAAGAGAGATATTGACAAGCTGGAATGTGTCCAAAGGAGGGCAACTAAAATGATCAAGGGTCTGGAGAACAACCCCTATGAGGAGCGGCTTAGGGAACTGGGCATGTTTAGCCTGAAGAAGAGAAGGCTGAGAGGAGATATGATAGCCATGTATAAATATGTGAGAGGAAGCCACAGGGAGGAGGGAGCAAGCTTGTTTTCTGCTTCCTTGGAGACTAGGACGCGGAACAATGGCTTCAAACTACAAGAGAGGAGATTCCATCTGAACATTAGGAAGAACTTCCTGACTGTGAGAGCCGTTCAGCAGTGGAACTCTCTGCCCCGGAGTGTGGTGGAGGCTCCTTCTTTGGAAGCTTTTAAGCAGAGGCTGAATGGCCATTTGTCAGGGGTGATTTGAATGCAATATTCCTGCTTCTTGGCAGGGGGTTGGACTGGATGGCCCATGAGGTCTCTTCCAACTCTTTGATTCTATGATTCTATGATTCATTCTGTTCCATGACGACTGCATGAATTTCAAATTCCAAGAGGTGTTTTTGCTAGTTCCTTCCTCTGAAATATAATAATGTTACGTGATAATAGCTGACAGAGCAATGATATGTGTTACTATTATTCTGTTCATTCAGCCATTATTGTGTTCATTCAGTATTTAATATTTTTCAGTGCAGCTTAATGAAGAATTACTACCAATTGCGGGTGCTTATTAAGTAGAAACAACTAAGTAAATCATCATTACCTAGATAAGCACATTGATTTTTCAAATTCCTTTGTGAGAATAGTTTTGGTCTTCTACAGATTTTGCAACTTGCAAATGTCTCCAAAAGGAGACTGTAATAAGAAAAAGAAAGTAATGTATAGACAAAGAAGCTAATGCTGAATTATGTAATATAGCTACATTCACGACACCAGGATGCATATAAGTCCTCTTTTATCCTGCATTGGATTAGACAACGTATTATCAAAAAAGGGTTCCAAATTATGAATTATGAGGCATAGCTCCATTGAGACATACAGTGGGCTTGTGTCGCCTTTGTCCTGTAGTAACCCTTCATAAAATGCTCTGGAATGTTGTCCAACACACCCTGGACTATAGGAAACAATCCCTCAAATAATCACAATCCTTTTACAATGAACTGGGAGACGTGGTGGTGGTGGTGGGGGCACACAATGGGCTTGTGTCAGAGCCCAGGGTCCTTTTTCTTGGCTCCGCCTGATATGATCTGGGAATGTTTTTATCTCCTATTCCACAAGCTAGACCATCTTTGCAACACCCATTGAGATGGCCATCACCCTACAGCACCCATTATATATCTGGACTAACACCATTGTATCCACCGGAGCCAGAACATGAAGCCCACTATTGATTGCCACTCCACATTCCTTTTCCATCGCAACCTTTTCAGGGGCAAATCAAGAAATGTACAGGCTGTTCAAAATAATCCAATGACAGCTTATTTGAGTTTCCCGAAACAACAAAGAGCAATCAGCATTGATGTTGGAGAGAATCCTGGACCAACCATGGAGTAGATCCTAGATGTACACTTTCTGAGCTGATCAGAGGCTAGCGTTGGAATCTTGAATAGCTGTCAAATGTAATAAATATGCTCTGTATTTGCAATTCTTTGAAGTGTTTTCTCTACTGACATCCTTTCTGGCCATTGAGAATAAATCTCTGATTTTGCCTTCAACCCGTCTGTGTCTCATCTGGCCTTCTGTGAAGCTTGTGTCTCATCTGGCCTTCTGTGAAGCTTGATGCCTCCTAACCCACGGTTCTTGTGGAAGCTGGAATTACACAACAAAAGAATAGTCCAATGTTTCTGTTCACGTACTGGACAATCAGTTATAGGAAGTCTACTATCAAAACCCGAGTGTCTCCTTCTCACACTCCTAGCAACAATATACAGATATACTGCCTCTGAAACGAGATGGCATGCAGTCATCATAACTAGGAGCCCCCGGTGCCTTGTGCCGGCAGAACTGTAGACCAACAGGTCACAGGTTCGAATCCGGGGAGAGGCGGATGAGCTCCCTCTATCAGCTCCAGCTCCTCATGCGGGGACATGAGAGAAGCCTCCCACAAGGATGATAAAAACATCAAATCATCCAGGCGTTCCCTGGGCAACGTCCTTGCAGACGGCCAATTCTCTCACACCAGGAGTCACTCCTGACACGACAAAAAAAATCATAACTAGTAGCCATTAGCAGGTTCATCTTTCATGTGCCGTCACACCCAGATGCTATAATGTTAAAACTAAGATGTGCTTCTCTCTTTATCTGGGCGAACCGCTGGGGGTCTTTCTCTGAAGCAATAACTCAATACTTTCAGCAACTGATGCCAGTCAAGATATGAACATCAACAAAATCCTTGGCAGACTTGGCACAGCTTGATAAAGTTACAACACAAACAGTCAATTTGAGAAACCACAGAGATGTTCTTTCTTTCCCTTTTTCTTCAATTACTGAGGTAACCTTTCTCCAAATGGTAGAAAAAATCCTGAGATATTTCACCCTAACCCTGAGCTGCTATGGTTAGAAAGAACAGGTCTTCCCCTATCTAAGCACAAGGTCAGTTTTGGAGATGAAGTAATGCTCAATAGTGCTCAATAACTATTTCTCTCTATTTCTCAGTAACTCAATTACTCAATTACTATCTCAGTATCTTAATCTCTCTCTCTATAACTCAATAGTACTCACAATGGGTTTTTCAGAGCTCCCTGCCTGACCAACAGCACATCTGAGGTTCTTTTCTCTACTGAAGGAGGCAGGGGAGATTCCAAAATGGAGATCTCAACCCCAGGAAAAAGGGCGGACTCCAAACCCAAAGGGATACTTTCTAAACCAATAATTGCAGAGGGCCTGCAGGCTGGCTTTCCAGACTCTGATACTGTTTAACTTCTAGGGTGCTGCTGGGTCTGTAGCAACCCTGGGGAAATGCAAAGGAATGCTATCCCATGCAGCTAAAAGGCAATGTAAACCATGCTCCTGGAAGACAGAACATTTCACAAATTTATCCCGCCCCCTTTTAAAGCCATCCAGGGTGGCAAGCATTTATTTATTTTATTTCACAGTTTTCTATACCGAGCTTCTCAACCTCTTTGAGGGACTCAGCCCGGTTTCCAGCCATAAAAAACATATACACTCATTAAAATATCATGTATCACAATTACAAAAACAACTTTAAAAACACAATATATAAAACTACAGTGGTCAGTCGTCCTATTAAGATGGATCTACATCAACTTCCATCCAGGGTCCTATGGTGTTGTCTCATTCATCGAAGGCCTGACTCCACAGCCACGTCTTCACCCGTTTCCTAAATGTTAGGATGGATGGGGCGGTTCTGGCCTCCAGAGGGAGAGAGTTCCAGAGTCGCGGGGCCACCACCGAGAAGGCCCTGTCCCTCGTCCCCACCAGGCGTGCTTGCGAGGCCGGTGGGACCAAGAGCAGCGCCTCTCCAGATGATCTTAATAATCTTGATGGTTCGTAGGGGAGAATACGTTCGGAGAGGTAAACAGGGCCGGAGTAGTTTAGGGCTTTATAGGTTAACACCAGCACTTTGAATTGTGCTCGGAAGCTAATTGGCAGCCAGTGGAGCTGGCGTAACAGCGGAGTGGTGTGCTCCCTGTACCCAGCCCCCGTTAGTAATCTGGCTGCCGCGCGTTGGACTTGCTGCAGCTTCCGGGCAGTCTTCAGAGGCAACCCCACGTAGAGAGCGTTGCAGTAGCATCACTTCTGGCTGTGAATGTCACATTTTCACTATCTTCTACCATTTTAAACCTTGGCTTGTAATCATCAGAGATGGTATTTTTATACATCTCTGCATCATTCCTTGACATTCTTCTGAGCAAAGCAGCCTCAAATATTACAATCTGTTCTCATAAGCAAGTTGTATTTTGATTGCCCTTTTCAGCACCTTTCCATCTCTGCAATTTTTTTTAAAAAAAACGCAATGACCAAAACTGTGCCCAGTATTCCAGATGAGGTCATACCATGGATTTGTATAAGGTCAGTATGCTATTGCCAACATTATTTCCGATTCATTTCCCTAATTATGCACAACTTGGAATTTATCTTTTTTTTCTGGCAGCCACACACTGGGTTGACATTTTCATAGAAATATCAGCCACGACTCCCACATTTCTTGGTCAGTTGCTGCCAGGTCCCATCAGTGTATATGAGAAGAAGGATTTCATACACTGCATGCATCACTTTATACTTCCCTTCACTGAATTTTCATTTTAAAGTCCATCCTCCTAGTTTGGAGAAAACGTTTTGGAACAATCACTTTTACTTCTCATCACTCTAAATTGTTATCAGCAAATGTGGCCCCTTCCACACAGCTATATAAAATCCACACTTTAGTGGATTATACGGCAATGTGGACTCATATAACCCAGTTCAAAGCAGATATTGCAGATTATCTGCCTTGATATCCTGGGTTATGTGGCTGTGTGGAAGGGCCCTGTGATCACCTCATTACATGCCCTTGTGATGTTGCAGCAAAAAAAAAGCCAATGGGATTTTGGCCTGCATCAAAAGGAGCATAATGTCTAGATCTAGGGAAGTAATACTACTCCTCTATTCCGCTTTGGTTAGACCACACCTGGAATATTGTGTCCAATTCTGGGCACCACAATTTGAAGAGAGATATTGACAAGCTGGAATGTGTCCAGAGGAGGGCAACTAAAATGATCAAGGGTCTGGAGAACAAGCCCTATGAGGAGCGGCTTAAGGAGCTGGGCATGTTTAGCCTGAAGAAGTGAAGGCTGAGAAGAGATATGGTAGCCATGTGAGAGGACGCCACAGGGAGAAGGGAGCAAGCTTGTTTTCTGCTTCCCTGGAGACTAGGATGTGGAACAATGGCTTCAAACTACAAGAAAGGAGATTCCATCTGAACATGAGGAAGAACTTCCTGACTGTGAGAGCCGTTCAGCAGTGGAACTCTCTGCCCCGGAGTGTGGTGGAGGCTCCTTCTTTGGAAGCTTTTAAACAGAGGCTGGATGGTCACTTGTCAGGGGTGATTTGAATGCAATATTCCTGCTTCTTGGCAGGGGGTTGGACTGGATGGCCCATGAGGTCTCTTCCAACGCTTTGATTCTATGATTCTAATGTCTATTATGTTAATTGTAGATTAATTGATTGTTGCATGTTTCTATCTGTGTATTGGATCTGGCATTGAACCTCACAACGTCTGAGGATGCCTGCCATAGATGCAGGCGAAACGTCAGCACAGAATGCTTCTGGAACATGGCCATACAGAAGGTCGGGAGGGATGAGCAGATCTAATTTCGCTTGGGAGGGAGTTCCACAGGCGAGGGGCCACCACAGAAAAGGCCCTGTCCCTTGTCCCCACCAAACACGATTGCGATGATGGGGGGACAACGAGCATATGAACTATAAATGATCTTAGGGCCTAGATCCATGATGATGAACCTATGACACGTGTGTCAGCACTGACATGCGTAGCCATTTTCGATGACACATGGTCGCATGCGGCCGCATACAGAGAAGATGGGGCCGCATCCCAAGAAGGACATTTCATCCTCAGCTCCTACACCAGCATTTTTCTATAATGCCGAGATATATGGCATTATAGAAAAAGCAGGTAAGTTAAATAATTAGTTTTTGGTTTATTAAATACAGTTATATATTACAATAATATATTTTTGTTATTAAACTATAAATATCATGAAATTATATTTTTTTCTCGAAGTGACACCCCACCTGAGTTATGCTAGTTTTTTTTGGCAAGTATTGACACACCAAGCTCAAAAGATTGCCCATCATTGGCCTAGATGGATCGTAGCGGGAGATATGTTTGGACAAGTAAACTGGGCCAAAACCATTCAGGGCTTTATAGGATTTCCCCCATTCCTGTTGTCTCACCCCCATTCTTAACTATGAGTAGTTTGTAAGTCAGATGTTTGTATCTCGGGGACTGTCTGTATTGTATTAACGTAGATCAGTGTTTCTCAACCTGTGGGTCGGGACCCCTGGGGGGGTCGCGAGGGGGTGTCATAGGGTTTGGCCATGGGGGTTCTGTGTGGAAAGTTTGGTGCGGTTCATAATACTCTTTGATTGTAAGTGAAGAGTAGTTTGTAAGTCAGATGTTTGTATCTCGGTGACTGCCTGTATTGTATTAACGTAGATCAGTGTTTCTCAACCTGTGGGTCGGGACCCCTGGGGGGGTCGCGAGGGGGTGTCATAGGGTTTGGCCATGGGGGTTCTGTGTGGAAAGTTTGGTGCGGTTCATAATACTCTTTGATTGTAAGTGAACTATAAATGCCAGCAGCTACAACTCCCTAATGTCAAGTCTCATTTCCCCAAAGTCAACCAGTGTTCACATTTGGGCATATTGAGGATCTGTGCCAAATTTGGTCCAGATCCATCATTGTTTGAGTCCATAGTGCTCTCTAGATGTAGGTGAACTACAACTCCCAAACTCAAGGTCAATCCCCACCAAACTCTTCCAGTATTTTCTATTGATCGTGGGGGTTCTGTGTGCCAGGTTTGGTTCAATTCCATAGTTGGTGGAGTTCAGAATGCTTTTGATTGTAGGTGAACTATAAATCCCAGCAACTATAACTCCCAAATGATAAAATCAACCCCATCAGTATTCAAATTTGGGTATATTATGTATTTTTGCCAAATTTGCTCCAGTGAATGAAAACACATCCTGCATACTGGATATTTACATTCCGATTCATAATAGGAGCAAAATTACAGTTATGAAGTAGCAACAAAATTGATGTTATGGTTGGGGTCACCATAACATGAGGAACTGTATTAAGGGGTCGCGGCATTAGGAAGGCTGAGAAACACTGACGTAGATGGTTATTGCTAGACACACTCTCTTCCTGCGCAATCATGGCTCCTCCCATTAGGAAATCCTGATAGAACTAAAGAACTCTGGGAAGCTCCTTCTTGATCATCTTCTTCTTCCAGGATCTACTTCAGGGAAGTGGTGGATGTGTTTCCCGTCCTATTAGGCCGGGAAGAATTGCGTGATCGGAATGGATCAAGATCTGGAACCATAAAACAAAGACGTAAGGTTAGATTAGAAGAAGGGACAGAGGAGGCCACGGCAGGCAGAGAAGCCAGGATCTAAAGCAATAATAACCCAAACATTGAGAGGCCAAACTTCTCAATGCCATAGAATCCTGGGAGTTGCAGCGTAGAGGCTCCAACTCTCATGATTCCATGGGATTGCTCCATGGAGTTAAAGTGGTGTCAAACTGCATTAATTCTACAGTGCAGATACACGTTAGGTTTGGCACTGCAGGCCAGAGCTTGTCTCCCAAATTTGCAATAGGGTAAGGCCTGATGAAGGCCTTTGAATAAATACCATTCCGGCAAGGGCTTTCTTTCCATTTTTAGGGCCTCTTCTACACTGCCATATAAAATGCAGATTATCTGCTTTGAACTGGATTATCTGGTCGTGTAGATTCATATAATCCAGTTCAAAGGAATTACCTGATTTGATAATCTGGATTATCTAGCAGTGTAGAAGGGGCCTTTGTGAGCTGCAGAAGGAGGCCTAAGGCAGTGGGGCATTCAAAAGGTACAGTACATTTGTGGGTTCCATTTGTGTAAATTTGATTGTTTACAGACTTGATTAATAGGGTCTATCTCTAGGAGAGAAGTCTAATTAATGTTTTTTTAAATATATATATATATATATATATATATATAGGTTATTGTGGTTTTTTCGGGCTATAGGGCCATGTTCTAGAGGCATTTCTCCTGATGTTTCGCCTGCATCTATGGCAAGCATCCTCAGAGGTAGTGAGGTCTGTTGGAATTAGTTAGGACAATGGGTTTATATATCTATGGAATGGCTGGGGTGGGGCAAAGAGCTCTTCTCTGCTGGAGCTAGGTGTGAATGTTTCAACTGACCACCTTCATTAGCATTTGAAGGCCTGCCTGAGCCTGGGAAAATCTTTTGTTGAGAGGTGTTAGGATGTGCCTGGTTGTTTCCTCTCTGCTGTTTTCCTGTTGTAATTTTAGAGTTTTTTAATACTCGTAGCCAGATTTTGTTCAATTTTAATGGTCTCTTCCTTTCTGTTGAAATTGTCCACATGCTTGTGGATTTCAGTGGCTTCTATGTGTAGTCTGACATGGTGGTTGTTGGTGTGGTCCAGCATTTCTGTGTTCTCAAATAATATGCTGTGTCCAGGCTGGTTCATCAGGTGCTCTGCTATGGCTGACTTCTCTGGCTGAAGGAGTCTACAGTGCCTTTCATGTTCCTTGATGCGTGTCTGGGCGCTGCACATTACAGCAGGACCTCTTTATGCACTGAGGTTTGTTTCTAGGACACACACACATGCAAACACCGTGGATATCAAAACACAGAGATGCTCAAGTCCCATTATATACAATGGGATAGTAAAATGGTCCCCTTTATTTTAAAAAAGGGAAAATCAAGGTTTGTCTGTCTGTTTGTTTGTTTATTTATTTATTTATTGAAATAACCTAGATTTTCAAGCCACGAGTCACTGATTTCTGGTCTCCTAGAGTTCTAGGTAAACACTCAAGTCATATGCCACTTTGGCTGTCTATCTTTGAGAGATGTTAAACTGCTATAAAGCCAATATAAATATGTAGTGCAGCTGCACCCAGTGAGAACTGACAGCATATCTCCTTTTTGTTTCCCTCTGTGCAGTTTGGCTCCTTTTCTTCACTCTGCTAGTCTGACTTTTCTTCTCATCTCCTTGGACATCAAGAGAAACCTGACCATAGAGGAAAATCTATTGGCAAGTTGACTTCTTTCTACAAACACATAATGTATTTTATGTATATTATATATGTATGTGTGTGTGTGTAATTATAGGCTTCTAAACATGCAGTATTGTTGCTTTAAAGCAGTACGAATGATTATCTGGGCTGAAGTTCTTTCTACAAACACATAATGTATTTTTATGTATTATATGTGTGTGTGTGTGTAATCATAGGCTTCTAAACATGCAGTTTTGTTGCTTTAAGGCAGTACAAATGATTGTCTGGGCTGAAGTTCTTTCTACAAACACATAATGTATTTTATGTATTATATGTGTGTGTGTATATATATATATATATATATAATCATAGGCTTCTAAACATGCAGTATTGTTGCTTTAAAGCAGTATAAATGATTATCTGGGCTGAAGTTGATAATTATGGATTAAGTACTGTTGTTGGTTGTCCTGAATAGGTCCAAAGCTGCTTTATTCTGCTGGTTGCCCACTTCTGCCTTTGGGAAAAGGGCAGCCACTCCCTCTAGTCCAGGAAATAGGCAAACTCCACCACAAAGCCATTTCTATGGGCCCATAGACCCCAAGGTTTTACCTCTAAATTCCCCCAGATGCCCTCAGCAGGGTGTTTGTGTTGCATTTTGGGACTCCCCTGGTAATTTTATGCACAGGAGAGGCCTTTTTTAAAAGAAAGAAAGAAAAAGTGAACAGGAAATTCCAACACAACTATCATCTTACATTATCGTATGTTTGTGTTGTCTCAAACCATCCTAAATGCCTTTTTCTTTTCTTTTTTTAAACTACTTTTAGGTGTAACATTTGGAAATCCTTTAAAAATGATGGTTATTAAGCGTATGATCAACAACATTTCTTGGTTCTACTGGCAATTCCAGCTGGTCACAATGACCTATCTCATGGATTCATTTGAATGGTGGGTCTTCCATGGTTTTCTCCTTGTTACTTCTATGTTATTGGCGTACATTTTTTATGCCGTTCTGGGGCATGTCTCCCATCTTTTTGACTTGCAACCTGAAAGTACCATTTCAGCCATGATGTGAATTTATCATCTGTAATATAGACTGGACCTTTCTTCTCCTTACATGTTTTGCATGTTATTTAAGCATTGTGGGTACAAGTGGAGACTCTGGAGAATATGAATGTATATTATTGTTATTTTAAAATGTTATTTTATGATATTTTATACTTATTATCAATGTATTTGGATTGTTGTTTACAAGATTTTAATATGTTGTAAGCTGTTTTTGGTCCTGTAAGGGAGAAAAGCGGGAGAAAGATAAAGATTCATCATTATTATTATTATTATTATTATTATTATTATTATGAAACCTTTTTAAAAGTCTCAACGAAACCACCACGATTATTTCCTTATCTTCTTATGCCATTTATTGACTGTCTCTATGTGTTTGAAAAAAATGGTGAAAATCTTTCCTTTTCCAGATGATGTTATTCTCTTAAAGTTCTTGTTCAGTAAAAAAGATTTCCCTGTTATCAAAATTGTGATTGAAATGTTATTTTAGTTCATTATGTAGAAGTTTTCTGTGGTAGTCTTGAGAAAAGTGAATAAAATGGGGAATAAAGGCAGAAAGAATAAAGAGGATTTACTTATTCTCTTGTAGAGAATCTTGGAATTTACTGTGGAATGTAGTGCAACACTAGGGACTGAATTCATATTAAGGCTAAGCCCTATGTCTGCTTAATTTAGTGTTACTTATGGTCAGAGTAACTTTGCATGGAATGGTACACTTATTTATGTTTTGTTGTATATTACTGTAGGAGAACGTCATGCCCACCTATGTGAAATTTATATAGGGAAATCAGAGACACAATATATATTCCTTTAAAAAGAGGCATAGTTCAGGTTATCTGCTACCATATTTCCCTGAAAATAAGACCAGGTCTTATATTAATTTTTGCTCCAAAAGATGCATTAGGGCTCATTTTTAGGAGGCGTCATATTTTTTTTCATCACACTCATGAAAAGCCCTCTCAAGGACTGAACTTGACAACCCTAGGGTGCTTCCATACAGCGCTTTATCCCAGGGGCATCCGCATTTAAAAAACACGGATGTTCCTGGGCCCCCTCTACACACATCCCAGAAAGCGTGTGCTTTCTGTGGTGGATGTCCAGATGTTCTCCTGGAACGTTCCGGGAGAACACCCAAACAATCTAACTGTCTCCCCAAAAGAACCCCAAAGAACTGTGAAAACACAAAAGAATTTACCCGGCCTCCATTAGAGAGCTGCCAGAGCTTTTTTGATTTTTTTTTTGTAACTTTCCTCCTCCCCCCCCCCCCTTCTCCTGCCGCATCATTTGTATGCGCCAGGAGAACTCCGGCAGCCATCTCATGGAGGGTGGGTGAGTTCTTTTGTTTTTTGTACTCTGTTTTGGGGGTTGTTTGGGGAGGAGGGTGGTATTCTCACAGATTTCCGGGTTAATTTATCACAGAAATCTGTGAGAATGCTGTCTGGACTGCAGTCCAGACACTAGAAGTAATGGATTTATCCGGCGCCTTCCGAGCAGGTGCAAAATAAACCCACTGACATATTAATTCACCACAAACCTGGGTTTTCCTGCTTTGTGGCGAATTAATTCGAGTTTGTCTAGGTCACCATCTGGACACCCCCTTTTTATTGCAGTAACCCCCACATTAAAGGGGCTGTATGGATGCGCCCCTAGTTATAAAGAAGAAGAAATGTATTTTATTTTTTACCAGAATTTTATTTTTTTTAGTATAGAGAGCCAAATTTTCTCATCCCAACACACTTGGATTCTAATGTAGTACAGAAATAATTCATTTAAAATTAAAATACAAAAATGAGACTTGTTTGCTGGCAATCTATGTCAATCTGCAATCAAACAATGTCAAAAAAGTAATGTTGAATACTATAAAATAAGATTTGTTTATAAATAAAGAATAAGAATTGCATATAAATCATCATATAGTATATATGCATATCTAAGTTTAGAATGGAGCCCCCGGTGGCACAGCGGATTATAGCGCTGAGCTACTGAACTTTCTGACTGAAAGTTCGAACTGTGCTCCATGTAGGCATGCTGGCCACATGACCTTGTAGGTGTGTACAGACAACGCTGGCTCTTTGGCTTACAAATGGATTTGAGCACCACCTCCCAGAGTCGGACACAACTAGACTTAACGTCAAGGGGAACCCTTTACCTTTTTACTAAGTTTAGAATTGTAAATAAAATCAACCCCCCAAAAACTGAGTTGATTTATCCATGGATCAATGTAAGCACTGTACCTTAATTGTTATCTAAAGGAGGCACCCATTTCTCTGAGTTAGGCAGCAAAAGTCAAGAGTTTATTCCATGCTGGGAACATCTCAAATGAGCATCAACACCTTCTATTCTCCTGCTGCTCATTTGAGGACAAGTTCCAAATAGCTGCCGTTCTTCTGAGATAGACTTACATCTTGGCCTTTTACCATTCTACTCAAAGAAGACTATGGTAATTTGTTTGATAAGAGCTGATATTGTACCTCAACTCTTAAAAAACGTGGTGAAAGCCGTTTTTGCTTACCTGAGTGGGAAAATGGCACTGCTGGCACTCTCTCCTTTTGCAGAACGATCTTCAATTTATCCACAAGGTTGCCTTTTACAAACTTATATGTGTTAAACTTAATTGCACATAAGTTAACATAATCAAATTTCAAACAATGCAAAGAGTAAACACACACACTCCCATACACTCACTCTCTGACACATTTATTACTCCAGAGAACATGCTTACAGTTTGTCTCACCTGTATTACTAAAGGAAACATTCAAACATTTCATAAGTCTAAAACAGATTTACATGAATTGCTGCAGGCACAGATACATTGTGCAAGTCTGTGTTAATAAAACAAACATCCAAATATTTCATCAGGGTGAAACAGCTTTGTATGATTTCTGATGGATATGTTTTGACAGCCTGTAGCAAAAAATAGGTGTCCAATAAAGAGGACTTTATCACATCAAAAGAAACCAAGATTTAAATATGTACAGTTCCTATTCTGCATTTTTCTGTGTTCTGCACCATTGGTTGTTTGGTGCAGGCTCATGGGAGTTGAAATTGAACAACATCTGGAGAGCCATATGAGTTCAACCCTTGCTATGAAATGTTCCTTCTCTGATTTTTTGCTTGGTGTGATTTCAGCTTTACTCCCGTTTTTGTTGTTTTAGAGCACAATTCACCACTTGCTTTTTCTGTAACTGTCCCAAGATAGAAATGGCACAGTGTGTTGTGAATTGGAACAAAAATTAATAATTTTTCGACCTGTGGAAGGTGGTTGTTCAGTCTGGAATAATTGTACTTCTGTTTACATTGTAGTAATTAATACTCAATTTGCATCCAATGTGGGACACATTGGGTTACTGTGAGTATTCTGGGCTGTATGACCATGTTCCAGAAGCATTCTCTCCTGACATTTCACCCACATCTAAGGCAGGCATCCTCAGAGGTTGTGAGATATATTGAAAACTAAGCAAGGGGGGTTTATATATCTGTGGAAGGTCCATGGTGGGAGAAAGCACTCTTGTCTGTTGAGGCAAGTGTGAGTGTTGTAATTAATCACCTTGATTAGCATTGCAAAACCTTGCAGCTTCAAGGCCTGGCTGGTTCCTGCCTGGAGGAATCCTTTGTTAGGAGGTGTTAGCTGGGAGGTGTTAGCTGGTCTGGAAAAATTCCTTTTTTGAGTGTTGTTTTTGTTTACTGTCCTGATTTTAGAAGTAGCCAGATTTTGTTCATTTTCATTATTTCCTCCTTTCTGTTGAAATTGTCCACATGCTTATGGATTTCAATGGCTTCTCTGTGTAGTGTGACATGATGGTTGTTAGAGTGCTCCAGCATTTCTGTGTTTTTAAATAATATGCCGGGTCCATGTTGGTTCATCAAGTGCTCTGGTATGGCTTACTTCTCTAGTTGAAGTAGTCTGCAGTGCCTTTCATGTTCCTTGATTCGTGTTTGGGCATTGCTGCATTTAGTGGTCTCTATGTAGAGTTATCCACAGCTGCATGGTATACGGTAGACTCTTGCAGAGGTGAGAGAATCCCTCTTGTCCTTTGCAGAGAGTAGCATTTGTTGGATTTTCTTAATAGGTCAGTAGATAGTTTGTAGGTTGTGTTTCTTCATCAGCTTCCCTATGCGTTCAGGAGTTCCCTTGATGTATGGCGAAAACACTTTTCCTCTGGGTGGATCTTTGTTTTTACTCTCGTGGCTTGTTCTTGAACTTGCAGCTCTTCCGATGTCTGTGGTGGAGTCTCCATTGGCCTGTAGAGCCCAGTTTAGATGGTTCAATTCACCTTGGAAGAGGTGGAGTTTGCTGATTCTTTTTGCACAGTCTACCACTAAGAAAATCCAACCAATGCTCAGTAAAGGACAAGAGAAATCCTCTCACTACAGCAGGAGTCTACTGGATTCTCCCAGGCAGGAATCAGTCAGACCTTGAAGCTGCAAGGCTTTGCAATGCTAATTAAGGTGATTAATTGCAACATTCACACTTGGTCCAACATAGTGATCTTTCTCTCGCTATGGAAACGGATTATGGACAAGCTTGACGAAGTCTCCAATCTACAGAATTCAGCTAGACAATAGCCATTAGGCTGGTTTATTTTTGTAGATTTTATTGTATTAACTTAATGTTTTTAACTATTTATAATTATTGGTTTTGATATGTATTTTATTGTGTTTATTTGTAGGCATTAAATACGTGCCGGCTGGAAGCCACATTGAGTCCCCCCATTGGGGTTGAGAAGGGCGGGGTACAAATATTTGAAATAAATAAATAAATAGTTTCCAATATACCTCACAACCTCTGAGGATGCCTGCCATAGATGTGGGCAAAACGTAGTAGAGAATGCTTCTGGAACATGGCCATACAGCCCGCAAAACTCACAGTGACCCAGTGATTCAGGCCATGAAAGCCTTCGACAACACGAACGGGATTCATGTTTCACATTTATTAACATACACAAACTTTACACAAACATAACGTTCACATTTGTTCTCTCTGGTTCTAATATGATTCCACATTAACTGCCATTGTTCCATTCTAAGGAATTATGTGATTTTTTTTCTTTGGGGGATATTTATATTTGCATATACTTACATAATAAGAATTCTTTGAGATGGGATCCAAGTCTCAACACAGCATTTATGTATAAACCTTGCACACATAGTCTGGAGGTAATTGTATACTTTTAAAAATAATGTTGTTGTCTCCTGCTGAAAGGTTAGATGTGTAAGAAATGTCCAAACTTTACGATTGGGTAATTAATTGTAAAACGCTTCAGTGCTGAATGATAAAGTACGGGTGTCATTTTTTAAATTGTTCCTGCTCCTCTGCCTTTAATAGCAGCCAAACCCACAGAAATTAACCATTTGAATCATAATATTATCTGTATGTTAAGATGCAGACTTGCTTATTTAAATTTTGTGCCAGGCTGCTATCAAAGAACAGGAACAGGTGTTGCAAAATGTTAGCAACTGTGCAGCTTCAAAGCTACAGTAAGTCAAACTCAGAATAATGTGTCGTTTATCCAAAATTATCCTAAAGTGCTACTAGCCTATTGTTCAGTGTCCTTTATGTCTAAAACAGTTATTTCGAAGTCATTCCATCCACTTAGGTGTAACTTCTTTGCAAGATGTTTGCTTAGAATCAAACTGGCTAAAATCCTGTTTCACTTCTCCTTCCAACGATGTTCCTCAAGAATGCTTTCTTCAAAGTAGATTGTGAAATTATAGCCTCTGGAGTTGCACCTGTCTATACAGATGTATCTAGTTTCAAATCATTTAAAATTTAAGACATGAGAGGATGGGCGGGCAAGGCATCTGAAACAGTTGCCACACCAAGATTGGGAAAGAAGCTGATGAATCTCATGCTTCAGTATTAGCTGAGCAACCTTGCCGCAAAGTGCATCAGGAAGACTTCCTCATCCAGATTCATACAAAGGTGAGATATTTACCTCCTTTTCTGAAATGGTCTTCACTCCTTTTTCTTTGGAAAGTCAAAGGAGAACATCTTCCCTAAAGGTATGTGGGAGGAGAAAAGGGTATTGTATGTATTCTTTGATGTAGATGCATATATTCTTCTATGTAGAGTCAGTAAATATTCTTCTGTGTAGATTCACAGTAAGGCAAGGTAATTTTTAGCACCACCAGTTTCTTGATTGTAGTTCACCTACTATCATTCTGAACCCCACCAACAATAGAATTGGGCCAAACTTCTCACACAAATCCCCCATGACCAACAAAAAGTAGTGTGTTTTCTGATGGTCTTTGATGACCCCTCTGACACCCCCTCAGCCCCCCCCCCCCGTTCCCAATCCCCAGGTTGAGAAGCCTGACCTAATGCCTTTTAGTGGATGTAATAACTTCTCACAACATCAAAGGCATTTTATTTATTTATTTATTTATTTGTATACCGCTGTTCTCAGCCCTTAGGCGACTCACAGCGGTTAACAACAAGAACAGCAAAAATTCAATGCTACTATAACGGTGTAAAAACAGTTAACATCATAACATATTATAGAAAAGTATATAATTAACAACAATATACAATTAATACCAATAGCCATTCGCTAGCGTCTCATCACTAAAAACATGATCCAGATCCGTCATCCATTGTTCCATTCCTATGTTCATTACATTCATTGCACTGACTATTCGAATGCCTGCTCAAACAACCAGGTTTTCATTTTTTTGCGGAATACCATTAATGATGGAGCTAGTCTGATGTCCGTGGGAAGGGCATTCCACAGCCGCGGGGCCACCACCGAGAAGGCCCTATCTCCCGTCCCCGCCAGCCGTGCCTGGGAGGCAGGCGGGATTGAGAGCAGGGCCTCCCCGGAAGATCTCAAAGTCCTGGTGGGTTCATAGGCAGAGATGAGGTCGGATAGGTAGCTTGGCCGGAACCGTTTAGGGCTTTAAAGGCCAACGCCAGCACTTTGAATCGAGCCCGGTAGCAAATCGGTAGCCAGTGGAGTTGGCGCAGCAGCGGGTTGTATGCTCCCTGCACTCCGCTCCTGTTTGAATCATGGCCGCCGAGCGTTGGACTAGTTGAAGCTTCCGAGCCGTCTTCAAAGGCAACCCCACGTAGAGAGCGTTGCAGTAGTCTAAACGGGATGTAACCAGAGCGTGGGCTACCGTGGCCAAGTCAGACTTCCCAAGGTACGGGCGCAGCTGGCGCACAAGCTTTAGCTGTGCAAATGCTCCCCTGGTCACCACCTTTCTTTCCATTTTGGTGTCTCACCAACTTTGATGGCTACGCTCAAATTATGAATGGAGTAAAGTAGTGGACCCTTAATAAAAACATCTACAAGTCCCATCCCTGGCATCTCTCAATTGTAAGCAAAAATATAATTTGCCATTGGATGAATAACAGAAAACTTGGAGGATAGAGTCCTTTCTCAATAATTCAAACACTGCCTACGGGAAGCCAGAATTCATTATATTTGACAGGTGAACACAAACCAAGAAGTAGTTGAACCTGGACAGCAAAGGAGGAAGGCTCACTGAAACTGGATAAAATCTCTGCCTTCTTTGCACAGACAGATAAAAAACTTTTTGAGGTTTTTTCCAAGAAGGCAGTAATAGTCCTACACATTATTCCTTTAGTAAACTGAGTCCAGAGAAATACCTTTGATTAGAGCAATGTTTCTCAACCTTCCTAATGCCGCAAACCCTTAATACACTTCCTCATGTAGTGGTGACCCCCAACCATAAAATTATTTTTGTTGCTACTTCATAACTGTCATTTTGCTACTGTTATTGATCGTGATGTAAATATCCGATATGCTGGATGTATTTTCATTCACTGGACCGAATTTGTCACAAATACCCAATACGCCCAAATTTGAATACTGGCGGGGTTGGGGGAGGGATTGCTTTTGTCATTTGGGAGTTGTAGTTGCTGGGACTTATAGGTAACCTACAATCAAAGAGCATTCTGAACTCCACCAACAATGGAATTGAACCAAACTTCCCACACAAACTCCCATGATCAACAGAAAATACTGGAAGGGTTTGGTGGGCACTGACCTTGAATTTTGGAGTTGCAGTTCACTTATATCCAGAGAGCACTGTGAACTGAAACAATTATGGATCTGGACCAAACTTGGCACGGATCCTCAATATGGCCAAATGAACACTGGTGGCATTTGGGTTGCTGGGATTTATTGTTCACCTACGATCATTCAGAACCCCACCAACAATAGAACTGGGCCAGATTTCCCACACAGAACCCCCATGACCAATAGAAAACACTGTATTTTCTGATAGTCTTTGGTGACCCCTCTAATACTTCCCTCATGAGCCTCCCAGGGATCCCGATCCCCAGGTTGAGAAACGCTAACTTAGAGCACCTCATTTGTTTATTCTAGAATGTTTTTGTCAGCTCCCAATACAATCAGACTTTTTATACCACCTCCCCAGGTCAGTTAGTTTAGCACATACTGGGGGAAGAAACAACAAGGTCCCTTCTACATATACAAATGCTGGCTCAATCCAATCTCCATGACTCTGAATTGGGCCTGCATGGTGTCCAGATATCGTCTTTCTGAACTGCTTCAGAGGTGGCAGGGAGTCCCAATTGTCTAGCCATGCCAAATTTGGTTCAGATCCATTGAGCAACCACCCTAGGGATTCCCCCTGCCCCCAATGTCATGGCTTTCCCAATCCATGACATCCCACCTATTTTAATAATAATAACTTTTTAAATAACTTTATTCTTATATCCTGCCACCTCGAAGGGACTCGGGGCAGTTTACACACAACACAAAGTGCTTAAAAACAAACATAAAAGTGAACACAATATAAAATACAATAAAATAAAACACATGCACATATTAAAACATCAATTCAGACTCAATCAAGCTGTGATCCTCTAACTGTGGTGGTAAATTACTGCCCTATTTTGCTCTATGGCACTCTGGCTGACATCAGCCAAAGTGCTCATGCACTAAGGAAGCTGGTAGTGGGATAGAGGAAGACCCCCTCTCCTTCTTCCATTGCCACATCTCTTTCTGATGTCAGCCACAGCACTCAAGAAGTGGTAGGTAGAGTGTGTGACTGGAGACAGTGGCAACATGAGGATGGAATGACAGGGAACTAACATCCCATATCCCCGGGCTCCCACCAGTTTCAGTTAGGAACTGGCCAGTTGCCTTGACAGCCCTGGATCAGGATTTGGGCTTTCCCCTGAGTTAACGTAACCTGGGACAAGATCACATGAATGCAACCTTACCTAGGAGTTACCCTGGACCATGTTCTGGCTTACAAGAACCACTGCTTGACTATCAAGCAAAAAGTGGGTTCTAGAAATAATATCATACGAAAGCTGACTGGCACAACCTGGGGATTGCAACCAGACACAGTGAAGTGCCTTTGTGCTTTGCTATTCTGCTGCTGAATACGCATGCCCAGTGTGGAACACACCTCACCACGCTAAAACAGTGGATGTGGCTCTTAATGAGACATGCTGCATTATCACAAGATGTCTACGCCCCACACCACAGGAGAAATTACACTGTTTATCCAGTATTGCACCACCTGGCATCTTGTTGGCTGCTACATCTGGGAAGTAGCAGCCAACAATGAAAGGACCAAGGGAGTGACATCTCCGGCCCATCCCCTGTTCGGATACCAGCCAGCACACCAACGCCTTAAATCAAGAAATAGTTTTTAAAGTGGGATCCTCTCACTTCTGCAGGAGTCTACCGTGTACCATGCAGCTGTGGACAAGTCTACATAGGGACCACCAAACGCAGTGCCCAAACACGAATCAAGGAACATGAAAGGCACTGCAGACTACTTCAACCAGAGAAATCAGCCATAGCCGAGCACCTGATGAACCAACCTGGACACAGCATTTTATTTGAGAACACAGAAATGCTGGACCACTCTCACAACCACCATGTCAGAATACACAGAGAAGCCATTGAAATACACAAGCATGTGGACAATTTCAACAGAAAGGAGGAAACCATGAAAATTAACAAAATCTAGCTACCAGTATTCAAAAATTCTAAAACTGCAACAGCACAACAACAGAGAGGAAACAAACAAGGACATGTAATCACCTCTCAACAAAAGTTTGCTCCAGGCACAGTCAGGCCATTGTATGCTAATCAAGGTGGTCAATTGAAACATTCACACCTAGCTCTAGCAAGCAAGAGTCCTTTGTCTCACCCAAGTCATTCCACAGATATATAAACCCATTTTCTTGGTTCCAACAGACCTCACCACCTCTGAGGATGCTTGCCATAGATGTAGGTGAATCGTCAGGAGAGAATGCCTCTAGACCATGGCCATATAGCCCGAAAAAACCTACAACAATCCAGTTTTTTAAGATTTACAGAGATACTTGCAGGAACAGCTGAGCAAGCGGGAGTCCAGAAGTGGCAAAATAAAACCTGGAACCTCAAGCCATGGTTGATACTGAATGAGAGACTCCCTCCTGGGCACACAGAAAACCGGCTGACTTGGAAGGCGGTGAACAGACTGCACTTTGGCACCACGAGATGCAAAGCCAACCTTAAGAAATGGGGCCACCAAGTGGAATCCACAACATGCGAGCGTGGAGAAGAGCAAACCACAGACCACCTATTACAATGCAATCTGGGCCCTGCCACATGCATAATGGAGGACCTTCTTATAGCCACATCAAAGGATATTTAATATAAAGCCAAGCTTCTTACACGATAAAATAGCCCTGTGTGCTTGAAATGTGCCTGAAATGTGAGTGACACTTTATCAGCTAGATCTCTTAATTGGGATTTAGTGGTTTGAACTCTAGGTTTCTTGGCTTCTGAATCGCCTTCACTAACTTTACCTGCTTTCTGGATGGACGCTGTTTTCTTTAGCCTTGCACTGTATTTTGACTTTGCTTTAGGGCTTGCCTTTTTGACAGAGCTTAAGTAATTAAACTCTACTATGGCCTTAACTTTGTTTCCCAAGCCTTCATCATGCCAGGACTCTAAGGCTAGCAGCTAGAGGAACAGAATGAATGATTTGTGATCATGAGATTGCTTTATATCTAAGACCACTGTCACACCGAAAGGATTAGCAACTGACAAATGATTGAGAATAGGGAGACAATTCGAGATGCCTAATTCCCAATTTCTCGTAGTGACATTTTAACTTTTCTATCCATGCTGTGCTTTTTAGCTTCACATCTTCCTTTTCAAATCTTGACCGTCTTCTGATTTATTGATTACACTCTCATTTTATTAACAACAGATAAGTTATAAAAAAATTCCTCTTATTTCAATGACTTTATCACCCACCTCAAAATTATATGAATAATCTGGGGTCATTTTTCCCCTCAATTTTCAGCTGTGAACCTACTTTTGCACTTTTGTCCTTAACTTTTATCATTAGTCATTTTAAGCCTTTGATATTTTCTATTAGTATCAGGGGTCATCTCCCTGTCTTAAATTGTTAAATGTTCATGTTTCCTTCCTCTGAATTTCTTCCTACTTTCCATATAATATTTTCCTCAGATTCCTTTAGCATTTGAAAGCATTCTTTCCCCACATTATGTCTAGGGAGTAGCCTTGTGCACATTACAGATTACACATCAGCACAATCAGATATGGTGGCACCTCAACTTCTTACAAAGGAAACCATAATTTCTCATGATCTCTCTATTCAAAGGACCTGTTAAAACATAATACAATAAAGCAAGTTAAAAACATAACGCCTAGCTCCATCGTTCTTATTCCAGCTGCTACATTCAAATCAGATTCCATATGGCACTACTCCCTGAACGCCTGTGTGCAAAGGCAGGTCTTTAACCTTTTCCTGAATACCAGGAGGGAGGAGGCCAGTCTGATGTCACTGGGGAGGGAGTTCCGTAGCTGAGGGGCCACTACTGAGAAAGCCCTGTTTCTCGTCCCCACTAATCATGCTTGTGATGGGAGTGGGGCCGAGAGCAGAGCCTCCCCAGCAGATCTTAACACTCTAGCTGGCTCATAGAGGGAGATATGTTCGGTCAGGTAAGTTGGGCCGGAACTGTTTAGGGCTTTATAGGCCAAAGCTTAGCACTTTGAATTGAGCCCGGTAGCCTGATAGCAAACTGCAAATCACTCAAATTATCTGGGTTTTTCTGGTAACCCCCCCCCCCAAAGTGCTCAGAATGTGCCCAAAACAATGTATTTGCTTCTAACTCCCTTCCATATCTAGCCTATAATTCCCATATCTACTCAAAATGCAGAAGAATTTTTAAAATTTGGCCCAGTTTTGGCATGGTTAAATGTACTGGTATAGCCTGATATGAGACACAGGATGGGGAAATAGTCATCTTCAAGACACTTTGAAATGTAGAGGACTATTCTTAGTGAAATGTATAAATGAGCACTATATGAGATCGTGACAGGGAAAACCAATCCCTCATTGCTCACCGTGAATGTAGCTAAGCTGCTCGTGAAGTGCCTCCACTTGTATGAAGATGTTGCTGTTTCTGGCTCTTCTTTGCTGATAAAGATAGTTACACAGCAGCTCCTCACTTTCTTGTTTGTATTAAATTTTTTAGTACATTGCTGATAAACCCAAGTAGTTCTGCTACTTTATTGCAAGAATTTTTTTAGCATTTTTACACTGATTCCTATGCTTTTTCATTGTTTCCTAGAAACTGTGAGAATGATCGACTTTCAGGAAATTGTTACCCGATACAGGTAATATGGGACTTATTCATTAGGAATAATCTTGTACCAATAATATATTGATGTATACAGATTTCTTCTGTTAGCTTTTGGTTTGGAAGTATAATTCAAGGCCAGCCCTGCTGGATAGGCTTTTTGCCTATTATTTTTTTGCCCCAGATGGGTGATGATGGGAACCTGATCAGAAATTGTTTTGCTTGGAAGCCACTGCTTTGTTGTTTTGTTTGAAAGCAAACAAAACTTTTTATGCATGTATATACACACAACGCATAGCTCTAATTTATTTATTTATTTACTCTGTTTTTATCCCGCCTTTCTCTACCCTGAAGGGGACTCAAACTGGCTTTACAAATGGCAACTATTTGATGCCTTTAGAGGACAAACAATTAAATACATTTAAGTTGAAAATTAAAATTTTAAAAAATTAACAATTGGAGTTAAAATGCACATTAAAACATTATAATCACTATGAATCGTAATCCACAATCGTAATCCGGAGCCATTTCAAAAATCATTGCACATATTTTGTAGTTCTTTTGCACTGTAGTTAATCTCCAAAGGCTTGACCCCCAGAGTGAGATTTTCACTTTTCTTCTGAAGGCTAGGAGGGAGGGAGCTGCTCTAATATCACTGGGTCGCTGGGGAGGGAGTTCTACAGCCAAGGGGCCACCACTGAGAATGCCCTGTTCCTCATTCCCACCAGATGCGTCTGTGCAGGTGGCAGGACCAAGAGCAGGGCCTCCCCCGACAATCTTAATCTCCTAGGTGGTTCACAGGAGGAGATACGTTTGGACAGGTAAGCTGGGCCAGGATAGTTTAGGGCTTTATAGGCTAAATCCAACACTTTGAATTGTACTTGGTAGCACTTTGGCAGCCAGTGGAGCTGATGCTACAGGGGGGTTGTATGCTCCCTGTACACCGCTCCGGTGATCAACCTGGCTATTGTCCGTTGGACTATTTGAAGCTTCCGAACAGTCTTCGAAGGCAACCCCACGTACAGCGCGTTGCAATAGTCTATTTGGGATGTAACCAGAGCGCGGACTACCATGGATGTAACCAGAGATGTACTATCATAGCTCTAACAATGTTATGAATAGTTGCAGCTATAGCAAATATAGTCCTGGATTTCTGATACCAAAACAACAGTTCCCAGGATATCTAGCAGGACTGTATTCCAGCAGCTCAGTGGTGCAAAACCACTATGCCCAGAATGCACTTAGGAATATATGAGTAAGTAACAAGATATGCGTAGAGCCAAAAAGTTGCCATTGCACAATAGATGCAATCTGATGGTAGAAACAGAAGCAGAGCTGCAGACAGCAAATTTCTTTACGCCTTGTTTTTGCAAGTCCACATCCTACTTTTTGTATTGCAGCTGTGTATTATGCATTGCACAGTGGCACCCAGTTATTCAGCATTGGTATTCTACATGTGAGTTGCATAGTGTTGCCATGACATATGCAGATGGCACCAGATCATGTCTGATCTTGGAGGCTAAGTGGATCAGCCCTGATTAGAACTTAGATGAGAGACTGCCATCGAATCTCAAGTGATATTGGCTATCTTTCAGAATAATAAACTGGAAAAAGCACCTCCTTCTCTAATGAAATGCTGTGAAATTCACAAAGTGATCATGAGTCAACAAGGCTTCGAGAGTCAATATCACACACATGGGGATGGCTGTTTGAGGAGTTTGTAAGTTGTCATATTTTTGTGATAATGTATTAATTGCACAGTTTTACATCTAAGAAGCAGATCATTTTAAGTCAGGACTGGGAAATGTGTGACTCTCCAGGTGTTGCTTGCGTTGCTACTTAAGAGATATTTCAATTAGTTGTGCCCATTCCATCCAAAAATCTTTAAACTATTGTATCTCTTCCAAGAGAGCAAATCAATGTATAGGGCTCCATATACACAACACATCTTTGCTTTAGTAGCTGCCCCCTCTTATTTCCACTGAATTTGTGCAGGAGACATTTACAGTGAATAGTCACTACTTGAAATTTGAAGGGGAGTAAACATAGCTAAAGAAAATGTAACTGAACAGAACCAATAACCCAACAGAACTTTCTGTCACGTCCTTTTTTTCTTCGAGTCACAGTTTAACTGATATCATTTATACTTTGTTGATCTCCTAGGACAAACTTCCAGAAGCAACTGTCAAATGGACGAACAATCATGAAACGCCTAAAGGATTATATCTATTACCTTTATTTTCAATACATGCTGATCACTTGCTGCATTGACTTTGAGCCCTGGGAGCAAATGATAGCACATGTTGTCACTGCCACTCTTTTTTCCATGTTGGTCTTCACAGCATATATATTTATTCCTCCTCATCTGCATCTGGCTTTTCAGTTCTTTTTGCAGTAATGAGGATACTGTATGTATGAGGGAACTTTTTTGTGTAGTATCACTGTATTTGTCTAAATGGAAACATTTTAAAGCATGTGCTTGTGTTTCTCTCCCTGGTTCAATTTCATCTTGCATTACTGTATGAGTTTGCTGGTTCTGGCAACTAATTTGTGAATCATGGAGACGAAAAGGGGTGTGGGGTATGAATCTCAAACTACATAGTTCTGAGTAATGGTGAAAGAAAAAAATAGTAGAAAAAAAGGAAAGATGGAAAAGAGAAAATGCAAATATACATGATTAAAAACATGTGTGAAAAGACCATTGAAGAATGCGGAACTAAATAAGTTGCTGTGAGTTTTCTGGATTGTATGGCCATGTTCCCACTAGCATTCTCTCCTGTCGTTTTGCCCACATCTATGGCAGGCATCCTCAGAGGTTGTGAGGTCTGTTGGAAGAGGGATCCTCTCACCTCTGCAGGAGTCTGCCGCATAACATGCAGCTGTGGACAAGTCTACATAGGGACCATCAAAAGCAGCAGCATTGCCCAGACATGAAACAAGGAACATGAAAGGCACTGCAAACTACTTTAGCCTGAGAAGTTGGCCATAGCAGAGCACCTGATGAACCAACTTGGACACAGCACATTATTTGAGAACACAGAAATGCTGGACCACTCTAACAACCACCATGTCAGACTACACAGAGAAGCCATTGAAGCATGTGGACAATTTCAACAGAAAGGAGGAAACCATGAAAATGAACAAAATCTACCAGTATTAAAAAAAAAAACTTAGGACAATAAATAAAGAACACTTTAAAAAAACCAGGGGAATTCCAGACAGGAAACAATCCGGGCCAGCTAAAACCTCCCAACAAAGGATTCCACAGACAGGAAGCAGCCAGGCTTTGAAGCTGCAAGGCCATTCAATGCTAATCAAGCTGGCCAATTGCAACATTCACATTTGCCTCAAGGAAACAAGATTTTTTTTCTCCCACCCTGGACATTCCACAGATATATAAACCTCCAACAGACTATTCTATTAGAGTATTATGAATTATTAGGGGTCGAAATAATAAAACTATTAGCTATTTTATATATCCAATGTATGCATATCAATAAAAAAGTTATTCCTAATCACAAATCTGGTGATTAATATCTCACCCCACCTGAAAAACACTCATTTTTGTGACAAGCACATTGTTTACTTCTTCCTGCCTGGGTACACAAGCTTAAATAGATCAGGTCATTCCATTTTCCATTCACTTCTTTCTCTCATTCATAAATTAGGGCATTTCCTATATATATATAAAGTGTGTGACAATCATATCTATTATTAACTCCTAGGTGCTGATAGGCTCATCCTCCAGATGATATAACAGTATATGACCAAATTTGGTTTTAGCCACAATTTGATTATCTCAATCAAAAATCAACTGAGCTTACAGCAGTGGTAACTGACAAGTCAGTTCCTTTTTAGTAGGCAGGGTTTTCAGTATCTTGTAGCACCTTTGAAACTGAGAAAAAGACATTGGTAGTGAAAACATTTGTAGATATAAGTCTACTCATCACATACATCTGATCTGTTGCATTTTGGGAAGACCAGTTAATGCAGCTCATGCTTCCAGCGTTTTCTCTCGGTTAGTTTCAAAGATGCTACAAGATCCTTTTGAATATTGATCTCAGCTATGTTCATTCCAGTAGATCTATTCTTAGGGACACATTGGATTTAGCTTTGGGCCCTGCCCTACCACTTTTAATGTTTTCTTTTATACCAGCCTGGAGAGTGTATTCTGAAAGTGTATACATGGCACTGCAACAAAATGTTTTTAAATTTTCTTTTATATCTGGAGATTTTTCTCTCAATTTTAAGCCAGTTGTGTTTCCTCCTGCTTCTCTTCCCCCTCCAGGGAAATAAATTTGTCATTTACCCAATGCTTTGAATGACTTTCATCTTCTTTTTGATCCTTACTAATCTAACCTGTTCTTTCATCTTGTTCATTCATTCTATTAATATTTTTTTTCCTACCAACACTACATTATTTATTTTCTGGTCTCTTCCTGAACCTTTCCTTGCTTTTTATATGACTGATGCTATTACCCTTTTGTCATTTTTGTATAAATGGTTTCTGGGATTTTCTTTCTCTCTGGTTTACTTTTGATCTGTCCAACCTTTTCTACAACATGGGTGTCACTCTGGGTTTTTGTTTTTGTTTTGGTTTCTATGACAGATCCCCTTCATTTTATGCTTTTCATCACCTTTGCTCTATAATTATATGGTATTGCCTATATTATGCAGATGACTTAATTATATTTTAGTCTCCAGATTTGATTCTCTTACAAGCTGTTAGTACATCTGCCTATTCTGTTGTTTTTTTCTGCTGTTATATTAGACCAGAGGACAGTTCAAACATTGGAAAGATTTTGAATTAACTAGATTTTTCCAAAGGTAGGAGAAGCAGAACATAAAGGAGAACTTGCACTTGGAAATAATGTGTCCCCAAAACACAGCGACCCCCACTTCAAATTCAGCCCCCAAACCTCCTCTTTTTGTTTAAATACTATTCAGTTGAAACACTGGATAGGATACTGCATAATACCGATAGAGGGAAAAGATGTTTTCCAGGTGTAGCATTGGTCCCTTCTCCTCTACCCATATATGCAATGTATTTTCCAGCTATTTGTGTTTTGCTGTCCATTCTACCCAATGGCTACTGGAGGACAAGAGAGAACAGGGCAGCATCCAGCTGTTTTTTTTGAAGCCCAAGATATTAAGACCTAGGCCTCTGGATGACCTTTGGAAGGCCAGAAGGATACCATCATCCAGGAAATCATCTAATGAACTAAGAACGTGGTATAGTGCTTTGAGTGTAGGGCTAGGAGTTTGGAGTGTGGGACTAGTGGAATCTCTGCTCACCCATAGAATCTTGAGTCAGTCACATTTTCTGAGATTAAGAAGAAAGCAATGACAACCTCCTTCTGAACAAATCATGCTGAAAAAACCCTAAGACACAACAGAACAGAACTGAATTGAAGGGACATAAAAACAACTCACAGAAATATCCAGTTTTGTAGAGGTTGGAATATCGATTTCCAACCCACCCGACACCCTTTCAATCCTTCTACTCCACCTAATTATCATTTCCTCTTAGTTGGCTAGGGAAGATGGTATTACAAGCTGCAAACAGATATAATCCATCTATTAAAAAACAAAATTACTGAGCTGCACATGCTTAGTGTTTCCATAGCATACATGTTAAGTTCTAGGTATTTGGGCTTCATAAACTTGTAGATATGTCAGAGGGAACATGGAAGGCTGAGCAGGTATCAGATTGCAAACTTCAGTTAACACTCTAAAAATTGTCTGGGTTGTGCTAGCTGTTTCAGGATTGTGCATCTCTCACCTCCACAACAGCCCACTCTCTATTTTGCTCTGCATTTGTTTATTGGGTGAGCAATCATTTTATTTCTTTATATCTTTACTTTATTTATACCTAATTTTTCCCCCATGGGGACTCAAGGTGGCTGACAATCCACACCTTGCTCAAAGTTTTAAAAAGTGCAGTAAAAAAACATTAGATAATAGTGTGGTAAAAACAGATTAAAATATAATAAATACACTTAAATTAGTCTTTAAAACTTACAGCCCCCCCCCCCCCCCACATCCTGCCCACAACCTCTCCAAAAGCTGCCCCTTACCCTTTCCCAAATGCCTACTGGCAGAAGAAGGTCTTGGCCTGCCTCAGAAGGCCAGCAGGGATGAGGCCATCCTGATCTCTCTTGGGAGGGAGTTCCACAGTCTAGGAGCAGCCACTGAAAAGGCCCTCTCCCATGTTCTCACCAAGCGTGCTTGAGTGGGTGGTGAGACAGTGAGAAGGTCCTCCCTTATAGATTGTAGATGTCTCCCAGGTTCATATAAAGAGATAGGGTCCTTCAGATAACCTGGAACAGAGCCATATAGTGCTTGTAGGTCAAAACCAGAACTTCAAATTGTGCTCAGAAATGTGCTGGCAGCCAGTAGGACTGTTGCAACAGAGGAATTGTCCGCTTCCATAGCCAGCCCCAGTTAGCAGTCTGACTGCTCCTCTTTAGACCAATGAGAGTTTCTGAGCACGTTTCAAAGGAAGCCCCACATAGAGTGCATTACAGTAGCCCAAACAGGATGTAACCAAGACATGTACCACTGTGGCCAGATCTGACTTCTCAAGGAATGGGCGCAGTTGGTGCACTAGTTTTAACTGTGCAAAAGCACACCTGGTCACTGCTGATACCTAGGCCTCCAGGTTCAGAGTTGAATCCAGGAGTATCGTGAAACTGAACATCTGTGTTTTTAGGGGGGGCATAACCCTATCTAACACAGACTGAATTCCTTTTCTCAGATCTGCCTTTTGACTGACCAGAAGCACCTCTGTCTTGTCTAGATTAAGATCCAGTTTATTTGCTGTTATTCAGTCCATTACAGTTATGTGGCCAAGGAGTCCCCCATTACTACCTTCAGAGACCAACCCTCCAGAAACAGTCTCCCTTCTCTCCACCTTTAGGTAAACACATAATAACTCTTAGTATTGCATTTAGAATGGTGAAGCTAAAAATTCAAAATGGGATCTTCTGCATTTCATATAACTGTAATACTTTCCCAAGGGGAAAATCAGTCCTGGATGAGTTAGTGATGGGAAGGCAGAATGTGTGGCTACCTTTTACAATTTAGTCCATCATGCAAGGAGTTAAGTTTCCATCTCCCTTAAGAGATCACCAGCAAACCAGAAGATGATCTTGTATGATATTACATTTTATATTATCATATATGCATTATTTCCAAAAACCAGGTACTGCAGATGCACTAGTTGAAAAATCAGAACTGTTTGGTTTATATGCTTTGCATGGGCTCTTGCTCTATTTTATCAATGTGCTTCTCTTCCAAAAACAACAACAAAACAAACAATACAATACAAAACAAAAAAACAACTCCCTCCTACCATGAGTAATGAGACAAAAACCAGGGCATATTTCGTTAAGTCTTATGTCTAAGTGTATGATACATTTTAATATCTGAATTAAACCTTTTGTTTGCATGTATTTAATTAACACATATATTTTAAAAATTAACATCTAAATTGCATCTTGTAATAAGTGGCCACAGATAATACCTAGGGAGGAACATAGGGCACTGCGAAATTTGTGTTACTATTATGAAAGATGTGTATATCTTCATTATCTCACATAATACACATCATGTTTCAGCTTTCATTGCAGTTTCCATAGCAAAGTTGCCACATTCCTTTTTCGCCCTGACAAGGCTGGGAGGCAGAAATTCAAGAAACAAAGCTATCCCAGTGCCTCTCCCTTCTTAAGCAGCAACTAATGTCAACTTGATATTCAGGCGTCTTTCAGAACCTTCACAAACTGAATCTTCTCCCTTTTGTCTTCCTCCAGTGTCTTTGGTTGTAAACTTTACCAGTGAATTCCTTGTCACATATTTTAGCATTGCATCTAGAACATAGGATCATACTCATAGAGTTGAAAGAGACCTCATGGGCCATCCATCAAAGATGGCCCTCCAGCCTCTGTTTAAAAGCCTCCAAAGAAGGAGCCTCCACCATACTCCGGGGCAGAGAGTTCCACTGCTGAACAGCTCTCACAGTTAGGAAAAGTTCTTCCTAATGTTCAGGTGGAATATCCTTTCTTGTTGTTTGAAGCCATTATTCCATTGTGTCCTAGTCTCCAGGGCAGCAGAAAACAAGCTTGCTCCCTCCCCTCTATGACTTACTCACATGTATTTATGCATGGTCATCATATCTCCTCTCAGCCTTCTCTTCTTCAGGCTAAACATGCCCAGCTCTTTAAGCTGTTTCTCTTAGGGCTTGTTCTCCAGACTCTTGATCATTTTAGTTGCCCTCATCTGGACACATTCCAGCTTGTCAACATCTCCCTTACACTGCGGTGCCCAGAATTGGACACAGTATTCCAGGTGTGGTCTGACCAGGGCAGAATAGAGGAGTAGCATGACTTCCCTGTATCTAGACACTATGGTCGTATTTATGCAGGCCAAAATCCCATTGACTTTTTTGCCGCCACATGAGACATTGTTCGCTCATGTTTAACTTATTGTCCACGAAGACTCCAAGATATTTTTCACACGTACTGCTGTCGAGCCAGGCATTCCTCATTCTGTATCTTTGCATTTCATTTTTTTCTGCTTAAGTGGAGTATTTTGCATTTGTCCCTGTTGGTTACTTTTGGCCCATCTCTCTAATCCGTTAAGATCATTTTGAATTCTGCTCCAGTCTTCTGGAGTATTAGCTATCCCTCCCAATTTGATGTCGTCTGCAAACTTGATTATCATAATAAGCATTTATTAGCAAGCACTCATGAATGCAGGATTCCAGCCAGAAAAAAAGAGCCCAAGCGGGTGGAGTGATGGTTTTCAACAAACGACTGCCTTTCTGGAATGTTACATCTTCCTCCTGAACCCACATAAAGTTTTTGTGTAGTAATGTATCCAAAGAAAGAAAATACACCCAATATGATGGCTTGAATAGCCTGCCCCAATCCCAAAACAAACACTTTTTACTAAACTAGACAGGTTGATTTGGGGTTTTGAAGAACATACACTATAATGTGATAATTCATATCAATTATTTTGATGTGTACTCGGCTTTTTCTAATGCACTCAGTATCAACCTACATGCATAGGACCAAACTACTGTTAAATTTTGCATGAATATACTTTGAAGGAAAATTGCTGAAATTAAAATGCTCTTTGGGCTGAAATCTTTGCTTCCCATTTCTCCTCCAAATGTACTGAAAACTGATTTTAATAAAGTACTCTGCTTAACAGCTGCATTTTCTGAACTAAATAAGAGACCAACAAAAGAAAGTGCTTTTATATTTAGAGCAATTTAGCATATACGAACGTATGAAGCAGCCCTGTATTGAGTCAAATTGGCGCAACTCATCTTAAATGTCTGCCTGCAGCAACTTGTGAGGGTGCTGCATAAGTTTTCTCCAAGCACTGTATATAAACTTTGGATAGCATAAGGAAGGGTGTTTGCTGTGTGTGCCCCTGTTCAGAAGATTTCACCTCACTTTCTATCCCTGTGAGAATTGGATTTTGAAAAAAGTAGCTTGTTATGAAAACAAAGATTGGTGATAAAGCTTCAGTGGAAACCTTTTCGCCATGATAATAACAGGAGTGAATTTCCCTTTCAAGGGGTAGATTTCTCTCACTTTCTATTGTCTCACCCTCGTTATTGAATTGATTGTGAGTTGGATGTTTAACTTGGGCACTGTCTGTATTTGATATTCGATTCCTTGACAGATAAAGACCATGAGTTCTACTGCTGAATTGTTGAACCTCTCATTCTAA
The DNA here is from genome assembly GCF_037176765.1 of Anolis sagrei. Classification (NCBI taxonomy): domain Eukaryota; kingdom Metazoa; phylum Chordata; class Lepidosauria; order Squamata; family Anolidae; genus Anolis; species Anolis sagrei. The sequence continues at coordinate 247,165,908 of NC_090023.1, forward strand.
TTTATGACTACTCAGTTGCCAAGTGTAACAGGCCTTTTTATTGCGGACATATTAGGCAATACATTGAAACAGTTTGGTACGTGCTATGCTGCACACAATGAACTAGCATAAAACTTGGAAAACATATCAATTTTTGTTGGGACATTTGATGTCTGAAATTGCTGGACACATTGACTTGGGGCTGATCAAAACCACTTTGGTTCCCAAGCCAAGAATGAATTTTCAGGAGAAAGTAGGTCAACTACTGAAGTGACACACTCCTATTTTGTGGAAGATGTAAATTAAGAATAAGTTAATGGGTTTTTAGTTAAGCAACAGAGACCATGTAAGAGTAAACTCAGCCACTCCAGTTGTACAAGACATAAGACTGATACACAGAAACAAACTATACAGATTTTAAGTGTCCTAAATTAAAACAAATATGGTCCCTCGTAGTGCAGCAGGTTAAATTGATGAGCTGCTGAACTTGCTGACCAAAAAGTTGGTGGTTTGAATCCAAGGAGTGGGGTGAGCTACTGCTCTTAGCCCCAGTTTCTGTCAACTTAGCAGTTTGAAAACATGCAAATGTGAGTAGATCAATAGGTACCATTTCTGTGGGAAGGTAATAGTGTTCCATGCAGTCAGGCTGCCCACATGACCTTGGAGGTGTGTATGGACAATGCTGGCTCTTCGGCTTAGAAATTGAGATGAGCACCCCCGCCCCCCAGAGTCAGACACAACTATATTTAATGTCAGGGGAAAACCTTTCCTTTTACTTATGGACAAGTTTGGTGTAACCAGAGCAAATCTTTCCAGATCATAATGTACCACTATCAGATCCTGTGCTTGTTGAAAGAAAATACTAATTTTAAAATGAAAATATGTTTGCTTTAAAATAAAATGTATAGGAAATTCTGTAATATTCCTAGAAGCTGTGAAATAGGCAGGGGGCAGATGTGGCTTCCAAATTTCTGAATTGAGCTTCTAGTTGGGACAGAAAAAAGTGGGCAAAAATAATCAACTTGCTGAAAAACCGATAGGAAAAATCATGCATTTAAATTCAAATATGGATTGAATGCAATTGCCAATACTGCTTTGCTACATTCAGTGTTGCTCTGAGAACACAGATGTGGGAATGACAGAAAAACTGGAATAGAGATCGGACTCTAACAGAAATGGTTGAAGTAGTCGTTCCTGAAATATGTTGCTTGTATAACATAATAAATGGCTTCATCACAGGCACAGGACAAAGATGTTATAAAGCTTATTTTCTTAGGTTTTTATATCCTAACTTCACTCACGAAGACGCAACGCCATTGCTATCACATTACTGGACTGCAGCCATGGAGTTGGGAAATTTTATTGCCTGATTTATTGGTGTACTTAACCTTGAATAAATGTTCTCAAAGCTGTGCCTAGGCATCTAAAACCCAGTTCGTGAAGTAATGCAAAAGGACTTCTTGACTATTATTTAAAGAATAGTTCGAGCACACAGGAAAATAACAAATAAGAAAGCAACAGGAGTACTTTTGCATTATTTGCTAGGCAACAAAACACAGCAGTAATGACTTTTAAGTATGGCATACTTTTATTAAGGACATGCTGTAATGGTTTGCTTCTGCATGAATAGGAAAGGCAATCATACTGTAGTCATATCAAGAAGCTAAAAAGTTAAATTCTTTTTAAAATGCCACATCCTAAGTATTGGCTTAGAGTGAAAAACTAGGTTACAACATGATTTAAACCTGCTTCCAGACAGATGCATTTTTTATTCTCAGACTTACAAAGGCTCTGTAAAGCATGAGCAAAGTGCAACATGTATTTCCTAAACATCTCCCAACTCCTTGGAATCTACTTTTCACCATCAATCGAGCCTGTAGCCATTTTGCTTGATATTAAAACAGTGAATTGGTTGCTAAAACTTGTCTCATCAGGCTACAGTGGCCACTCCTCCCACAGAGGCTGTAGCCACTCCCTGCCTGGTTGTCTAAACCTTCCTGTTGTGATACTGACACAGAAAACTGTTCGATGACTTGAATCTTAGGAACAGTGATAAGATATGAAATTATAAGAGGAGTGTCTAACCCATGCAGCATTAGTAGCTAATTATACTAAAAGCAACTTCATTTATTGCTGTTAGGACTTATATTCTAGCCAGCTACTGAATCATAGTAAAATATTTTTAAAAGCAGGCCAAGCATTCACTTCCTGGAGTAATTAAAGCTTCAGTTATTTTCTGATATGCCTTGTCAGATTTGCCATTTCAGCAAAATACATTTAGCTTAGAATACATTAGAACATTTCCACACCTTTCTGGGAGCTATATCCAATATGCACCAATGAACCCTACCTTCCGAGTTACAGACACCGATATTGATGCATGTGCAAATTAAGAAGTGACATTTGTTGTTATGTGCATTCAAGTTGTTTCTGACTTATGGCAATCCTACCATGGGATTTTTTTGGGCAGTCTTTGAGACTAAGAGGGTTTTTTTTTTCATGTCAGGAGCAACTTGAGAAACTGCAAGTTGCTTCTGGTGTGAGAGAATTGGCCATCTGCAAGGACGTTGCCCAGGGGATGTCCAGATGTTTTACTACCCTGTGGGAGGCTTCTTTCATGTCCCCACATGAGAAGCTGGAGCTGACAGATGGGAGCTCACTCCGCTCCCCAGGTTCGAACTGCCGACCTTTCGGTTAGCAGTTCTGCCAGCACAAGGGTTTAACCCATCGTGCCATCAAGGGCATGACTTGCCTAAGGCCACCCAATGAGTCTCCATAGCTGAGCAGGGACTCAAATTCCGCATTACAATCCTACACTGAAACCATTGTGCTAAATTGATTTTCATCAGTGATACACAAACTTTGGTAATTACTGAAAAATAAACACACATCTTCTGAAAGCACCCAGATTTACTCCATTTCTCAACCTTTATTAATGTTTCCATTAGGATTTACTGTTGCACATTTTGCAATATTGCATGTTGAGAGTATGATTGAAACCCAACTAATTTTTGAAGTTACCACTTTTTTTCCTAAGAGAAAAAGTATTCACCTTCATAATATCCCTTACTATTCTGTCAACATTTCAGCACCCTCTCCACCAGTAGCATCTTGAGATATCTGGAGATCTTCCAACATTTCAGCAAGACTGATCCGAGGAATGCCCTCATCGTCTGTGTCGCTTTCCACTGGAATACCTGAATCTGCAACACGAAAAAGCAAGATAATATCTCAAAAAACAAAGATTACTTAATCCAGAGAGAATCAAATGTGGAACTGGGGTGGTTATAGTAAAATGTGATGTCTTTACTTTAAAATTTCACGCCCCTCCTGCCCTAATAGCATTATATTCCCAACCACCCCATTCTTCTTAGCATAATAACTGAACTGCCTAAGTTCACAGTTAATAGGTAATTTTCTTTGTAGCTCACACCAAAGCCATGTATCGCCTTAGTGCATGGCCAGGATTAACTGAGGTCAAAAGATTTTCCAATCTAATTAGCCACTAATTAGGAATTTTTTCACTTTAAAGTGGAGACGGCATGTACATTTCACTTCTCATTTCATACCACAGCTCTGATCCAGAATAGTTTTAAGCTACTAGGTGTTCCCCCGCTCTCCTTTCGTAATACAAATAACGTTTGGAGAAGTGGGGTTAATTAAGATTAGACAAAATGCTTTTCCCTCCAACACTTCTTAGCACTTTTAAGGCAACTAACGGGGCAGCTCTTCTTACAGCACCTATAGTACTCAGACTCAACATTCCTTCCAATTTTAAGACCTAGATTGAAGGAAACCCATAGCAGGCCACTCAGGCCAAAGGAAGCAAGCCATATGGTATACTAAGTCTTGTGACTATCTACTGTTTGGGTTCAATGGCATCAGTATGAATTTCTTGATAATAAGAGCTATATGAACGTGGAACATGCTGCTTTGGAGTTGGTGGACTCTTTCTCTGAAGATTTTTAAATGGAGGTTGGATGATTTGTGTATGCCTGAATGGCAAGGATTTGGACTGAATAGCTCAACTCCATTATTCTACAATTCTAGTCACAATGGCTTTGTATTACCTTCAACGCAAGAGGTAATATGTTTCCCTGTACAGCAGTGCTTCTCAACCTTGGGTCCCCAGATGTTTTTGGCCTACACTTCTCTCCCGAGGAAAAGAAAATGTCTCCCTCTATGTTTGTAGGCCAAAAACATCTGGGGACCCCAGGTTGAGAACCACTGCTGTACAGCCTGCTGTGGAACACAAGCTGGAGTGTACTACATGCACATGTCCTACTTCTAGGATTCAACAGCATCTGGTTACTATTTTGTGCAAATACAATGCTAGACTACAGAGGAATTTTACGTGATCCACTAAAATTCTTTTATCTCAGATTTATTTTTACTACTTCTCTTTCCAGGGTGTATTAACAACATGGGAGAGGCTCAAGCAGACAACTTTCCCACTCAGATTTTCATCCCACTCCAAAAATCAAATGACCTCAACATTTCACATGTTGTGGGCAGTATACATGTTCACACTGATGATACTTTTTGTTTCACATCTAGAAAGTCCCCCCAAGTATGCAAAAACTATCTATTTGCTGCACTGATAACATAAAGTTAACTTTTAAAACATGTGCTTGTAATCAATAAAAAGGGCATCACCCTCTATATTTTCTGGAGTTAAGGGCACAAGACCCCCACAAAAGTGAAAAACACACATTTGTTGAGAGAACACATCTGTAGTAATCAATAGGTCTTCCAGCCTTACTCTATGGTTAACATTCACCAGCAGTTGACGATAGAGTTGTGCTGGAAAACCTAAAGAACTTAGGTCAACATGCCACCCATCTTCTTGGTGCAAATGGTATATTGATGCAACTACTTCCATAGTGGCAACTGGCTTACAATTATCATTCTTAGCAGTCAATTATCCCAATGTAATTAAAGAAATCGGGACAAAACAAAGGAAAGGAAGTCGGTGTTTGACAAGTACACTGGAGTAATCAAGGTGAAATGAAAATTAAATGGCCAACTGTACAAAACACTGTAGAGTTGTAAATACTTAACATTTCTGGATATTACTGTATTTATTAGAATCTAGCGCCTACCGTCCTGCTGCCAGGCTCGCGCTTCCCCCCCTCCCTGCCCCGGCCCCGCTCCCCGGCTCCCCTCCCCTCCCTCCTCTCGCCTCTCCCCCGCCCCGCCAATCAGGATGTACATTAGATTCACGTAATAGGATAATCGTAGCGCTGAACCAATACAATAGGGAAGTTGCTTCAGGAACACCTGGAGTTTCTATTTGAGAGATGTCACTTGTAATTTGTCATAGCCCAATGCTATGTAATCCTGGGATTTGTAGTTTGATCAGGCACCAGCCTACTTTGGCAGAGAAGACTCAAGGCCTTGGAAAACTACAGCCTCCATTATTCCATAGCATTGAACCAAGGCAGTTAAAGTGAATTCATTCTGCAGCATAGATGCACCCAGGGTTTCTTTTCCTCTGCTGAAAACTTCAATGTTCTAACACATTTTTTAAAAGTACAAATTCTAAGCAGGCAGCAATTGTAATGGGCATATTACAAAGAGAACACCTTTTGCTGTTGTGCATTACACTGGGTACTGAAAATTGAGGTGCACATTAGATTTGATGGTGCATTAGACTCACGTAAATATGGTATTATATAAAAAAGAAACAAACTACTTCGGGTAAGCAACTTACTTTTGTAGATATTGACATTTTTTCTAATTGTCTCATCTTCCTCCAGATCTTCTAGGAAATCCTGGTATTGTCTAGAAAAAGTACATTAAAAATGATAAGTAATTGCTGGACTATATTTATATAGTCCATCCATGGGAGAAAAGTAAATAAGTAAAGAAAAGTAAATAAATAAAAATAAATACATAATAATAATATGTAACAGAGTGCAGACTTTTATTTTATGCTGAATTGTTAGTCCTAGCTATTACACAAGCACCCAGCTCCACGATGAAGGCTCACAAGTTGTGAGAGAACACATCTATTGTGATTATTAGGGATTCAGATGCACTGAAGACAAGACAGATACAACACAAGAGCACTGATCAGCACTCGACAGATCACAGTGCACTTGAATTTAATCATCTAAATTTATTTCCCCCATTGCTGCTCTTACATATGCACAAAATGGACAGGTACTGGCATCTAGCTTTTTCTTCTTTTGCTGCAGGCCTAATTGTGTTGAGAGTTATTTAATGCATCTTATTATATTGTACATTACTTTAAAATGTAATAAAATGCAATATAGTTAAGAGTGTATCTGAAGTGATAAAAAATAGAAGCCGGGGAGGCAGGACACAATGTTTCGTCATACATGATCAGGCTGGTTTTAACATGTGGAATTATGAGGCAGAGCAAAAATATATATAAAGTGTCCAACCTTTCATCATCTGTATCCATGCCTTCTCGATCTCGTTCTAATTCTTTCAGCTTCCAGTTCCTGCGACGCTGACGTTTAGTGCGGTCATAGCTCTTTTTAATCAAAATCTGGGGATAACAGAGGTGGAAAATGGAGATAGTACATCAGAAACAAAAGTCTGCCCTCCAAAGGATACCATGATTATTTGCAGAAGCCAGTATTGCAATTAACATTTATGGATGGCATCAAGAAAGCAATTGCAAATCTGTACATTATTCAAAGTAAACATAAGAGCAGAATAAAACTTTAACTGATCTTTAATTTAGATCAGTGGTTCTCAACCTGTGGGTCCCCAGGTGTTTTGGCCTACAACTCCCAGGAATCCCAGCAACTTTACCAGCTGGCCAAAACATTTGGGGATCCATAGATTGAGAACCACTGATTTAGACTGAAGGAAGCTTGACTTAAATTGAGTAATCAAGTTTTTTTTTAAAAAAAACTCACTTTTCAGTTAAAAGAATCTTCCAGAAAAACTTATATTAATAGTAAATGACTTACAAAGATTTAATATTTATATACTACCTTCTTAAAGTATTTGCTGTGTATAAACTTGTATAGGTTCGATAATACATAGAGTTACTACCACCAAATATTAATGGCTGAGAGAGGGGAGACTGAGATAGTATATTCTCCAAGATTCATGACACTGAGCCATGTTAGTTAAAGTGGGGTCAAATGCATTAATTCTATAGCGCATGACTATAGGGCATGTTCCGAAGGCACAAAGTGCAATGACCTTGCTAAGGCTAAGCAGCTTTGTGCAGGGGAAACAACTGGATAGGAGAACATCTGTGATTTTATAAAATACAATATTGAGATTGATCGAAGGTGAGATGTAAGCGTAAGCAAAAGACAGGCCTAGGGAAACTATCAACTTAGAGAGTGAGGTGAGAAAATACTTGTGTTTTTATGAGAAGCAATGCTCATATGATACATATGCTTGCAATGAGATTTAAAGTAATTTGAGAAAAGCCAAAAGGCCACTTAAGGAGAACATCTTAGAAACTTACCACATCAGGAATGTTATGTGGATTCATCTTATTTGCAAATTCATCATTCAGATTGCAATTGACCAAGTCAAATCTAAGGCAAGCACAGAGAAAATGCAGTCGTTATTATGCAATGTTAGATAGGTTTAATATTCAAAAGATTAGAAAAATGGTTATGGTGTTGGAAATAGCCTTGAGTTGACAGTGGACTATTCTACTTCTCTGACAACTCAAAAGACAGCCACTTGCTAAAAGTAAAGAGATACTCACTATTAGAATGTAGAAGAAATTAAAAATAACATCTCTATTGCAAATGCAGTATGATCCCTGTATCTGTGGGGGAAACGCAAATCCATGCATGATAGCAAACCCTATTGAAATGAAGGACTTCTGGATACTTGTCCCATGAATCAGACGAGGGGTCCTCAAACTTTTTAAGTAGAGGTAAAGATCAATCTCAAGGATTCTGCCTCTGCTAAACCGAACACCAACTGAAAGAACAATAATACAAACCCCATCACTAGATCTCCAGGATTCAGAAGGTGTCCTAAGTGAGTGCGACAGAAATACTGATGGTCTGTATTCAGCTCTGATGTCTTCTGAACCCAAGCTTCAGCAAGCGTATGCTTAAAAGACACAAAAGAATACAAATTGAAAATAGAAGACAGTTAAAATTAATACTATCCTCTATCTTTAAAAAAAAAAGTATTTTGCACTGAAACTGCTTAATTTTTGTTATTTTTTTATTTGCCCTATTTATACCCTACCTTTCTCTACGCTGAAGGGGACTCAACACAGCTTACATTTAGGCAATTATTCAATGCTTTAAAATACATATAATTCCAATAGCATTAAGATTAAAATTAAATTAAAATTAATACATATTAAGCATTGAAAAACATTACATTCAATATTAAAATCAGGCCCTCCATAACTGTAGTCCAAGCCGTTATGTTTAGGAACAATGTGGGTGCTGTGGTCTAATTGGGTGAAATTGTGCAGTTTTTTCTAATAAGAAAAACGTCATGGGCATGATATTGTGCATGTGACATAGTACTGTGTCTTGAAGTGAATAAGAGTTGATTTAGTGATGAACAAAATCATGCTGCCATTAGATAGATTAATAATTGAGAAATAATTTTTTTAGCACATCATGGAGACAATTTTAAAGCAGAATTTGTGTCTTCAACACAGTCTTGGCTAAAATCTTTCAGTAACATGTTCTTAGCTTTGCTTACTATATGTTTTCACTGATAGAAACTACTCTATTAATGAGAAAAAATGGAAATATTGTTTCTTTTCTGAAGCAACATTTCAATTACAATTTAAACAATTAAAACACAAAGACACATAAAGCATAAATTAAGCAGAGATAAATCCACCAGAGTAATGCAACATATGTGAGCAGGTAAACCAGGCATGGGCAAACTAACAGCTGGTAGAAATTTGAGGGACAAGGCCCAGGATAGAGGGATTTACTATGGAAGCTTTATTTTTTCTGCAGGAAATGCTGTAACAATTTTAACACCGAAGAGGCCCAACGAACAGAAGAACAATTCTTACTTTGGTGGATCTCATGCCTGCGCCAGCACTTTGTTTTCTGTCATGGACCCTGCTGATATCCATGACAATAAATTCCTCCAATTGCTTTGGATGGAACAAGCTGTTAAAAGGATAACGCCAATAAGTGTTCCCATCAATTTCTGCAACTGTAAGAACAAGAGAAAACATATGGAACCAATGTGGTTGCTACCCAAAGAACTTTGTGGCATTGCTTTTAATAAAGTGAAAATTACACAGACCCAGTTTGTTCTTCAAAGTCCCTCACCCAATCACAGAAGTATCATTTTCACATCAAGGATAAGGGAACTGCTAATGTCATCTGACTAGCATAGTTTAATTAATTAATAGATTTATATCCTGCCCTATATCAAAAGCTCTCAGGGCAGAATACAATAAACCAATTCTAACAATTTTGAACACTTTAAAATATGAAAACAAAAATATCTTAAATAGCCTAAAATATATACCAAACAATACAACCATCAGGTTGCTGTGAGTTTTCTGGGCTGTATGACCATGTTCCAGAAGCATTTTCTCCTGACGTTTATCTCACATCTACTGCAGGCATCTTCAGAGGTTTTGTGAGGAAACCATGAAAATGAACAAAATTTGGCTACCAGTATTTAAAAACTCTAAAATCAGGACGGTAAATAAAGAGCAACACTCAAAAAACAGGGGAATTCTAGACAAGAACCAATCAGGTCAAGCTAACACCTTCTAACAAAGGAGTTCCCAGGCAGTAACCAGCCAGGATTGAATTTGCAAGGCCTTTACATGCTAATCAATGTGGCCAATTGCCACATTCACACTTGCCTCAAACAGACAAGAGTTCTTTCTCCTACCCTGGACATTCCACCTATATATAAACCTTACTTGCCTAGTTTCCATCAGACCTCACAAAACCTCTGAGGATGCCATAGATATGTGCGAAACATCAGGAGAGAATGCTTCTGGAACATTGCCATATAGCCCGGAAAACTCACAGCAACCCAGTGATTCTGGCCATGAAAGCCTTCGACAACAGAATGCAACCATCAACATTAAGTTAAAACCACGTACTTACACAAAATGAATAAAATACTTGGACAACAGCCCTACTAATTTTTTAAAAAAGTTTTAGTTTCAAAGTCCCAATGACAGTGAACTTATGGAATCAATGGAATTTATGTTTAGTATTTTATTTGCCATTCAGTAACTGATACAATGGTTCTACTCCAGTTAGGACTGGGAAATGCATTTAGTCTAAAATAGCTTAAATTTGGGCATATTTACATTAATCCTGAAACACTTGAATTAATCTTCTTGTATATCTTTATATATATATATACACACACATATAGTGACAAGGGGAAAACAAATCAACAACTTACTTTGCAATGTATTAGGATCAATTATATGAACACCACTCGTAACGCGGATGCAAACACAAATCTGGCTCATATTCCCAAGGCTCTGAGCCAGTTTTGGAGACAAGCATACAACATTGTCCTGCACAATGAGAAAAAATACCAGAAAAACAATAAAAAACTTCTCTTATACCTGTCATAGATCTTTTGTTAACAGAATTACTGAAATTTCAAAACTCCTTTTGAGGATCAGGAAACTTTTAAAGAATTATCAATACAGTCTTTGGGAACTTTACAAAGTGCTTAAATCTCCTGAAAGAGTTAAAAGATTCAAAAACACATGCAAAAGAATTCTTTATATTCAGTGTAGCTCTGAATGAATAGAGAAAAACTTCCAAATGCCTTCTTTGGTTATCAAAAGGTCAAAATACAGCATCACATCTCAAAAATTGTGAAAATAAATTGTTGGATATTAGAAACAGGAATTCCAAAAGATGTTTCCATTCCTTCTACTATTGCATTCATGGAGTGTCTCTAGGTCAGTGGTCCGAGGCCTCACTGTTACTAGACCATTGCAACAAAAGTGACTGGTCTTGCAAAATCCTCTTATAGTGCCAAGGCTTATTAAATACGGTTTTCTGTGGGCGAGCAGATGGCGACTACTGGATGGCATATGCTCTCTATCAGAAACTAGATCTGATATGGCCTATCCGATGTAATTTTCTGAATGAGGACCCCAAATAACCAAACCAAATGTAAAACAGATCAAAAACTGATTGGTAATCCTTTTGGTACAAATGTTGCAGAGTGGTCCCTGGTCAAAAAAAAGGTTGGGAATCTTTGATCTTAGGTATTCCAATGAAACTGGACACCCTCAATTAAGTAGCGAGTTTGGCACATGGTTGAATTAACAGGCACTTTGCCTCACAAAGGATGAACTTGCTTAGTAATTATTGAGAAAGGAAAATAGTGCAATAATTCTTGCATCTAACATCTAAACATCTGGAAGAACCTTGAAATATTCTGGAAAAGAAAAAGCTAGCTAGCTAAAACATCGGTCAAGAACACAATGTAAGTTTGTGTTGCAAGTCTGGCTAGTCATTATTTCTTCAGCTGAATTTGTTTTGCTTTTCATACAGCAGATAATCTTGATTCATTTCCCCCCTCAAATCTTAACTTGCAAAGTCAAAATACCTTGCATATTGGAACAATCTCCACAGAGAAGGTGCTTTTGTAATTGTATGTATTGCTATGAATGTCATGAGAGATCAAACGCTGGGATGCTTTAGACCTGAAAGAAGGAAAGAGGTGGAGGAAAGAATCAACTGGCGCCTTTAAAATAAATTAATCTATCTTATCTTCAGATGCCATGGATTTTAGTCCGTATCTTCAGAATCACTGATGACTGACCATCAATATATGAGAAGTGGACTGAGCTCTGTGAAAGCTCACAATAAACTACCATATATACTCAATTTTCAAAATAAAAATAGATATCAATAAAATTGCATTAATTGTGGCATCAGTAGGTGAAATGTTTTTGAATACTTACATAAAACTGTAACTTAAGATAACTGTCCAACTCTGATTAAACCATTACTCTATGTAAATGTGTTTATGCATCTTTCCAATAATAATGAAGAGAGTAAAATACTAAATGTAATACAAATAGAATAAAATAATAAATGTAATAACAGTAATAATAGAGTAACATAACAAATGTAATAATAAAATAGAGTAACATAATAAATGTAATAATAATAGAGAAAAATAAAAATAGATACCAATAAAATTCTTCTCAAAAGAAGGTGTTGGGGACCCTGGAGATTTCAAAACTTGATAAACATATATGGCCCATTGCTCACACTTTCATCACTCTTGCTACAGAACTATAGACTCCACAAGGTTACATATGATATTCATGTGATCACATGCAGGCATTAATATGGAAGGCCTTTAATACAGAACAAGGATGAATGAGGACTGGAAGTCTGAAGTCTAAGAAGTCCTCTCCCTCCCAATAGGACTGAAGTGGCTTAAATAGCTGTGTAACTAATGAGGTCTTACCTGCAAGGTACCGTGGACTGCAGAAAGTCCACCATCTTTTGAGCATGTTGCTTTGAAGAATAGTAGAAATCCAGACCATCTGAAAGCACAGAATTGAAATCATGAAAATTCATGATATGGTTCCATCATAAGATCTCACAATCTTCGTGGGCTTCTATGGAAACCTAAACATCATTCTTTAACATATTTTCATCACATTCTTCTTCTTTTTGCATCCATGGTATGTTTGTTTCTATTATGAGATACATATCATAAATGAATGAAGGTTCATGATGACCATAACTGGGCATGTATCAATCTTTTTCTTTTAAAGAAAGATGCGATATAAGTCCATCCAACCAATCAAGTGACATCATATCCAATTACAAGTAACAGTACATAATATAATTCCAAGGATTCCAACTGCAGCATCACAGCATCACACTAGCATTACATTCTGTTGCACTAGAAGTGCCACACTCTTTGCACATGCCTAGGAAGGAAGGAGTGGTAGCAGGGGAAGAAATTTGCAAGCTTCCTTGTTTTTGTTTCTCAAATATCTATCTTCTAATAGGTCCATGAGAAGGCTGGCTTTGTCAGTTCTTGCTATCTGATAGAGCCTATGACCCAAACCAGGCTTACTAGACTGTTCTGGTCTTGTGGAACCTCTGGAAGCCAGGCATTCATACACAACAAAGAGCATCTAATATTATTTGCAAAACCTTGCATTTTTTATGCTAGCAACTAATGAGCATGTTAATATTTCCTGTTGTAAGAACTGGTGCCAAATTAGATAACACCTTTTATTTTCTGTAAGGATTATAGAGAAAAGAAAACCTCGCTCACCGTGAATCTCTTTGATACGAAGAGTGTTCTGGTGAAGTCTATGCTTCAAAATCAATTGTTCCAAGTAATAGAATGTCTTTTTATGTAGAGTCTAAAAGATAAGAATTAGAACTAAATTTATAGGTGAACTAAGGACCCCCCCCCCCCGCCCCCGCCAAGAATGTCACTGCACTGATTTCATGAAGACCTATTCCTTAGCACTTAAACTTAACTGAATGGAATGCACAGGAAAGAAACGAGACATTTTGTAGTCTCCATATATATTGCAAAGGTTATTTAACATTTGTTAATGTTGCTGTTGTGTGCCTTCAAGTAATTTCCAACTAAAGGTGAACATGTTGGAAGTTTTTTTCCAGAGGGGTTTTGCCTTTGCTCTCCTCTGAAACTGAGACTGTGTGACTTGCCCAAGGTCACCCAGCGAGTTGCTGAGCAGGGAATCAAACACTGGTGTCCAATGCTCACATCATTACTCCATGCTGGCTTTCTTAACTTAACCATATAGAGTTTGAAAATAAATCCGTAAAATGAGGACTGGGTACATTTATTTTCAGGCCAGTTTCTGGGTCTGAAAATAGCTCCAAAAGCAAGAAACCCATTTGCAAATCCAGTGGCTTTGAATCTCCCCATTTTTAGCCCAAAACCAACTGGAAATGATGTCTGATGGGGCACACTGACAAACTACTGTAGCCACAGTGGATTGATTCACATCCCCAGTTGCTCACTACTGGCCTAATGTGACTGTATTTTTTAATAATAAGCTTTAATATAGTAAATGGGTGTGCATGTTGGCTGTTCTTCTTCATCAAGATGCATCTCACTCTCATTTACCTTTTGTCTAACTTGAACCACTGCTTTCCAAAAGTCCTTAGCTTCAACTCGATGGCAGTCATCACACATCTGAGAATGAACAATATACTCTACTAGAAAGACTTGCTGAAGAATTGCACCATTCATTACCTAGGGAAGAAATGTGAATGTAAGACCTTGTTTTGTTGAACGCTGTATTTAAGTGGCTTGAATGTAAGTCTCACTAATTTTAATGGCCCTTGCTCTTAAGACATTGTGCACAGGATTCAAATTTTGAGAACCCAAATAGTTGTAAAGAAAAGAAACTTTGAGTTCCTTCTTCCTTAGATTATTGTTGCTTCGGTGTGACTAAAAGTAGTTTCTAACTTATGACGACCCTAAGGCAAATCTATCACAGTGTTTTCTTGTTCAGAGGGAATTTTTTTTTGCCTTTTTCTGAGATTGAGAGTGGGGACTTGCCCAAGGTCACCCAATGGTTTTCCACAGACAAATGGGGATTTGAACCCTGGTCTCCAAAATTGTAGTCCAACACACTCAAACCACTATACCATACACCACTACAGTCCCTCTTAAAATATAGCCTTTTATTTCTATGACTATAATATTGGTAAAAGTCATTCAACTTTACTTACCTCCTTTTGTACCGTCAATTTTACTTTAAGTCTTTTGGAGTGTGGTTCAGTCCACACAAACCCTGCATCGATCAATCGCACCTGTCAGAATAGACCATGCACAATTAAAGTGCATATTGTCAAGTAATTAAGGCGAGCAACACAGCAGGTGGAATCTGAGTTTGATAACTCCTGCATTTAGTATCACTACAAAATGCAGAAATAAATACAAGGATACATTGTACTCAATAAACATTTTAAGGATTACAGGAAACATGCAACAGCCAATTTAATTAGCAGAGGAAAATTAAACAGAACAACTCCTTTAGATGAAATATGGATTATTTCTGGGGACTGAAAATTATTTTTCAATAAGCAGCAACATCCTATCCACTGAACAAAACACTGTTTAAAAAGTCATTCATATAGAACAATCTCATGCAACACTAGGGACGACTGTTTGCAATATCCTTCACCTGTTCAAAAGCATCAATATATTTCAAACTAATGAATTTCTTATGGATCTCCACATAAACAGTATTTCAAACACAGCTATTTGAACAGCTGCTTCCTGCTCAATGGCACATACTTTATCATAATATGTCTGCCATAATATGTCTAAGTAAAAACACCATGATTTTACTTAGAGATCTAGGGATCCATCCTGCTTTCTCAGCGATATTAAGTATTTGACTATAACATATTTTGGAAAACCTTTGTTATATTTTATGACTGGCAGCCTGTCAGTTTAATGCAGTGTGATCATGTACCCTTAACCTTTTTGATTCTTTAAAGTTTCACATTTCACACTACAGATCTGAGTTATATAGTGAAGTCAGCCTGTAGGAAATGAGAACATGATATTGGTATTATTAACCCTTGAGTTATAAGAGAATACTTGCAATACAGGCAGACCACAAGTTACGAACAAGACAGGTTCTGTAGGTTTGTTCTTAAGTTGAATTTGTGTGGAAGTCAGAGCAGGTACATTTTTTTAAGAATAGCTCCAGCCATATATGGTTCATTTTGCTGTCTGTTCCCCTGTTCAGAAGATTTAACCTAACTTTCTGTCCCTGTGATCACTGGATTTTGAAAATGTTTGTTTGTTGTGGAAATGAAGGTTGGCAAGAAAGCTTCAGTTGAGACATCTTTTCCCCATGATAACTCTTTCAAGAGTGAATTTCCTTTCTTAAGTGTAAATTTCTCTCACTTTCTGTTGTCTCATCCCCGCTCTTAACTATGTGTCATATGTAAGTTGGATATTTGTAAATTGGGGGTTGCCTGTACAAGGGATTGCATGTGAAACAAAAATCAAGGACAGAAAAATTCAAATAGATCACGACCTAGCTTTTGTGAAGTGAAAAATAAACATAAAACGAAGGCGTCAGCCTCAAACAGAAGCGATCATGCCACTGCTGGTAAAGAATAGGATCATGTAGCAATCAGGCCTCAACCATCACATGTAACATCTGTTCTGTATTTTCAAGGTATTTCTCTAAGGCAGAACGTGCATGCAGGTAAGAGAGATTTCATTATAAGAAGAGGAAAGCCAAAAATCCCCAAAGTATTAACTGAAATATGTGAAATCATTATTATGAATGAAGAAAACCATATTTGTAATATATTGCAGATTTCATGGGCAGTATGAAGTTTATATGACTATATCACTACTACAGAACAATGAAGAGGAATGAGACTAACCTTGCTAAGTGAAGCTTTAATCTTTTTAAGGCACAAGGTCAGAAGTTCTCTTGATTCCAAGGCACACTGCACCCATGTTCCTGGGGGCTGAAGATACCTGGAAGTCAAAAAGGAGCCATTTTTAAAAACTGGAACTATTTTGCAGTGATTTATGGTGAGTTGTCTTTTAAAATGCAGTTATAAATGCAGATGCATTAAATATGTCACACTTCTAGATCTGGATGCAATTGGCCACATTTTTGTCCCATCAAAATCAAGTTACTCGTTACTCAGATTTAAATGCAACTCTTCCAGCATTAAATTGCAACTTTTTGGGCTTTAGTTATGTTGGTTATGGCTAACAGACATTTGCAGTTCAATATTTGGATGGTCACAACTGAGACTTGCAGCATAATCCTAGTTATATCTTCTCAAAAGTTAATTCTATTGAATTGAAAGGGATGAGTTCTAGGAAATTAGGTACAGGTTTGTATTTATTTTGGATCTTTGTAACTGTAGTTTGGACTGATACTAGAATTTTTACCATCCATCAGGTGAGAAATTGTTAAGACATTTATGGAGCTGCCAGTTAATTATCTACATTGACAACTGTTGTAAGCTGTGAACCATTTTAAAATTTGAAATCACAGTAAAAATCTCAATGGAGTTTTTGACCTGGGCACATTTATTGCCCCTTTACTATTGGAACAAAATCAGTTGCAACATCCACCTACTGTACATAAAGTCAACATCTATTTAGAGATTACAGGTAATTTTGTAACGATTAATTTATTTTAGTATCCAAACGCAGCAGTACTTTGAATAAAACTTAAAACATACTATAAATATTTATGAGGACTTAAAACTCTGTATATAGGCACCAGTTAGCTTAGTAAGGAAAACTTTATGCACTAATTATACTGCACATCTCTGGGGATCATGATTGGGGCTTAGCAGAAGTTGAATTAATTGAAATTGGGACTTGTACAGAAACGATCGGTTAACATCGCCAAGTATACTAAATCAGTGAAGTCACACTACATAAAACAACAATAAAGCTTTTTATATACAGCAAGATTCACAAGTGTTTGTTCCTTACTGGCCAATGAGTAAATCTCACATGGAAGAGGCCTACTATTTCTTCCACCTGCATGCTGTTGTTGCTATTGCTGTTATGTGCCTCCAAATCCTTTCTAACCCTAAAGTGAGACTATCATCATGGTGTTTTTGCTTTGCTTTGTTTGTTTGTGGTTTTTCTGTTGCAAGACTAGGCCAGATGAAGCTGAGAGAGTGCAACTTGCTCAAAGTCACCCAATAAGTTTCCATTTCCAACTGAGGATTTGAACCCTGGGTCTCCAAATCCAACACTCAAACTACTCATTCTGCCAGCAATAAACTCTTTAAAGAAAATAACTGTAACGTGAGCTATTTACTCCTCTTTCACTGTGGTTTGTGAAGAAGCCACCCCAATATGTAGATAGTCTGGGCAGCTGCATTTTCTGCCAAAGAGTCTGACCTCTTCAACAAACAATAAAAAAAAATCTTTGAATAAAACTTGCATTTGTAAGGAAGGATACCACAGAAATCTTTTTTTAAAAGAATGCAAACAAAAAAACAACAACTAAACTCAGTACTATTATGCTATGTTTTAAGATCTTGAATATGGGTTATACCTTTCACACTGTTTGCAGAAATGAACAGTAATTTGTTTCGGGATTCCTTCAGTGATGTCCACCTTTGTGCGTAGACACGATACACACATGTTGGCTGGGTTTGGTGGGATTGGGATTCCACACTCGCAGCACAGGCTAGAATAATATATATATATATTTTAAAAATTACAATCCATAATGTAATTACATGGTTTCAATAGAAAGTAGGAAAGGATGGCTATTTTCACCCACTGAACACAAAGTTAGGCCAAGCTACTTGTACAATGGATTTCAGTGTAAATAGGGTGAGATTTCTTGGTGCTTTGTTGGTGTTGAACAAAATCTCAGCCTATTCAATGGAATGATAAGTGTTTGAAGAGAAACAAGGGCCATCCAGTCCATACACAATGTTTGTTTACACACACAATGCTATCATTAATAGTTTTGACATTCTGGAGCTTAACTTGAAATTCCAATCTTTAGATCTCTGCCGAGTCAATTGAGGATATGTTTTCAGCAACTTAATGCTCCTCAGGGTGAATAATGACCACTACCTACCATGAACTTTCTCATTTCTAAGAAGACGAAGAATTTTGTACATTTGCATGCATAAATACAAAGTCTATTCTATCACTGAAAACTCAATTTCAATGCATTCTGGTTGGGGCTCATGGAAACTGTTACTTACATATTTCCCTGGCTGACAGTAGCAGGTTCTTTCATGTATTCCATTCTCGTTCCACATGCAACTTCCAAGCTAAAAAGGAGGAAAAAAATTCAATGCTGGAGGAAACCCTTTTGGCATGTAGATAATGCAGGAAGAAATAAAACCACAAGACAGCCAGGTATGAAAAAGAGAGCAAAGTTGTGCATTATTCAAAGATTGAAATGCTTCAGGGGCTGAGATCAACCATAAGGTATTTCGAGAGGTGCAGCGTGAAAACATGTCAAGTCAAGTCACCTTTATTTATATCCCGTCCCATCTCCCTTTGTGACTCGGAGCTTTGTTGTTTATTCGTTGAGTCGCTTCCGACTCTTCGTGACCTCACGGACCAGCCCACGCCAGAGCTCCCTGTCAGCCGTCACCACTCCCAGCTCCTTCAAGGTCAAGCCAGTCACTTCAGGGATACCACCCATCCACCTTGCCCTTGGTCGGCCCCTCTTCCTTTGTCGAATAAACAACAACAAAGATTAAGTACTTTGGCCACATAATGAGAAGACAGGAAAGCTTGGAGAAGAGAATGATGCTGGGGAAAATGGAAGGAAAAAGGAAGAGAGGCCGAGCAAGGGCAAGATGAATGGATGGATGGTATCCCTGAAGTGACTGGCTTGACCATGAAGGAGCTGGGGATGGCTGTTGTTGTTTATTCATTCAGTCGCTTCTGACTCTTCGTGACTTCATGGACCAGCCTACACCAGAGCTCCCTGTCGGCTGTAGCCACCCCCAGCTCCTTCATAGTCAAGCCAGTCACTTCAAGGATACCATCCATCTTGCCCTTGCTCGGCCCCTCTTCCTTTTCCTTCCATTTTCTCCAGCATAATTGTCTTCTCTAAGCTTTCCTGTCTCTTCATGATGTGGCCAAAGTACTTCATCTTTGCCTCTAGTATCCTTCCCTTCAATGAGCAGTCGGGCTTTATTTCCTGAAGTATGGACTGGTTGGATCTTCTTGTGGTCCAAGGCACTCTCAGAACTTTCCTCCAACACCACAGTTCAAAAGCATCTATCTTCCTTCGCTCAGCCTTCCTTATGGTCCAGCTCTCACATCCGTTGGTGACCATGGGGAATACCATTGCTTTAACTATGCGAATCTTTGTTGCCAGTGTGATGTCTCTACTCTTCACTATTTTATTGAGATTGGTCATTGTATATTGCTCTCCTCCCAAGAAGTAAGCGTCTCCTGATTTCCTTTGCTTTAACTATGTTGATCTTCGATGTCTCTACTCTTCACTATTTTATTGAGATTGGTCATTGCTCTCCTCCCAAGAAGTAAGCTCAGAGCGGCTTACAACAAAACACACAATAAAGACACAAATGCACTGTAAATTAAATAATTAATACAAACAAGGTATCATAACTAAACATGATAGCAATCAATAAAGAATGCTGCAGAAGTGGAGCAGCCTAACACTACGTTTACCTGCTAGAGAGTTCTGGGACTTGTAGTCTGCTGTAGCATCAGAGCTCTCTCACAAGAGGGTGCATCTGCACTGCAGTTAAAAGTGGTGTTAGGCTGCTCTAGTTCTGCAGCATGTTTTAATTTGTATTTGTATTTCTAGGTGCAAAGATTACTGCAGATGCAGACTGTGGCCAGGAAATCAGAAGACGCTTACTTCTTGGGAGGAGAGCAATGTCCAGTCTCGATAAAATAGTAAAGAGTAGAGACATCAGACTGGCAACAAAGATCCGCCTACTCAAAGCCATGGTATTCCCTGTAGTAACCTACGGATGTGAGAGTTGGACCTTAGGGAAGGCCGAGCAAAGGAAGATAGATGCTTTTGAACTGTGGTGTTGGAGGAAAGTGCTGAGAGTGCCTTGGACTGCGAGAAGATCCAACCAGTCCATCCTCCAGGAAATAAAGCCCGACTGCTCACTGGAGGGAAGGATACTAGAGACAAAGTTGAAGTACTTTGGCCACATCATGAGGAGACAGCAAAGCCTAGAGAAGACAATTATGCTGGGGAAAGTGGAAGGCAAAAGGAAGAGGGGCTGATCAAGGGCAAGATGGATGGATGGCATCCTTGAAGTGACTGGACTGACCTTGAAGGAGCTGGGGGTGGTGACGGCCGACAGGGAGCTCTGGCGTGGGCTGGTCCATGAGGTCACGAAGAGTCGGAGGCGACTGAACGAATGAACAACAACAATCATATTTAGTTACGATACATTGTTTGTATTAATTATTTACTTTATTATGCATTTGTATCTTTATTGTGTATTTTGTTTGCAGAGATATTGCAGTTTGACACCAGCTTTGGCCCAATGCTATGGAATACTAGAATTTGTAGTCCCACAAAGTCTAAATGCCTCACAAAACGACAACTCCCTGAATCCAATAGACCCGAGCCATTAAAGCGGTATCAAACTAGGTTATTGTGGGCTTTCTCGGGCTATATGGCCATGTTCTAGAGGCATTTCTCCTGACGTTTCGCCTGCATCTATGACAAGCATCCTCAGAGGTAGTGAGGTCTGTTGGAATTAGGACAATGGGTTTATATATCTGTGGAATGGCTGGGGTGGGGCAAGGAGCTCTTCCCTGCTGGAGCTAGGTGTGAATGTTTCAGCTGATCACCTTCATTAGCATTTGAAGGCTTGGCTGAGCCTGGGAAAATACCCTGTTGAGAGGTGTTAAGATGTGCCTGGTTGTTTCCTCTCTGCTGTTTTGCTGTTGT
Source organism: Anolis sagrei (assembly GCF_037176765.1). Lineage (NCBI taxonomy): Eukaryota > Metazoa > Chordata > Lepidosauria > Squamata > Anolidae > Anolis > Anolis sagrei. Next base: position 247,187,263 of record NC_090023.1, read on the forward strand.
AATTTTAGAGTTTTTTAATACTGGTAGCCAGATTTTGTTCATTTTCATGGTTTCTTCCTTTCTGTTGAAATTGTCCACATGCTTGTGGATTTCAATGGCTTCTCTGTGTAGTCTGACATGGTGGTTGTTGGTGTGGTCTAGCATTTCTGTGTTCTCAAATAATATGCTGTGTCCAGGCTGGTTCATCAGGTGCTCTGCTATGGCTGACTTCTCTGGTTGAAGTAGTCTGCAGTGCCTTTCATGTTCCTTGATGCGTGTCTGGGCGCTGCGTTTGGTGGTCCCTATGTAGACTTGTCCACAGCTGCATGGTATACAGTAGACTCCTGCAGAGGTGAGAGGATCCCTCTTGTCCTTTGCTGAACGTAGCATTTGTTGGATTTTCTTGGTGGGTTTGTAGATTGTTTGTATGTTGTGTTTCCTCATCAGCTTCCCTATGCGGTCAGTGGTTCTCTTGATGTATGGCAGGAACACTTTTCTTCTGGGTGGATCTTCATCTTGACTCTCGTGGCTTGTTCTTGGTCTTGCAGCTCTTCTGATGTCTGAGGTGGAGTATCCATTGGCCTGGAGAGCCCACAAGCATGTGGGCAATTTCAACAGAAAGGAAGAGACCATGAAAATGAACAAAATCTGGCTGCCAGTATTAAAAAACTCTAAAATTACAACAGCAAAACAACAGAGAGGAAACAGCCAGGCACAGATTAACACCTCTCAACAGGGTATTTTCCCAGGCTCAGCCAGGCCTTCAAATGCTAATGAAGGTGATCAGCTGAAACATTCACACCTAGCTCCAGCAGGGAAGAGCTCCTTGCCCCACCCCAGGCATTCCACAGATATATAAACCCATTGTCCTATTTCCAACAGACCTCACTACCTCTGAGGATGCTTGCCATAGATGCAGGCGGAACGTCAGGAGAAATGCCTCTAGAACATGGCCATATAGCCCGAGAAAGCCCACAAGAACCTATGCAGCGTATTGTTGGAGCTGCCCCATTTTGCAAGGAAGGCTTGAAATCCCAAGTAAGTGTGAGATTCTTACGTAGCCGAAGCGGAGAAGCTGCTCTCTGCCTAGGAAGCTCACGCGGCTGCCACGCTTCCCCTTCTCTTCCGGTCTCCGCCGGTGAACGTCAGCCTCGCGAGATTTGCATGGACTTTAGTGGCTGCCTTGCGTGCTCTCGCGAGACGTTACATCCCTCCCGGAGGCAGCTCTCGCGAGACTCAAGCAGAACTTTTCAGATTCGCTTCGGAGTGGTGAGTTAGTTGGGTGCTGGAGTAAACCCTCAAAGCAGAAGTTTTCATTGGTTCTTGGACTGAAAGTGCTTAGAGAATTCAAGGAGGACCAAGAACATTGGACATACATGTGATTTTCTTTCTTTTTTGGGCCATTTTAAGGGTCTATAGGCTTTCAGGCTTCAGGGCATATATATAGGCCGCACATTCTCTGTTGTTATATATATCAGGTATGGGGCAAACTTGGGCCTTCCCTCCAGGTGTTTTGGACTTCAACTCCCACAATTCCTAACAGCCGGTAGGCTGTTAGGAATTGTGGGAGTTGAAGTCCAAAACACCTGGAGGGAAGGCCCAAGTTTGCCCCATGCCTGTCTTAATTGGTCTATCCATATAGATAAGGCAGAATATAAATAAGGGTAGAATATAAATACAGTCTTATATGGGATGCTTTGTGAATTGCAAGTACAGAAAAGATTGGTACTTTACATCAGATAGATTTATTTTCAGGCACATGAAAGTATATAGCATATACCTGTACGCAGATGATGTTCAACTCTGTCACTCCTTCTCACCTGCTACTAAGGAGGCTGTTCAAGTCCTGAACCGGTGCTTGGCCGCTGTAACAGACTGGATGAAGGTGAACAAATTGAAACTAAATCCAGACAAGACAGAGGTACTCCTGGTTAGCCGTAAGGCTGAACAGGGCATAGGGTTACAGCCTGTGCTTGACGGGGTTACACTCCCCCTGAAGGCGCAGCTTGGGAGTGATCCTGGACTCATCGCTGAGCCTGGAACCCCAGGTCTCGGCAGTGTCCAGGAAAGCTTTTGCACAATTAAAGCTTGTGCGCCAGCTATGCCCGTACCTTGGGAAGTCTGACTTGGCCACGGTAGTCCACGCTTTGGTTACATCCCGTATAGACTACTGCAACGCTCTCTACGTGGGGTTGCCTCTGAAGACTGCTCAGAAGCTTCAATTGGTCCAACGAGCGGCAGCCAGGATGCTAACAGGAGTGGCACTCAGGGAGCATACTACTCCTCTGTTGCGCCAGCTCCACTGGCTGCCAATTTGCTACCGGGCACAATTCAAAGTGCTGGCTTTAGCCTTTAAAGCCCTAAACGGTTCTGGCCCGACCTATCTGTCCGAATGCATCTCCTCCTATGAACCAGTTAGGATGTTAAGATCGTCTGGGGAGGCCCTGCTCTCGGTCCCGCCGATTTCACAAGCACGCCTGGCGGGGACGAGAGACAGGGCCTTCTCAGTAGTGGCCCCCCGGCTGTGGAACGCCCTTCCTACAGACATTAGATCGGCCGCCTCCTTATTGGAATTCAGGAAGAGAGTGAAGACCTGGCTCTTCGAACAGGCTTTCAACTAAGCGGTACAATTGATTGATTATTGGAATATGGATTAATGGACAACTAGATTGAATGCTGATTCTATTGATGAGACGTCCAACGTTCGGCAGCCAGATTACTAATGGGAGCGGAGTACAGGGAGCGCACAACTCCACTGGCTGCCAATTAGCTTCCGAGCACAATTCAAAGTGCTGGTCTTAACCTACAAAACCCTATACGGTTCCGGCCCAGTTTACCTGTCCGAACTTATTCTCCCCTATGAACCATCAAGACAGTTGAGATCTTCAGGTGGGGCCCTGCTCTCGATCCCGCCATTTTCGCAATCGCGTCTGGTGGGGACGAGAGACAGGGCCTTTTCTGTAGTGGCCCCTCAGCTATGGAACTCTCTCCCGATTGAGATCAGATCTGCCCCCTCCCTCCTGTCCTTCAGGAGGCTGGTGAAATCCTGGCTATGGAAGGAAGCATTCCCAGAGTAATGGTTGAGACCGGCTACAGAACAGAGTTCTCGATCACACACATGGACTGAATTGGACATGATTTTATCCTGGCGATTTGAATTATCAGTAAATCTAATCTATATGTATTTTTAACTTGTTATTATTGTATGATGTTTTTATATTGTATTGTTGACCTTTTTGTAGCTAAAAGTGAAACAGAAGTTGGGGGTTACGGAAAAGCTAGAATGGCCATTTATGAGATAGTTACATGCCACAGGATATGATGGGTGTATATGAGAGCAACAATTTAACATTGAAATGTTAGCTATGTTTTTGTTAAACATTTTTAGTCATTTTCTGCCTCCTGCTGGGGAAAAAAGGATATGTACAGCAATTAAATAAATATCCACTGACCAGAAACCATGTGCACCAAATTATCCAGCCACACAAAACTAACGAAGAGGGATGGAACAAGCCTCAAAAGTTCTGCAAGGATCGAGACCATACACCCATTTCATACAAAATACCTGCATTCTAGAAAGCTCTCAAACAATCACTTTTCCAAATAGTGAGTCAATTTTTATATACAAAAGACAACAAACATGTCCGGGTCATTAGCTCTCCAGCATAGTATTCTGCCATTTCAGATATGTTGTCTATAAGAGATATATTATACACACTAGCAAACATTTAGCTCAACAAAAATTGAGCCCATAGTATAACTTTTATAACACTGAAGGGACTTTCTTATACCCATATTATCCTGAACATAAGAAATGGATTATCGAGAATGTTCTACTGCACAAATAATAAAATAATAGTAACTTAATTCAGTGTCTCGTCATGGGTGGGCGGACTAGTGCAACAACAATAGAGGATAGAACTAGTGAATAAAGTGCATATATCATATAGCAACGATAGGATAAGAACGATTTATCATTAAATATTTGGATATAACAATAGTAAAATGCTTAATGACAAGATTTTTGGGTCCTAACTGGGGCCAGCTGTCCAGATAATTGCTTAGTCAAAAACAAGACTATTGGATTTTTAATTTATTTCTTTAATCTGTTTACTTCCTTGTTCTGTGGTGGTATCTGTCATTTACACTTGACTGAAGAAGAAATGTTATTCATTTCAAAAGTTCAGTTGCAATCCACTGCTATACGGAAATGGTGAGCCACTGTACTACATGTGAGACATCTAGAAACTCTGGAATTATGTGGAACTGGTATTATGTGATGCATGAATTATCAATTTCTAACCAATTATTGATGAAACTAACTGCATCTATAAATCTTTGTAGTATATTTGTCTATTTTTCAGGCAATTCATTTTATAAATCCAAATACAAACATTATTTCCCATGTGGAAAAACAACACCCAGTGGCAGCTGCCTACATTGGTAAGAAAGAGACATTGCCAAGATGTGTACATTTGTGCTCAAGTTATGAACAGTGTGTATGTACTCATGCAATTCTAGGGAACTTCATAATAAATGGACAATATTTATGTCTCCAGCTTTTTCCTAATGGTTATGAGTTGTTATTATGATGATGTTTATTAACATTCTGTTTTTTTCTCTCCACTGGGAGATTCAAAGCGGCTTTAAGAACTTGTATGTGACAGCATCAGCAAGTGAATTTGAATACAAGAATCTTTATGACATATTTATTACTAAATATTTTGAAGGTCTGTATTATTTCATTAATGTACAGTTCTTCATGAATTCCCATGGGACGCTTATTTTTTCCATTTTGCATTCCCTCAGTATATTTCCATGGCATGCTTGAAACATGGTCTTCTGGTTCATAATTAAAATAAAATTAAGGCAGTTGCTTTCTTTGCCTACAGTATTTTTTGTTTTTCTTTTCTCTTGTGAGGCATCATCTGTAGTGTAACTGTTCACCAGAAAGAAATCAGAAGCAGCAAATGTGTAAATGCAAATGTATACTGATTACATACAATTACTTTGTCTACACTTACTTTAGGTACTTCATATGCATGCACATAAAACATAAAACTTGTTTTCTATTAATCATCCTTTGAAAGAACATGTACCTTGTAAAAAGGTTTCCTATTGAGATCAAATGCAAATGTATAGTGACCATGCATATCATAAATCAGTAGTTGTCTATATTTTTATTTAAAAGTTGATATGATGAAATTTGCTCAAATTTAATCAAAAACAGAAAGGAAAACATTTTCTATGTTCAAATGACGAACTAAGCAACTGTGGTTAGTGCTCAATACATAACAATATCACCAATGGCCATTTATAACTTTCAGGAGCTATCTGGGATATTAAAAATGGTATTGGAGGCCACATGTGCCTCATGGCCTGAACTTCGTCCACCTCTTCTTTAACCTGCTGCCTTTCTTTTAGGCATAATCAGAATTATTTATTTATTTATTTCATTTATATACCACTTCTCACACCCTCAAAGCGGTTCACGGCAAAGCAATTGGCAAAATTCAATGACTCACATAAAAAATACATCACATAAGTAAAGTAGCATATAACAATAGATTAAAACCAATAAACCACAAAACATAGGACAGAGACAAAACATAAAACATAGAACATTGAACATTGCTGTTTCTAATAGAAGGAAAGATCTTATTGGCACTAATGGTAACTATACATCCTTTCCCCCAACTCTAATTGAGGCTACTGCAGGGGTAAATGGCTTTTTTCTTCCTTCCCCACTGCTGTGGTCCTCATCTGAATTTGTCTCAGAGTTCCTCTTTGCACACCAGCAATTTAGTTTCTGAAACCCAGAAACAGCATAGCCAAATTACATGACATCATGTTTCTTTTGTCCCCTGGAGTTCTAGAAGATGGTTCTTTCACGAAGCATTCTACAGAGGATTTCTACAGGTCAATTGGTAACCAAATAAGAGCATTTTACTGAGTTTTAAAATAAGGTGACATGGTTTATTCAAGTAGGACAGACAGGCAGGTAATCCAAGGGCATACAATTAACATAAGAATGTCTGAAGCAAACCCATCTTCCCGTATGGAATAATTCCCCATAACACTTGAATTTCCTTTAAAAAAAACAAAACTAATAAAATATTTTTACATTGGACTAAAAAATATTTTAAAAAGAAACCATAGTTGTCTGTGGAGCATTTCTCTAAAAGCACTCTTGCTTGCAAAATAATCAAAAGCTGTCTGGCAGAAGAAAAGGGAAAAAAATGAGAAAGCCAATTGAATATTGTATTAAAAATTAATGCAGCGTAAAATCATTGAATTTTACAGCTTTGGATTTTAAACAACAATTTGTAGCAGGAATATTCTCTTTATGCTTCAAATTGTCATTTATTATTACCTTGATTCAATTGCGATGTGACTTCTTGTTATGATTTTAATAGTGAATGCAAACTTGTGTGGCTGGTTTCGACTGTGGCAAGAATCTGTTACAAAATGGAATTTTAAGTTAGGTAAGACAGTATGATACCCATATCCACGAATTTTATATCCATGGTTTTCCTTATGCTCAAAAAACTGTCCCTCATCATAAAGTGTTTGTGGACCTTTAGGTCCTCCAGTGTGATTCTATGATATATTTTTGACCCAAGCTTAGTCACAATATAGGATTCACTATTATCTGCGGTTTCATATCCTTCAAATTGGGAGATAGTATCTTAAAACAAAAGTGCTTCTGTTTCTTCTGAATAACATGAAATTTTATCCAGACAGACTAAATGCCATGGTTCTCTCTGTTGTATTTAACCACTCCCCCAACACCCAGTCATCCCATTTCCAAAAGTTGTTTTCCTTTGAACTCATTTCCCCGGAAACTGTTGAAAGCTGCATTTGTTCCTGTTAAAAATTGTTTTTTTTAAAAAACAACAACAACAACTCTGTTTTCTGAATACATATTCACAAACATGTTTAATTTTAGTTTATTTGTGAGCATCTGCTGATGATACTAGTTGGGATGGTAGCTGTGTGTATTTGCTCCTCCCGGTTATATTTCTGAGTGGAATCAAATGTATCAGGAGGTTGTGACATTTGTTGCTATAATTGTTTTGTTTAAATATCTAATGATTGTGTCCTGAACTATTTTCTGGCAACTCCCAGCAACAATGGGTAAATTGAGAAACCTCTAGATCTCTATACCTTGCATTGAACAAGCAATTGGCCTCTTTGGCCTTTCCGGTTCAGTGATTCAGTGATCCACTTTCTTTTCAGTTGATGCAATATAGATCTAGACAGACCTAGTCTTTCAGCATCTACTCGCTGGTATAGTTAGGCATGCCTTGAAAGAGGTGTATCCAGGCTGATTAAAAAGACCAGAAAGTCCCAGATTTTGTCTTATTTCCAAGATCGAAACAGGGAGGAAAATAGGAAATAAAACTACCTTGTACTAAGTCAAGCAATTAGAGCAACCCATGGTGAAGTGGTTTGAGCACTGAACCATAACTCTGGAAGCCAGAGTCTTCGATCGCCTGTGGAAACCCATTAAGGGCCCTTCCACACAACCATATAACCCAGAATATCAAGGCAGAAAATCCCACAATATCTGCTTTGAACTGGGTTATCTTGAGTCCACACTGCCATATATTCTAATTCAAAGCATAATGTGGGATTGTATTCAGCTGTGTGGAAGGGGCCTGGGTGACCTTGGACAAGCCATTCTCTCCTGGCCTCAGAGGAAGGTAAAGACAAGCCCCTTAAGAACAAATTCTGCCAAAAATAAATAAATCCTGTGATAAATTCACTTTAAGGTCTTTATAAGCAGAAACAATTTCCAGGTCCGTCTCAAGGTTCGCCTCATCACTGCCATAAGAGCAATGCTTGGGTATACTGGGTTTGGGGAAAAAAACACTTTTGGACAGTTACTCACTGCAGGATTTTGCAGGCTAAAGGAAACCAGAGTAACTTCAAGAAAGGAGGAAATCTCCACTTAATCTGTCTTTGAGAGGGGCACTCAATTTTGAATACTTGAATAGAAGGGCCCTGAGACAAGGGGATTTCGAACAATTTTTTAAAAAAGCATACTTTAGGTTTGAAGTTCAAGTCAACATTTTTGGAATTTCCTAGAATCTTTGCTTATCCCAGAACATTTTGTGTTGGCTCCCAATATGATCAGATACTTTTTATACCAATTTCCTAGATTCCCAAGTAGAACACTGATATGAATTGTTTTATCTCATTTTATATTTGAATTAACTGTTTTAATTGTATTTTATATTTTTGGTATTGACTGTAAACTGCCCTGAGTCACCTGAGGGCTGAGAGGGGTGGTATATAAATGTAGTAAATAAATAAACAAACACTGGAATGAACAGGAACAAAGTCTGAAACTTTTCAATTTCCTTTCTGTGGTTTTCAAGCTTTATAGTAGTTTGAAAGATTCCCAGCAGAGGGCAGAAGCACCATGCCTAAAAGAAATACATTCCTACCTCAACTCATTTACAATTGTGACAGAACTGAAGCAACAGGGTTTTAAAGATCTGTTTTCTAATTTACTGCAGCACACATATGAGACGATATAAAAACACTATTCAGGATAATACTTTACCAATGTGTGTCATATACAGTTTGAGCATCTTTTATCTGGAATTCGAAAATACCCCAAAACCCCAAATTTTCCATGAGTGGCAGAAATACCATTGCTTTATGATGTTTCATTTGTGAACAAACTTTTGTTTCATCACAAAACTATTGAAAACATTGCCTATAATGTTACTTTTAGGCTGTGTGTTTAAGGTTTCTATTTCATGTTTAGACTTTGGTCTTACGTAAATACAAATGCAAACAAATCTGAAATCTAAATATTTTTTGATCCCAAGCATAAGGGATACTCAACCTGTACTTAAATTGTAATAGAGAACAAGGACAAAAGAAGAAAGAGAAAGGAGAGAATGCCTAGAGAGTAGAGACTGGGAGTGTGTCCACTTCAGATCATAAAATCAGATTTAAAATGTGACTCAGTATGAAGGGATGTTTAAGATAACCATTTTCTCTCTCTGTGAATTATATTTAGGGCATAGGGTAAGAATATTGACTCAGTCTAGTCTAAACATTTCAACATATGAGCTCTGGAGAGTGTTCTTCTCTTTCTCCCGCTGCACTCCCCTCTACAAAAGAGATTCACAAACTACCAAGCCAGGTAGTATTTAAGTCCATGAAGAATGACACAGAGAGGTTGCCTGTTCTCTGCTGACCCAGAAAGCATGACTAGGTCTAATAGTTTGGGCACATTTCAGTTGAACAACAAAAGGAACTTCTTGACATTGAGAATGGTTTGGCAATAGAACCAATTGCTTTGGAAGGTGGCAGGGTTTAATTTTCTGGACATTTTCAAAAAAGAGGCTGGACAACTACTTGCTTGGGATTCTTTAGATGGAAATACTGCATTGAGTAATTGATTGGACTCTACAGTCCACAAAGTTCTTTCCAACTCTATAATATTGATTGAAGGCTAGTGTTCTTTTGATTTCACCCTTCTTCAGGTCAAGACACAGAATTCTTCAAACAGTGTACTGTACTCTGTCTTCTGCATCCATCCAGATCCTGGTAAAATCTGGCAGCTATTTTAGAGGATGTAGGGTGACCTGAAAACATCAGCACCTCACTAGCCAAGAAACCAAAAGATTTCTCCATTATGTTGCTCTGCTCTTTTATTCATCTGTTTCTTTTTTCAGCTCTGGATACTTCCTAGGTTTTGATATCCCTTAGCCAAGAGGGTGCAGCTCAGAAATAGTACATTTTAGTATAACTTCCAGAATCCTCCAGAAGCATTTCTACCTATCATGTTGTATGGAGATTCCAGAAGTTGGAATTCAGAAGAGTTACTTACCTCAACTAGCAGGCATCTTCTACAAGATGGCTGTAAATGACATTAGCCATTTGTCTGGATGAGGGCAGACAAATTGAAACTGAATCCAGACAAGACGGAGGTACTCCTGGTGAGTCCTACGGCCAAACGGTATAGGGTTGGATGGTGTTGCACTCCCCCTGAAGACGCAGATTCACAGCTTGGGAGTGATCCTGGATTCATCGTTGAGCCTGGAGCCCCAGGTTTCGGTGGTGGCCAGGGGAGCATTTGCACAATTAAAACTTGTGCGCCAGTTGCGCCCAAACCTTTGGAAGTCAGGCTTGGCCATGGTGGTCCATGCTCTTGTTAGATCTCGTATTTGCATCTATGTGGGGTTGCCTTTGAAGACAGTCCAGAAGCTTTGATTAGTCCAATGGGAGCAGTCAGATTTCTAACTGGAGCTGAATACACGGAGCATACTACTCTATTATGTCAGCTCCACTGGCTGCCAGTTCATTACCGAGCCCAATTCAAAGTGCTGTTATTGTGTCCAAGTGTCCTGTTAGATTATCTAGTATATTAATGGGAAGATCTTTGTAAAGAGCTTTGTACTGATGAAGTCTTATCAAATACTATATTTACTAATTATTGTGACTCATTCCCCGTTAACAACACTTATTCTGGGCTTAGTGCTGTCACCCTGGGTGTTAATAAGGATCTAACAAACTGAATGCTTTTTGCCCCCTAAATTTTGCTATTTTCAAACATTGATTTGGTCATCATTAACCAGTTTCATCTTTTCTTTTGTATGTGTGTGGAAAAAATAGGGCATAGCTTCCTGAAAGTTCCCTCTGTTATAAAATCTGCACTCGGCAGCAAAAACTAATATTTCCGCCTGTATTTAAAATTTCGTTCTGACATTGTCTGCTATAAAAACACTTTTGGAGTCATTAGAAAGCCATTAAAACTGTTAAATCTACCAAAGCCATTTGTAAATAAGACCCACATGTAGCTTGTCATGAGTTACATCTGCTTTCTTCCATCTTCAATAAGCCATTGCTTGTTCAAACAGACTCACCTCAGTGGAGGAGCACCAACTGTGTTACAAACCTATATAAATATTAAAACATTGTCATACATTAATTCCCACTATTCCTTCCAAATGCTCATTAGAAACAGCAGTGTTATCCCAGTGGTTTAAGGGAAGAGCTTAGAGTCTAACTAACTAACTGAAAGAGTGACTTTTTTTTGTTCTACAGATGTTCTCCTTCGTGGATACTCTTTATAAATGCAGTTCTTTGCAGTGTTGGAACATATAGCAGACACCATGCTGCTGGAGACATTCATCACGCACTGGACCATCCACAGGGAAAAAGGCAAGGGCGCACAGTCAGCAGACAGTAAGAACTGGAGGTGGGCTACATTGGTTAAAGGACAATTCCCCCACTGTCCTTTGGCAGTAAAGCCAATGTTGTTATTCCAGAACCACAGTTCCTCCTGCTGCCTTGAGAGCTGCTTTGATCATTTTTGCCTCCTCTTTAGGGATATTCACCTTGATCTCTTGAGGAAGAGACTCCACCAATTTCTTTGCTTGGACGAGATTTAATCCCTGCATACCGTTCTTCACTTCCTTGATAAGCTTTACTTTCTGTAGCCACCTATTGTTACCCAATAAGATATCAGCAGGGAATGCCTTGGTTTAACAGTTCTAAAGGCTATCTAATGACTCACTGGGACTGACCGGCAGTAAACCGCTCCCCTCTCCACATGTACAAGCAATTCCTTTCCTTGAATAATGTAGGGTGTAGGGAGCAGGAAATGCATTCATGATTGTGGACATTGTTTGTTGCTATACCACATTTGGTGTCCTTACACTAGCTACATGACAAATAGGGTTGCTGATGGGAAACTGGAGATTGTTCTTGTATTGTTAATACTTGGGTGGAAGAGAGGATTCCATTAATTTAGTTGTCAGACAACAAGCAATAATTAGAAATTCTCTCTTGTAGTCATTAAAATATAAGAATTGTCTCCATTGTTCTCTCTGGCAACCCTCATTTATCCTCTTCAACCTGTAGCCCTCCAGGTGAGAATGCCATAACTGGGCACACATTTTAGCCTGACTGCTAGTGACATTTAAAATCCTTCACGTTATTTCTACAATGTGTTTAATCTGTCATATATCTAGTAAATATTGTACAATATAAAATAAACATTAGGCTTTCACTTCATGTTGGAATGGAGGTATGGCAATGCCTATCACAGGACAAAGAGACCGAGAGACCCTTTTATCCTAAAGCTGTTACTATATTGAACTCAATGGCTTGGCATTGTGGGCTGTGTGGTGGTGTTCAGAATGTGGAGGGATGGGTGTGTTGTTTTTGTGATGTGGACTGGGGAAAGCATTTAATTTTTGTCCATCCTCCAAACCACACCAGGATGTAGAGTGGGTCACGGAAACTCTGTGTACAAAGTTTACTCCAGGTCCATCATTCGTGGGGGTCGCAGTGGCCAGTGGAAGTGGCAGCCAATCAGAAAGCTGCCACATACACAGATACATACACACACACACACACACACACACAAGCATTTACTTTTATTATATAGTAGATAAGATATATAGATAGAAAGATTTGAGCCATGTCTCTTTAGAAGTCAGAACAATTTTATTTGATGCTCTGCATCCATTATAAGCCCCCTCAATAACTATGCTGTATTCGAGCTTTTGCCTCCATATAAATCTCTTTGTAAACTCAGCATGTTGACATTGCTTTCTTGTCGTTTTTGAAATATGAACAATTGTTTTCTCCAAACCATGCTAAGATGAAGAATATTGGGTTGTTGTGAGTTTTCCAGGCTGTATGGACATGTTCCAGAAGCATTATCTCCTGACGAAAAGTCTTTGACAATACAATGAAGAATATTGTTTGTATCTCTCAGAAATACAAAAAGTTGTTTAGATAAAGTCAGATTACCATTGTTTACTATGACTCATATTGTTTCACCTGCTTCCAGTGGCATTTAAATGAAGATGCCAAGGATCTAACCTGAAAGCTTTTCAGTTAGGTGACATAGCATTCATCGTTGTTTGAGCATAGGACTACAACTCTGGAGACCAAGATTTAAATCCCTGCTCAGCCTTGGAAACCTACAGGATGATCTTGGGCAAGCCACACACTGCCAGTCTCACAGAAAGCCACAAAGACAAAACCCCTTCAGAACAGATCTTGCAAAAACAAAAACGAAACCCCACAAACAAGTCTAACATTTACCATGGGGTCATCATAGTGAGAAATTACTGTACTAATATCAAACTCCAGATTTCAGTACTGTGTACATTAGAGCAGCCACTTTGCTTTTAAAATGGTTAGGGTGGGTAGAATCAACTGTCTACCTTTATAGTAACAAAGCACCAATGCTCCTGTGTCATTATGATGACAGATACTTGGTGAATAAAACACCAAAATATGTAATAAGTGGTTTCTATGACACGTTGATTTAAAACCCATGTGTGCCTTGGGCTATGACTACCATAAACCATGGTCCTGGAATTTATTTCATTTTTACAACATGCTCTAGGTGCAGCCAAATGATTTTAAAGACTCAAGTGGTAAAGAGAGATGAATTCTGAATAATCTGCTTATACCAGTAGTGTCTACTCCAGTTAATTGTCTTCCCAGATTATTACCTTAGGCATTAAAGTAGGAATTGATGGATATTCACGCTTCATTTTCTATGTTTTCATTTTAATTTTGCCATTTGTCTCAGTAGTGTTGTGGATTGCTCCTTAAGCCTCACTAAGAAAGACCTGGCATGACAAGACCAATGTAGGAAGGGGCAAAGACCCAAAGATGGGGAATGTGGCCATACAGGTCAGGCTACAGGCCAAACCTGAATTCTCAGTTTGATCAGGGCTGACCATCAGTAGATCAAACAAAAACTTGTAACACTTGCATTTGACAAATATTTAATTACAGGTTGTTGCCCTTATCTTTCAGTGAGAACCCTTACCTTATCTTTACAAATATGTATAGATTGGAGTGCACTTGCAGAGCTGCATTTACTCTTCTATTTTCGAAATGCATTTAAAGGGTTTTCCTATTAGGGTGGTAATCCCTAGCATGCACATTTGGGAACAGAGCCCATTGAACTCCAGGTCAACATTAGAAGCAGAGTTAAATCCATCTTCCATTTAACATGTTCCATTTAAATTCCATCTTGAGTGCTTAATTAGTGGGATCACAGGAGGCATTTCTATCTAGGAAAGCAGTAAGGTGTTTTGCTCCTGCTGTGAAAATAAGGAAAATTCTACCCAAGCAAAACAACTATGTGCATTGGAAAGAAACCATCCACTGAGATGAACATCCACTTTAAGAACCCCATCTTATGGTTTTCGCTGGCCAACTTGCTGCTTTGTACACAAACCACAAATTCGAGAGTGCTTCTCATAGAAGTGTCCATAGTAATATGGAAAAAATAACTTTTGGCATAAATAGTCAATATCTCTTTCTTCACCAGATCACTGTGGAAGCTGAATAGAACCACATGTTGAGGCCTTGGGAAATTTCAAGCATGAGAGGCAGCCCCACTATGGCCCCTTCTACACTGCCATATACAATCCAGGATATCTGCTTTGGCCTGGATTATATGGCAGTGTAGAAAATTTATATATTTATATTACATGTAATATTACTAATAATATTACAGTATAATTGATATAGTGCAATATAGCAATATTTAAAACTGATATTGTATTATGTTAATAATATATTGTATGTATATATACCTTGTAAGCCGCTCTGAATCCCCTTCGGGATGAGAAGGGCGGCATATAAATGTCGTAAATAAATAAATAAGTTGGCTAACAGAATTACACAGCTCAGCATAACATTAAAATAAATGGATTATCAATAAAGGAAATGCTTATATCAAATGGCAAAGCAATCTAATTCACTTTACAATGTTAAAACTGTTAAATCCAAAATAATTCATTCAGCTATATGAACAGTGAAATCCACCTCATTTAATAGAAGTTTTATATGAATGAGCAGCACTGGTCCTTCAAAATTATGAAAATTTTAATTCATGAGCAACAATGGGGTCCAGAACACTATATAAAAGGTAAAGGTTTCCCCTTGACATTAAGTCTAGTCTTGTCCGATTCTGGGGGGGTGGTGCTCATCTCCATTTCTAAGCCAAAGAGCTGGCGTTGTCCGTAGACAACGCCAATGTCAAGGGGACAGCATGACTGCATGGAGTGCCATTACCTTCTTGCCAAAGCGGTACCTATTGATTTACTCACATTTGCTTTTCTATTTGAACTGCTAGGTTGGCTGAAGCTGGGCATAAGAGCAGGAGCTCACCCCACTCCCCTGATTCGAACCGCCAACCTTATGGTCAGCAAGTTCAGCAGCTCATTGGTTTAAACTGCTGTGCCACCAGAGGCCTAGAACAATACATACATACATACATATAAAAATAATGACAGCAGCAGACAAGGGAACCAAACAATGCCAACTATCTGGTTGATTAGGTTTTTAGTGTGGTGACAATCTAATGGGAACATCATGGTAGGCCTGCATGGAAGAGCCCATACTCCTTTCTTCCTCTAGTATCTCAGTCTTAGCAGATTATAATATGCAGACAGATTTTATAATAAATTCAACTTTATTGTTCCTGGGAAATACAATACATGCTCAGATTGCTGAAATCTTCAAGACATGTCTTTGACAGAAACAGTGTAAACTGTTATTTGTGGAGTTAACATACACAGTTAATATGCTAAAAGACAAAATGTGTCATATATTCCATGTAGCTGTGAAGATATCATTTGTGACCTATTTACATTTGACACTTTAAACCACTTTTCACTGGTAGCAGATTGAGTAGATATGCAGGTTTGCTCTTTGGCATTCACATTTCATTTAGATAAGGTGTAGCATTGGCACTTTCCAAAATTAAAACAAAACCCAAATCAAATGAGGATGGCTCACGTCAGTTTCACAAAAGGAAATCTTATTTCAGAATCTCCTCTATAAATGCTTTCACAGACTGCAAGTATTAGGATATACGGTAATTTCTATTATAATATATATGGTTTATTTGCCTCATATGAAATATTAACAGATCAGAAATATTAACAGAACAGAAAGCAGCTCTATGTTTGTTATTTAAAGAAACTTAATACCACCTGGCAAAAAAGTAAAAAAAACCAGACAAACAACCTGGCAAAAAGTAAAACAAACAAACCCATAGATATAGTTGCCTTGCAAATATTTTTTTTGAAAAACTAATATTGCAATTACTCCTCTCCTTTAACTCATATATGTTCCTGTTGCTGTACAACTATATATAAAATAACATAGAAGCTGGAATTCAAATCTAGCTAACACCATGGAATATAGAAGGCCCCTTATGTGAGAGTTAAGCTTCAATTTACCAAAGGCTCCCATTTCTGCCACTTTCTCTGAACACCGGGAGCTCTTGTGCAATATTAACTTGCCCATTTCAAAATATCACCTGTTCCCTTGTTGGACGCAAGGTGTATAGCTGGAAGGGGAAGGAGAGAAAGCTCTAGGCAGAATTCTGCATACATGTCTACATGGCAGCATTTAACAAACAGCCACACTTCTTCTCCTTGTTTTCCTCATACCCGAAATTAGAGGAAGCCCAGAGCAAGTGAAAGGAGGACCAAAGTTAGCATTTTCCAACTGCGTTCACAAGTGTTTGTGAATACTTTGATTATTTGTCATACACTTGGAACAAGGAACAGAAGTGAAGGACCATGCCTCCAACATTACCAACTTTCTGGCTGGGGGATTTCAGGTATCATAATACAAAAGTAACGTTTCCAACAAAGTTCTCATGAAGTGTTCTGAATGTTAGCAACAGGATATCTGTGAGAAAGAGATCCCAAGAAGGGAAAACTTACAATACATTTATTTTTAAAAATACATTTTTTAAAATGAAAGGCTTATACTGTAGAAACCAAAACAGTTTTCCTGTTTCCCCTTTCAGAAATAGGTCAACAGGTTTGTGCATTGCTATAAATTGTTTAGAAAGGATCCTCAAGATCATTTGGTGTGCAAAACAGTACTGTGTAAGGCATGCAAGCTTAAATCAGTCTTAGTATGTCCAGAAGGATAAGGAAAGGATAAGGATTCACAAAGGCATAAAACAAACCGTTCCTTCTTGTGGGAGATCTGCTGCCTACAATTGCAATTCATAGGGAGAGATTTAGCAAAGCAACATATCCCAGTGGGACTATGTCACTTCAAGAAAAGAGGTTTCATGCATTTCAGTGAGAATTAGCCAGGAGGCAGTAGTCAGTGCAATGATAGCCCAGCTTTGTAAAAGGAGGTGGCACACATGTGCTCAGGAACAAAAGGTTCGAAATAGATTCCAAAACAGACATTGGCATAGTTTAGGAAGACAGTGAGGTGGAAGACTGTACTTTGCACTGGGTGCAAACATGGATGGCTCAACTTGTAAGTGATGCAGTACATTCAGGTGGGCTTCCAAATATCTGAGAGAAGAACTCAAAAGCCAGGCGGATATGGATGGGGATGAAGACATAAGCAGTGTACACCACCATAGCCACCACAGTAATTGTAATGGTGTGGAACATGGATTGTTCCCAGGGCTCTAGGACGTAGCTGCAGGTGACCAGGAGATACTGAAAATACAGCCAATAAATGTAGTCCTTCATTTTCTTCAGATCCATTGCTGACTCAAAGCTTCAGGAAAGCTAACAAGAGAAAACAGATAATAAAGATGCAAAAGGTTAATAACAACAACCTGTCAGAGTTAAGCCTGAAGATCAAAGTTATCCACATTCTTTATTGTGCAAATATATTGCCACACTTACAGAGAATGATTTTTTTGGAAAGAAACAAAGATAGATCTTTCATTTTGATTTAAAGTTAATTTCTGGCATCCCAGAGATACACAAAAATAGACTATACGCTAGGCCAGTGAAATGTCACTTTGTTTGGATGCTTGTTTTGAAAGTCTACAAGATTACTGTACAGCTTGTCCTTCAGGTGAAAGTATGAATGTGCCCCAAGACAGCAATTTTGTAAGACTGCTGTTTGAAAACTAGCTGTTAGCTTCTTCAGGGCTCTGTCAATGGTTGGTTGCGGAGGACAAGAGAAGGGACACCAAAGAGGCCAGGTTCAAGCCATCTTGTTTGTTATCACCGATTCTAGCATTTGTGGAAGCCTACTTCTCCTGAGACATTTTGGGCAAGATAAGGTATCATCAACACCTTGTAATGTTATTTTTAAAACCTGTTTCTTCCTTGTTACTTCTAACAAACACCTGGTTAACACTGTTGCTATTTTGTGCCTTCAAGTCATTCTAAGTGCCTTCAAGTCATTTCCATTCTATGGTGACCGCTAATGTTTTCTTGGCAAAATTTGTTCAGAAAAGATTTGGTATTGTTTTCCTCCTCCTCTGAGCGAAGATCACCAGTGGATTTCCATCACTGAGTAGGCAACAAGTCTAGTCTCCTAGACTTCACTCTAACCAGTACTATCTCACTGACTTTACCCATTAACATTACTTATTATTAACAAATTGTGTTACTTGTTACTTATAAGAGTTTTTAATTATCTTGTGTGTGTGTGTGTTATGAATGTACTTAAGATACAAAAAAATGATCATAGCATCTCTTCCAAAAGCAAAGTTTTAGAAGTCATGAGTAGACATTATTAGCTATGCAATAAACAAAATTAAAGTTAAAAATTAACACTGTTACTAGACGTTATTGTTTTCAAAGTACAATATGTCCTCTACTTTCACTTTGGTTAAGGAAGAAAACCCCCAGAAAAATGGAAAAATTGCTTTTTTAAAAAATTGCTTTAAAAAAAAAATCAGAGAGACCACATTTTAGAACCTCTAGGTTCTTCAGAGCAGCTCTATGGTCAACATCTGGCAGGTCCCCCAGCATGGGTCTGTGCTCAACTTCTAGTGGAAATTGGCTATAGAGTCGTGCTGGAGGACTTAAAAACATATATTAATCCAATCTGTGAATAATAAAATCTGCAGATTGGGACCAAAGCAGAGCACTAGGGTGGTCACTTCAGCATAGCATTTGCTGTAAATATTCTGTCCATAAATGGAACCCTTACCTCTGTCTAGTGCAAGATGCACCCTACTGCGAAGGCCTTCAAACCAAAAGCTGATACAATAAGTAGGTGCCACACATTATCACATGTAACAGGTGTGGTAATGTTAGAAAGATTCATTTCCCAATATGAACCTTTTAATTTAAGGAACAAAGAAATGTCTGCTGAAGTTAAGGAGGACTGAAGATTTCAGATTGTGTATTCCTGCATGGCTTAAGGTTAGATGGTATCGTCCTTGGGGTCTCGTCCAACTATATGTTTGTAAAGTTTCATCTCTCTGTTAGTTTAAGATTAGTGGCAAATAGTGTATCTTTCTTACTCTAATATCAATCTTTCTCCCAATATTGGACCCAAAGTGACTGTCCTATACAGTACAACCCCCATATCAGTGGGATAAGTATCTGCGGTTTCAGTTATGTATGTCTGACAAAATACATCACCTCCAGGCACGTTCTACATCTTTCATTGCGACTATGGAATTCTTGGCTCAAAGTCCTTCATTTCAATAGGATTTTATTATCAGTGGTTTTGCGTATCCACACTGAGTCCAGAAATATATCCCCTGCAGATGTGGGAGTCGTACTGTATAATATGACAAAATTGAATGACAATGTGAAGCACCCAAGTTAAAAATCATTAAACAATCTGATTAAAACATTTTGAAGCATTTCAAATCTAGTATGAATTTTTTGTCCTATATATAAAAAGCCTAAGGTTTAAGCACTGAATAAACTTAAACTCAAGTATAGTAAAAAAGATAAAATCACAGAACACTCAAGGAAAAATAAGTTTTCTATCAGAAGTCAAAAAGGCTTGCATAAATAGAAAGATGGAAAGAAAGTGCAATACACTCATGTGAGGACCTTGATGCTGAGTTTCCAGTATCCCTCACCCTGAGATCGCCACTCTCCTGGCCTGGTAACACAAAGAAGCATATCAGTTCCCTGAGATGACAGCTAGTGGTCTCAGTCATGGTAAATTGAAGGGTTGAGAACACACATTCACAAGTGCCTGGACAGGGCTTGCAAATCATCATAACTCAGTGTAATTCTGCTACCTTAGTGACTCAACATTTTCTTTCCCAATAAAGCAGAACACATGATAAGCAAAGATATGCAGAATGAGAGCCTTTAAAGCAGCCTTCAAGGAAGAGGCCAGTTTAGAGCGACAGAATTCAGTCAAAAATGAGGAACAGGAACAAGGGCAACAAGGTCAGTTCTCAGGAAATCTTACCAGATTCAACACAGGAGAGGGACCCTGTCAGTCCCCAGAAGAGACGTGTGCTGATAGTATGGGACTCCCTCCTGAGAGTAATAGAAGCAGCGATTTGCAAACGTGACAGGATGCCTCAAGAAATATGTTATCTCCCTGGGGCAAAAATCTGCCATGTAACTAACCGGCTGACAAGACTCAGCAAGCTCACTGACCATCCTCCTCTCCTGTTGGACCAATGATGCTGCAAGACATAGTTTTGACTTCCTGGATCATGGTCTGCTTTTCCAGGAGGTTGGGCTTCTGGTACAGGATAGGTTGTTATTGCTGCGACACTTCTCGACAGTGTTTTAACTGTATTTAATCTTTTGAAAGTTGTTTATTTTGACTGGGAATCTATTTTTGTGTGTTGAAACTACACAAAGCATAAGAGCAATGTGGGATAATGGGATTCCATGTGTATAATTTAGAAACAAGAACTCAGCGCAAGAGGACAACACTCAAAGTCACCTTCAAAAATAAAGGAGGCAAGATGCTACAGCTCTGATTTAATACCTAAACCCCCACTTTGAAACTTTTGTGGTAACAGATGTTCAGGTTTAAGGAAAAGCTGCACCGTTGCTGAAGTCTTGCCAACACCCCAAGAACTTACATTGATTTCATATTATTGATTAGGATTTTGTTCTGTAGTGGTTCATGGCAGATGGAAATACACCAGCTTGTTTTCATTACAGTAAT